>NW_019208914.1:638583-881862 GCF_001890105.1 Penicilliopsis zonata CBS 506.65
CCCTCCTTCTCTCTTATCGTCATACCCTGCCCTACACACTAAACCCGCTTCGAACTTGCATCCGTTTCGCATCGTCTCGTATCTTCTCGCATCTGAGTTTCTTTTTCATCGCTGTTCGGGCACTCACTCGCCTGGGGGAAGTTTTTTTTTTATTCTCTCTCTCTTTCGGTTTCTTCGCTGCCTTGGCCTCCGAATCACTCCCCGTCGCGCGACCGTCAACCGTTCCCGGGTGGCGCATTGGTGTCGCGCGTTACTGCAGCACCGCCTCTTTGCGACGAACAGAACAAGACACAAGAGAGATAATGTGTTTGGCGTGACCTGCTCGAGAAAGACTCTTCGATACCGTACGAATATTCGACTGTTTGCGATTTCGTTCGCATCCTTTTGTTCCCCCCCTTAATTTTCTGTATCGTTCGTTCAGTTGGCGACGCGACTTTGACTCGGCACGTTCCAACTTGCACGAGAGAAGGCGAAAAAAAAAAAAAAAGAAAGAAAGAAGGTGAAAATCAAATAATCTCATCGACCGTCTCCGAAGCGAGACGTTGTCGCAAGGCATGAGTGGCAGTTCAAATCAGTCGAGTTGTACGAGTCCTGGTTCCTACAATACCGCCCAGCGCACCGCGTCCGTCTCATCCGGCTCGTCGCCGCCTCACCACCAGCCGCTTCCCGCCGCCCAGTTCCCGCCGCGCTCGGCGCAGAATGATATGTCGGCCGACGTGTACAGCCCCGGCTCTTCGCACATCTCCGCCTCGCTCGGTAGCGCCTCCACCCTCTCCTACCCCTTCTCCCCTATTACGTTGGATATGCGTCTCGGCGATTCGGACCGCAGCCTAGACGGCTTTGGCCGCGCCGCCCCCGGTGGCGCCATCCTGATGCGCAAGTTGCCCCGGAATACCAGTCGCGAAGCGCTCCGCAGCATGCTCCTCTTCGCCAAGGACTTTGTCGACGCCGACTTCATCGCCACCGACCTGCCCGAGGACAACGGTTTCCTCTGTGCCATCGCGCGCTTCAACACGCTGGCCGCCGCCGAGGAGGCGCGCGCTCTCCTCGATGGCAAACCCAACTCCAAGAACGATGCGACCATGATCGTCGAGCTCTGGAACTCCCCGGTCGGCGGCCGCCGTAACACCATCGATCACACCGCCAATGCGACAGCCACCACCACCACTTCTTCTTCGAATCCGGCATCCGTGACCGCCGCCGCGACCCGTGGCCTCTTTGCCAGCGTTTCGTCTGCCAACGGTCCCCTCTCCCGACAGTCCTCCCGCTTCAACGGTACCTTTCAGACCCTCGAACGTCTGACGGCCGGCGCCGCTCCCTCCCACCCAGACGCGCTCTCGGGGCCCGGCCCCGAGGCGGGCGCTCGACTGCACAGCCTCTTCTCCCCGCAATCGCCAATCGGCAACGGCGTCGGCGTCGGCGTCGGCGTCGGCGTGGGCATCGGCGTCAGCGACCGGCCTCGCGTCACCGGCAAGTCCATGATCGACCAAGACCCCGATGAGGACACCGGCGAGTTGCTCAAGGATCCCGTGGGTTACGCCGAAAGTGGCCATGGTGCCGTCTCCTCCGTCACCATCCCACGCCGCTCCACCAACCCTCAGATCCCCACCAGCCGCTTCGCCAACCTCTCGCTCACAACCTCCAACGCACTGTCATCGCCGCCTTTGCCTAACTACGCCCCCGGCGGCCCGGGTGGCGGAGCAGGTCCCTCCGCCCGCATGGGCGTGGGCCCCGGTCCCTCGTCGGCCTTTTCGCCCGCGATGAATGGCGCCGGCCCAGGTGGTGCCGGTGGCCCTGGCGGTAGTGCTGCTGGTAATCAGATCAACGGCGCGCATGGCTATCACTACGGTAGCCAGCATACCCCGCGACACAGCCTCCCCGCCGCCAACCCCAACGATCTCAACCCGCCATGCAATACCCTGTACGTCGGTAACCTGCCTCCCGATACCTCGGAGGAGGAGCTCAAAGCCCTCTTCTCCAAGCAACGGGGATACAAGCGGCTGTGTTTCCGGAACAAGCAAAACGGTCCCATGTGCTTTGTCGAGTTTGACGAGGTCGCCATGGCCAGCAAGGCTCTGAATGAGCTGTACGGGTACAAACTGTCCAACAGCGTCAAGACCGGCATTCGGCTCAGCTTCTCCAAGAATCCCCTTGGTGTCCGTTCGGGACAGCCGGGCAGTCTGTCCGCCTCCAACGCACTCGCGCCTCAGGGTGCCATCCCAGGCGGAGGCACCACGATGGGTGGCACGCTGCCCAGCCACATGTTTTCGAGCGTCAGTGGTCCCCCTCCGGGACTGGCCGCTCCGCCAGGTCTGTCGATGCCTCTGCCCATCCGCAATGGCGCCCTGCATCCGGCGACGGGCAATCCGCATGCACCACCGCCCCCCATGGCTAGTCCGGGAGCTCCCTTTAATCCCAATTCTGGACTGGGCATTCGTACCAACGGCGTCAACCTCAACGCCATGATGATGCCTTCCCCTCCGCTCGCGGGTGGTGTGGCCAGCAACGGGGCGGGTCCCAACATGAACGGCTTCAACTCATTTTATCCTGATTATATGATGGGACGGTGAACTTTGTGACGACCCCTTCTTACGCCTCTCTACAACTCTGACTTGAGATGCCCGGCATATGCGTGTCTGTATCTGGCTTCTTTTTGTTTTGTTTTGTTTCTTTTTTTTTTTTTTTCAACTCTTCATGATGAACTGGGATATCCGGCGCACTGGGAATCATTTTTCATGAGCTAGAGCAGCATTTGGAGGACTACTCTCCTCCTGGGAGTAATCATTCGGTATCCTGATCTTTTTTTCCTCTTCCCCTGTTCGCCTTATTTTTTTTTTTTTTTTTTTTTTCTTCAAACGCTTGCTCTACAAAGCATGGGAGTGCGGGCGTGGTTCCTTGTTTTTTTTTTTTTTTCTTCCCTTCCCCCCTTCCCCCCCCTGTTGGGCGGACTGCATTGCATGTTGTTGTGGCTTGTTTCGTTCTGTTTTCGTTGATTTTTTTCTTCGTCTTTTACCTATGGTAGGCTTATGAGGATCCGAGTAAACGCATCGTTCATCATCTCAGATTTGTTACACCTCCCTCGCCGGGTTTGTTCGAGTTGGCCCTTTGCTTCAATCCTGACTCCGATGCATGTTTTATGTCTTCGCTATACTGCCTGTCTTTGTCTTTCGCTTCGTGTCTTCCTCTTGTCCCTTGCTTAGTGATAGTGATTCCCCCTTTGCAATTTCTCCATTCCCACGTGCATTTCTGTATGACATATTCCTGTATCAGCCGGGTGCCGTGTGGGTGGATCGTCTCTTTGTTGGTCTTTTTCCCCTTGTGTTGGTTTGTCTTTCATCGTATATCTTTCTTCTCTCATGTGTTCTTTCCCTCCCTCTATTTGCCTTTCTTCTTCTTCTTCTTCTTCTTCTTCTTCTTCTTTTTTCGATTCGCCGGGGTCCACTGGACTGTAATTCTGTTTCTTCACTTGCTCTAATCATTATTATTTGCTCTCTATTCTCCAAATTCTCCTTACAATATCCTTCCATGATTCGAGGCAGAGATTATTTCCAAATATCATGTGGAAGAGGCGTTCCTGCTGCACGGATACAACAATACAGTTTCTGGGTCATTTTCTCTTTCCCAGAGGGACAGAGGCGTCGTCTGTTGGCTTGCTGGATCGTCATCCATCTCTTGTTACAGCCGGGAAATTGCTGAATAGTGTTCCTTTCTTCTTTATTTCTTCGTTTCCTCCTCCACTTTCCGCCCCCCTTTTTTTTATTTGCTCTGGTGGCTCATGTTGTTTTCTTTGCTACTGTATTCAATAACATGAGGCATTTTTACTTTTCAATTGTTACTCTGTAGTTTTTACTCGTGTAGTATACAGTACGGAGTTACCTCGTTCGTTAGCGCAAATGCCAAAAGCTGCCCGGCATACCACGTGATTATTACTCACGTGACACACCGCTATTGGCAAAAGTTTCTTCTCTGTTGTCCCAAATCCACTCTCCATTAGACAACAAGCATCCCTCCCACCATGCCTCCACGAATACAAAGCCACCGTGTTTCCAATTCCCTTCTCCCCTTTCTCTCCTCTTCCTCCTCCACCTCTTCCTCTACCTTATCTGCTTCTGCCTCATGCTTATCACGATATGACTTCTCCACAACATCGGTCTCGCAAACACGACACCGCGAGACCATGTTCAACTGGCTAAACAACGAGGGCTCCGTGTTCAAATACCACGTCCCCGGTGAAACAAACTACGTCACCCGGCTGCAGAAGGGGAATGACGCCTCGCAGTCTTCCTCGCCCGATGTCGGCGTCGAGAACAAGAAGCCGTTCCCGGGCAACCAGGATTTCGTGAGCGAGAGCATCCTCAGCGAGGAGCTTCGCATGGAGATCTACAAGCGTGTTGTCGAGCAGAAGAAGAGCATCCGTGTGGTCAGTGTCGAGCTGCGCGTAGACATGCGGCGAGTGGGTGCTGTCATTCGCTTGGTTGAGCTTGAGAAGCGATGGAAGCAATTGGTATTTTCTCCCCTCTTTCTCTCTCTCTCTCTCTCATCCCCCCCCCCCCCCCCCCCCCCCCCCCCCTACCTCCCTGGCAATGATGAATGGAAAAATTATCGATTAGTCTTGAAGACATTAGAATGGTTACAAACTCCCATCCTGAGCCAGCAGTTTTATATTTCCCTATTTCCATATTTTCATATGCATTTTTCTTGTTTATACTAAGAATATAGGGCAAAAACCTTGCACTCCCCTACGCACGCGCCATCCACGAAATGGTGCCGACGACCCCCTTAGCGACGGACGGCAACCAACCCAGCCACGAGTCGACCAACGACCTGCCCATCCACCGGCTGACGGAGCCGCAGATCTTCTACCCGGTCCCGGAGTCGCGACCCTTTACCCGTGTCGACGCCGGCCGCGTGTTCTCTGGTGCCCCCGCGCTGGTGCACAAGGAAGCGGAAAAGTCGCGAGACCACCTTGCGGCCGTGGACGACCTGGTCCGCCGCACGCGGACTTTCGAGCGCATCGGCAAGGGCGCCAACGAGCAGCAGGTCCTGCAGCCCGCAGACATGCGCATCCCGCACCCGCAGCTCATCCTGGTGGAGAAGGACCGCATGGACCACCCGAACGAGTACCGCGAGCGGGTGAAACGGTACAACGAGCGGCTTGCCGACCAGGACGCCTCGGAGGGGAAACGCCGCGCGGTAGCCGTCGCCCGCAGGGAAGCCACCCTCAAGCACGTCGAGCCCGAGACTTCCCGCTTCCAGTTCCGCATCCAGGATGTCGTGGTCAGCCGCACCACGACGGGCAGGGACGGTCGTGGCCCCAACGCCCCGGGCCGTCGCTATGGTGTTCCTTCCCAGGAGTGCAAGAAGGGGCAGGTCAAGATTCCCACCGAGGTCATCGTTTAGATATTACTAGCACCCTCGGAACTGTTTTTTTGAAACTAGCGTTTGTATAATAGCAATAAAGCCAAATCAAATGTACCATATTAACCATGCTACTGCTACCGCCTTTCATACCTGAATTGAAATAATATACTAGGATATACAATAGTTATAATATCATGTACAAAATAAAAGTCCGTCCGGGTAACAGTAGATAGATATCTGCATCTCGTGTTCTGATGCTCTGATAAGAGGAGAAAAAAGAACAACAAAAGCAAGAGGCCGAGATTCGATACACACAGGATAGCGAGGCTTGGGTATCCAATGAACAAGACAAGGAAAAAAAGGAAAGGAAAAGACAAAGAGAACAGGCCAGAATGAGAGTTATAATAACACCGGACCGGGGATGAAAAGAAGAACAACCTAGCTATGGAGTATCCTTCGGTGCCGTCACAACAGCAGCTGAAGCAGCGGCGGCAGCAGCAGCATCCCCTTCGTGTGCATTCGGGTTACTACCCCCCCTGCTACGGCTCGTGTGGCGGTCCGAGCGGGTGATGACGACCGCGCTGCGCGACGAAGCAGGCGATCCGGAAGAGCTTTTCTTGTGGTGGTGGCGGTAGTGGTGGTGGTGGTTTGTGTGCCCGGTACCCCCGTGCGCGTGGTCGTTGTGACCGCGATGCAGCGGGCTGCTTTGGCTATCGACAAATGGCGGGGAGGGTAGAGGCGAGTCGACGAAGCCGCGCCATTTGCGCCAGCCCTCGAAGTCGATCAGGGCCTGCATGCAGCCCCATTCGGTGACCTTTTGTTCCAGCCAGGGGAAACCGACGGGCTAAAGCTATTAGATGGGTGCGATCAAAAGGGGGAAAAAAAGAGAATACCTTTGTGAGGAAATCATTGCAGCCAGCCGCTAGAGCTTCATGTCGATCACTCTGCAAACTGCTGGCCGTCAATGCAACGATGATGACGGGACTCTTGAACAGGGACAGATCGCCGAGCGTGTCCTCCTCCTTCAGGGTCCTCTCGTCCGGTGAGGTGGCATTGGTGCTCGCCGCACTCGACCGCCCCGAAGCGGTCTTGGGAAAGACACCGATTCCGTTCAAGCGTTCTAGCCGGCGGATCTCCTTGGTTGCCTCGAGTCCGTTCATGACGGGGAGCTGGATGTCCATGAGTACAAGGTGGAACCCGCCCTGGCGCCATTTGCGCACCGCCTCCTCGCCGTTGGCCGCGCATTTCCAGCGCACGCTGAGCCGTTTCATAAACGCCTCCAGCAGCTTCTGGTTGATGATATTGTCCTCCACGATCAGCACGTTGATCGGGGGCACAGTGCCTTCGATCAGGCCGCCAAAGGCTGCGGCTGCCGACGAAGCTGCCTGCGTGCTGGCCTTCTTGTTTTTGCGGCCGGGCCGCGGCGAGGCGCCCCGCGTTGGCGGGGTTAGAGCCTTGTTCTGCGGCGATTCAGGCGGAGGCGCGGGTGGCGTAGGCACCGAGGCCACCGGCGGTGGTGCAGGCTGTCCGCTAGCAGCCGTGATAGTCGCATCTGCAGAAAACAAGTTAACATTGAATCGGAGAATAAAAAAGAGAAGGGCACAAACCGTTAGGGACTTCAGGAGCCGGCCCCAGCATGGTGGGAGAATTGGTCGTATGTCGAACCAGCTGTGGGCGGCGTGGATGACGTGCTCCCCGGCCTGGCGACGGGATAGGCGGTGGTTTCCCGGTGGTCAAGATCGAGATGGACGGCGCAGTGTGTGCATTGGCGCCACTGACGGTTGGAAGAGAGTTGGGTCCGTGTGCATTCGGGGTCGAGAGTTTCGGGTTGACGGGCATGAGAGGGAAATAGTCGCCGTGCTCGCCCGGTTCGGAATGGTGGTAGTATACATTGTGACGGGGTGACGGCTTGGGGGTCCGCCGTTGCGGGACATCGATCACCAGGGCCTCCTCGATGGATTGTCCGCCGGGGTAGTAGGCATCCAGGACAGCAAGTAGCGGCTCTTCGGGGCTCAGGGAGCGTTCCGGGGTCGACTGGCGGTTCGACCCCTCCCGAGGCAGGATACGGATGCACACGTCGGGCGCATCAAAGGTCTTGCCGATCGAATTGGCGTACTTGTGCACCACCATGTCCCTCAGCTCGTCCACGAGGCTGTCTGCCGCCGTAGACACCAGCGTCGCGGACCCACCGGGCCGTTTGACCCAGACCTTGCGGTAGGTCATCTCTGCGGCGGCGGCTCCTGGAAAATCCCCGTCCTGATCGCCGTTGAAGTACAGCGGGGTCGACTCCAACAGACTGTTGATCAAATGTTGCTGGGACGCCGGCAAAAGCGACTGACGTCGGGCCGCGAGACTCGGGCGTTTGGATACGCTAAACGGCGTAAAGGTGGACGGCGGATAGGGCTGCGCGTTTTCAGCCTGCGGGTCCTCCGACACGGGGTCAAGGAAAGGGGTCAAGGGAGGCTCGGGCCTGCCGGAGGCGGAGGCAGAGGCAGAGACAGAGGATGCCTGATTATTCGGGACGGAGGAAGAAGGCGGCGACGACAGCGGCGATGGAGGTTCTGTGGGCGGCGTGGGCGGCGGACGCGAATCGGCGGGCGGTACAAACGGCGGATTGGCACGTTGAGTGGCGATCGGCTCGCCAACAGCGGTTGTTTCTGCCTCCTTTTTTCCCTCCTCCTCCTCCTCTTCAAGTCCCTGCTGCTTCTGTGGCTGCTGTTGATGGAGCGGTCCCCCGTCTTTTGCAGCAAGGCAATCGAAAACGTCCCCCTGATCGGTGGATCCGGTGGCGGGGCCGGCGATCTCGTCTGGCGAGCTCGAACGATCGCCAAAGAGCGAGGAGACGATGCTAAAGGCACGCGACTTGACGTCTCGAGGTTCACGGGAGACCAACGGCGGAGTGAGGCCGCGGGCAGGCAGTGCGGAGGAGTTGAGGTCGTCGACGAGGACACGCGGGTCCGCCTTAGAAGTTGCTGGCACGGCGGAGCTCGACGACGATCGCCGGAACGGCTTCATCAGCCGCGACCACCGATGGTCGCTCATCATAGTGAGGAATAATAGGGACCCTCCGTAGATTGTCTTTTTTTTTTTTAGAAAGCAAAATCTCACCTCCTCATTATCCGATCCATGCAGCAGCTTGAAGGGTGAGAAAAAAACAAGCAACTTCAAGGTAATAGCTTCACCGCCCAATTGTCCCCAAGACGCCCAACACGCAGATGCCAGGCCAGCTCAGCTCGACGCAGGTGTCTCTCCTCGGATCCGATAACCCAGTCCACGATGAAAGCGTCGAGAATATGCTCAGAACCAGGTCTGAGCTCTTCTCGCCCAGTTCGACTGGGAATGAAGACCCCGCCGGTCGGCGTAGCCGGGGAGGCTGTCGTCACTGGCGAGAATGGCTCGAGCGAAATGGTAGGGGGGATTCAAAAATGAAATGAAATACAATAAAATGAAATGAAAGAGAGAGATGAGAGGGGGAGGAAATAAAAGTCAGATGGCAAGGACCAGACCGACCACTGGCTATTAAGTTAAAACGAGAGATCTCCCCATCTTACACATCACTAACAAAGAGCAACGCGCACGATCCACGCCGGCGCCCGTTTTTGACACCAGATCGGGGGACTGGACGGGGTCAGAGCTTCCACAGCCTGACTTATTGGTCTAGGTACGTGGTGCTAATGTCGCCTTACGGAGTAGTTGTATGGAGGAGACCAGATAAATGAAGTAATAAGCAGGATGACTACTATTCACTAATAACTAATCAAGCAGATAGCTACGGAGTAATAATTACGGAGTAGTTGCTCTCCAATGAGATTGAAATATTCGGCGCAAGTTACGAATGACAGCTGGCAACTGACAGAGCTGCAGAGGCGAAACATAATATTCATGCTAGTGTCAACTAGTAACTAGTAATTCGCTAACTAACTAAAGGTAAAGGTACGTAGTTATGGCCAAATTAACTAGCGACTGAGGCTGACTATTAGTTGTAACTACTAACTAATGGTTGGTAATAACTACTCTGTAGTATTTACCTGTCTATGTACAATGCAATGTCTATCTACTATGATTTTTTCGACATGGAATCCCAATATGCAATGCAGCCGTAACTCGTGGGTTTCCGTATGACCAGACAAAAAACGAGTACTATTATGTCTGACTCTCAAGATCGTCTGGTCGAGAAGTGGCGACCACCCCCTTGTCAATCTCTCCAGTGACGTCGGTGTCACTCGTCTCCAGCCCGAGCACCTCGTCGATCGATTTCCCAGTGGCTTTTGCTTCTTTCCGGACTTCTCGGTAGCGGATTCGCCAGACGATGTGACTGATGTAGATGCCTGCTTCGAGGACGATCCTGAGACAGAATGTATTAGTGGTAATACAAGATAATCATGTCAGAGAGTAGGTCGCTTACACAACAATATACATAATTCCTCCCAAGATATCAAAGCTACCTTGGGCCGCTATACAGAGTTAGAAACCATATCCAAGACGGACAGGTCTACAAAAGCAGTCTCATACCGAGCGCAAACAGCGAGAACAGCCCGCCAGAGGTATCAATCGACAAGAATACCCAGTCTGAAGAAATGTTAAAGAAAGGAAAGAAGACTTAAACCAGACACACAGAGATAACTCAAGGTTGACTCACTGATCCCGACGACACGGCCACTTCGCTTCCACATTTCAAAATACGGCGGTAGCAGTCCTGCGCCGAGGAAGATGGCAGCAAACACTCCGACCACCGTGTCAGGCCATCTGATGCCCTTGTTGTACGGTATCTAGTACGTGGTCAGCTGAAATTTTGTCGAAGTACTAAGTATAGAGGATCTGGCTCTTCTCATACCCTCAACGTCAGGATCAGGAGGGCCTCAGCCCCGCCAAACAACAACCCCGTACCCACGGCACATAAAGTGGCTTTCATGGCAGTATAATTACTATGATTCACTGGTTATCATGTTATTCTTTCTGCTCCTGAGGTTCCTGACATACTGGTTGTAATATAAAACCTGGCCCCAGCCTATCAGAGCAAGGGTGCTGAAAATCTGCGGCTGGATCTGTAGGGGAATGTTCACTTCCTAGAGAGACAGAGAAGAGAAGGTTAGCAAAGGACTTTTATAGTTAGAAGAAGCCATTTGATTGAGAAAACGTACCTGCAAGATAAGATATGCCCCCATGGGAACGGCACCTTGGAAAGTCAGCCGGCTCAGCCGAAACAGAGGAAGATAAAAACAGTAGACTTGAAGCAGGTCGTACAGAGTGCCCATAGAAACATCATCAAAGCAGGCAAGCCATCCGTCTTCTTGCGCTTCCAGTTGTGCCAGATCTGCGGCACCAGCTGCAGACACCACAGGACCGTGCCAATGGTGCCGAGCACGTTTGACGCAGGTGTAACACCCGAACCTTGTCCCATGACGCACGAGAGCGGAGGAGTGGTATCTGGGGTAAGTAGAGTGTAGATTTACCGGGTACTCCCTAGTTGACTACCTGGATAGAAGAGATATTAGAGATGGTAGTAAAAGAAGAAAAGGAAGACGATGAAGGGGTTTTTTTTCCTGTCTAAAATATTAAGCACATTTTAGGCGCTAAGTTACTCCGTACCTCTCTCTACCTTCCAACGGACTCAAGCCACGAGAGACGAAATCATCGGCGGTGCAAGTTGGTAGTAGTAGAGCTCTGACGAACAGCGTCAATCTGTGGACTAGACTGGTCGGAATCGCCAAGTGGTTCCACCGTGGAGGCGTGGAGGCCATCATTGGAAGAACCAAAGAGGAGCAGCTATTCCTAGCTGGGCAAACCAGAAGAGAAATGGGCCCTGAAAGAGGCAAGTCGGGGGAGAAGGTCGAGAAGAGGATTTCCATTATTAATTTGATGAGTGATGAGGCTAAAGATATCGAGTATCGTACCTTTGGCTTAGGTGCTGAATCTAGCACTCTGGAGTTCGCACTGTGGGAAATTTTGCCCAACGTCCAAAAGCCAAGGCACGTGGGCTTCTTTCTATCAGATCGACAATTCTCCGAACGTCACACAATTTCTAATCATCACTTATTCCACCGAACCTTGGGTTTTTAATAGGAAGTATTACTACTGACTCGAGATACTATGTGCGATTATCTAGTTTGCTTGCAAACAGGACAATAATATCAAGATAAGTTTCCAGAATATTAAGCTCTATTAAAAGGAACAAGGACTACTTATAAAGATAGAGCTCATCTTAGCTTCACCATGAGACATGGCTACTAGACTCCAACACTACGATGAGGTGCGAACAGGATTTCACTTGTCATCGCTCTCTGGGCGGTTTACTCCCTCATCGCCCTCGAGGGACCGCGCTTCGACATCTATTTTCTAGGAGATTATTATGTATATCCTGATTCAGGAAGTCCTAAGGTACTATTCCCATATGTGTATGATATTGTTGACATTCCATTAAATAGACTTGAGCTTGTGTAAATGCCTAAATACTCGTAGAAGAAACGCAGGCGCGAAAAGTTGCCTCAGGCCCGTAAGCCGTCATGCTAATAATCACATTTTCTATCGTCCTCCTCTCCAGCTATTCCCTTGAATCTCTCATTACTCAAGAGCCTTTGGAAATGTCCGGCCACAGTCGAGTACGCGACCGAGTGAACTTCCTGTGCACGAACCTTCTTTCGTAAGAAAGCCATCAATTCAAGGATCAGAGTGGACATTTGGGCAATCTAAGAGCATTCAACATCCGCCATGATGCCCAATATGACTTTGAGCGCCTAAACTCCCAGGCTGCTTACCTAAGTCAAAATCCACCCTTTCTCTTCCTAGGTACCTCTATCTCTAGAGGAGCTCAACCGCCACCCTATCGACGCCCAGAGTCTTAATAAGGGGTTTTATGTCGACTATCACGCGGATACGTCTACTCCTTCAAAATTAAAGACGAGACTTGATCACACAGAGACTTTCTGCAACTATGTGAATAATGTAGCAACTCGCTTCAAAAGGCCAAGTCAAGCTCCTAAATGCTAGTATTATGTCGCTCCTAGAAACTCTGAAGTTATGAGAAATCAGGTTAGTACTCTATCCAAGGCCCCTTCAAAATTGGTGTATACTAATAGTATAATATAAGCTATCCTAACCCCTTTTTCCTGAGATCAAGGCTAGATGTGCTTAAACAGAGCCCATTCAACTTCTAGAGCACCATTTCAGCCTTAGAGTCCAAAAGGCAAGATAGTCAGTATATCTTTGCCCAAGTTACAGTGCAGGTCTTCCAAAACCCTAATAGTAAAAAGGACTTTATACTACATAGAGAGCTAGCTGCAGTGCTTCTAGCCATGCGAAGTCGTGTCCCCCAACCAATTTTAGAAGACGAGGAAGACCAGGAAGCTTTCTTTGGTGAGCCTTCCATGATCGGTAGGTTTCAGTTGGCTTTTCGGCAGAAGAAACACTTTCCTATCTTGATGCTCTCTTATGTGGGCCCTCAGCATGGACGGCTCTTCTATGCTTACTGGACAGAACACAGCTTGTGATCAGACAATCAAAGCTTTATAGCTTTGAGAAAAGGTCAACTGCACCGGTGGAGTTATTTGCTCGGATCCTTCTGAGTCGTCCCCTGAAAGCAGACGCCCTTCCAGACGCTCTGCCGACGGGGCCTTGAAGCCCTCCGCAAACATCGGCGAGCCCCGATGTCAAAAAAAAAGAGGAGTCTTAAGTCCTCTGAGAGCTGTGAAACTCTCCCTTTGATAAATATGGACTCTATGCACTCGCCGAAAGATGCATAGTTCCAGGTACCTGGTTCTTAGTCTTGTGTCAAATCTTGCCCACTGCGGCTGGCGCTGGAATACCGTGCCTTCTTGAAATCCTGCCGCAATGCAGGTGCCTGGTCTCGGCCAGGCCTCCAACGACGAGCTCGTACCTCATCGTGGTGTTGGACTCTAGTAGTCCTGTCTCATGGTGAAGCTAAGACGAGCTCCTTTGTAGATAACCTCTCCCCGATCCTACCAGTATATAGTAGAACATTTTCCGACTCCCTGAAGGATCTTAGGTGGCAACTAAGTCATCCGGCCACAGAAAATAGATAACTGATGTAGTCTTATTAATGTTTTTGTAGACGAACGCGGCGAAAGAACCCTCGATTGGTCTTGGGAAAGGAAAGCCTTGGATAACGCAGTATGATGACCAGAGATAATTACTCGATACTAGGCACGCTGTGAGTCATGTCTGGAAGAACTTGGATTCACTATATCCACACAATGTACGTTTACAGCATTATGAAAGATTGTAGTAGACATCAGATGTGTCATGGCTGTCCCGCATTACAGACTGTGAAAGCAGAAAAAACAGACAAGAGACATGTACAAGAGAGAGGGAGAGAGGGTGGGAGTACCGAATCATCACTTGATCCAGTCCATAGAAATTCGCTCCGTTGAATAAGAGACTAAACCATAAGTAAGGGCAACAACATGCCCGCGAGAAACCATCAAATGTGTAGAAGATGACATATAGAGCTGAAAAGATGCACTAAAAGAGGGGGGGGGAAAGTCACCAATATCAATCTGAAAAGAAAAAAATAACACAGGCCATCAGGACATAACATGATTTTGGTACCAGAAACACACCGAGAGACATTTTGCTCGAAGGGTATCAAATGAACAAAGAACCGTGGGAAGATAAGACGGGCAAGAAAAAAGCGAAAAAATAATACAACCGAGGAAACATTCAGGATAGGCTGACACCGAATCACAGGAGGATCAGATAATTCGATGGAGCAATCCCGGTTTCCCCAGTTGCTTTCCTTGCCTGCCACCACCTTCCACTGACATCTGACACCTCGAGAACCTCGTGCTTGTTGAAGCTGATTTCATTGGCGTCTTCAGGGTTAGCTTCATACGAGTAGATAGCCTTTGCTCGGTAAGGGTATTCCGTTGGCTGTGGCACCTCACCCGGGTTCTCTGCGTTGGGGTTTGGCGATTGACCGGTCCCAAAGCGAGGCTGCGACGAGTTCCGGTGCTCGGCGCCGGGAGCACCGCCTGGGAAGCCGGACACAGGGGTCGAGGTCTCAAAGCCGCTGAGCTGTGCAGAGGTGTACATTTGAGGGGTGGGAGTGGCTGCCGCGACGGTCTCCGGGCGGGCACCAAAAGCACTCGACATGGGCCGGCTGTTGCGGTAGGAGCCGACAGCATGCTCTTTGTGGAGGGCAAACGAGTCGATAAAACCACGGTGAGTAGCTTGAGGCGTGGATCCGAAATAGAAAATCCAGACGATCTATGCCAGGGGTATTAGTTAACCCATCTGTATTTTGAGATTCCCCCAAAAGAGAGCAGGTAGGGCTTGACTCACAATCACCATGGACAGGAGAATGAAGCCGGCGCCAGCAGCTTGCTTAGCGGGCTGGGGTTGATAGACATCCGTGTTGACAGCGAGAGTAGTGAATACGAGCCCCGCAGCCAGATAACCAACGACCTAGTCGCAATTAGGAACACAGCAAGAGGTTTAATATCCGAAGGAAGCATACCGCGACACCGTAAACAACCCCTGTGTCGGAACCAACAACGATGATGACGCCGATGATGCAACAGAACATGTAGGCGATAGCCCACCAAGCATAGTTGGCATAGTCACTTTGGATGTCTGCGATAATCGAGGCGACGAGAGCGATCAACCACGCCAGCTAAATCCGACAGAGAGACACTCCAGTCAGCACAAGCACACAAGAGCACCTATGCGAGGCGTATCGATGGTACGTACGATAGAAATTGAGATGGTGGCGAGCGCGAAGGGGTCGCCCAGGATGTTACTAGCCCTGAACTTGGTCATCTTGCGCGGAGGTCCTGCAAATGGATCTGGTTTGCGAAAAGATGGAGAAGATGTGGTAGAATAAGTCACCATCAAGGCGGATCTTGCAGTGGTCGACTGATTGCGTGTCTGGTTATCAGATAGGGAAGAAGAATGGGCTAGGTGTGTAGTCTTCAAAACGTCTCTCGTATGTAGCGTTTAGATTTTGTTTCCGCAGGAGCTTGGTAGGGGCGCGTGTCACGATTGCAGCACTGGATTCCTGGTCAGTCGGAACTTGACGAGAATCTCTCGGGATACCATCATGGGATATCTGGCCGAGAGACAAAAGGTGTGGTGGTGATTGACGTCGTACCTTGGGAACAATAGGATCGAGCAGCAGCAGGACGAGTGTTTTGACCCGACAGGGAATCGGAAAACAACCGCAAATAAGTCTCCAACGAACGAGAGACCAAGGAAGCGACTGTACTCGGAGGTTGGGATGACGTGGGGGAGAGAAAACAATTGCCCCTTGCAGTGACGCGAATCAGCACCAGGCTGAGGGATGGATGGAGACGGCGGACAACAAAAGAGCGAGGGAAGGGAGCGAACCCAACGGAGGGGGGGAGGGGGCAAAAATGAAAGAAGAGAAGAAGATGGTCAAACGAGTGACTGTCCACGCAGAAAACCGATCGCACAGAACGGGCGTGTGTGGAGGAAAGATGTGCTGAAGAAGGCAGCGAAAAGGAGAGATTAAGGTGGAGGAGGGAACGAGGACAGGGTCGGAGGTGGTACTTCTCCTCCTTGTAGTTAGTTAAGGTACTCCTCCGTACGTGTGTGCTCCGCTACGTACGTTGGTTTCACGGAGTCGATGGTACCTGAACCGCTCAGAGGAGTGGGCCACGCAGGCAATAAAAATAAAATACTGGTAATAAAACTCTCTCCATACAAAATCATATCAAATTTAGTACCTAACTATGAGCTAGTTAAGGAACTAACTAACCAACAGTCATCCAACCGTCGTCTAGTTGCTCTTGGCCGGGTTTCTCGCCCCGGAACACACAGACACCTTTTCGCCATGGGACTGAGTGGTCCAGACTTCCTCGCAAAACCCACTCTTTGCCAGGGAGGCTGTGCTGGCAGTGAGTGACATGCAGCCAACCCAAACTGGGTCCCACGGACAGGGCGTCTGGAATCCCTTATTCCTGGAACTATTGAAGGGTGGTTGGTTGGTTTGTACCCGGCTTGTCAAGTCTCAAAACTTCTGGAAATATCGAATTATGGCGCTGGGAAATTACCTAGATCCGATTTCGTGTCTACGGGGACAATGCCCGTCGCTGTGGCTGGACTGACGACGATCGCCCCTCTTTCATTAAATTCGCATACTCTGTAAGGCCCGCTTCTCACACCATGCTGACGACGACAATGACTTGACAAGTGAAACGACCCGATGAGAAACGGCCGGGGTCCAGCCCTATAAAAATGTTATCGGGATCTGAGTTTCAGAGTACGGTCACTACGGTGTAGTCAAATCTAAAAAAAAAAATTCTAAAACATAAAACGCAAATCAGACTTCAGGAGTCAATAACCAGATCAAAAGGGTCTTGTGGGATGAGAGAAAACAAAACAAGAGGAAAAAAGCCATCAGCCAGGGCCGGCCCCGCCGGCAACCAGCTGCAGCAGATACGGAGTACGGCTCGGCCTGGTTTGCTGCTGGCTTGTCCTACACGGGGAGATTACTCTCGTCCGACTCGAGCCAGTGACCCTATTCGTCGTGACATATGAGGCACTTGTGGGAGGTCTCCCTCGTTTCTTTTATTCTCGGGTGTCTGCATCGTTCGCTTGCCATACTCCGTACCAAGCAAGATCCAGCTACATCGCGCGATGTGTGCCACAAGATGCATAAGGTAACATGATGGTTCCCTACTGGCCTATCGTCCTATATCTGCAGACGACACTCGGACATCTCTGGATCAAAACATCTCGGTCTATAAGGTAGGAAGAGAAGTGCGGACACAGGAGCAAACCAAAACAGAGCAGCTCCGCTGGCTCTAATCACGCTCTAGAATACATTCAAAATCAGACACTGTACACAACCATAGCTCGTTAGACAAGAAAGTAACAGTCACATTATAATTCTTTTGCCCGACGTTCGCGGATGACCTCTTCTCGTCGAACTTCCCTCTCAACATCCTCCAACCGGCCCTCCCACTCCGCCCAACACTCCCCCCCACCCACCAATCCAATCTCATACCATCGCTGTAGCAGTTTAGCCGTCCGGATCCGTAGCGCAGATACCTCCTTCGCCTGCTCCTGTTGCACCTGGGTGAGCTTGTTCAGTTTCGGCTGGAGTTCGATCAGGGACGCGGAGATCTGCGCGTCCGGAATGGGGAGGTCCGTCAACGAGCTGAGCCGGGACGAGGTCTCTGGAAATGCAGTCGCGTAAGATAGGACAATAGACGCGAGGTTCTGGGTCGTGAGACCTTCGGGAGGGTTCTGCGATGGCGTCGAGCTGAACAGCTCGGGGAAACGGTCGTCTTGCAGGCTTATTAGCAACGAAAGGTCATCTTCCCCATAATTATATCGATATACGCTTGGAAAGAATACTACTCACGGAGCTGAATAACTTCTCGAACAGCCGGGATGCTCTTGCTAAGCCTCTCCAGCTCCCTCTCCAGACGAGCCAGTCGCCGCGATGCCGTCTCGTCAAGCGTGTCGGGTTTCGGGGGCGCGGCGGGGACACCAGTCCAGCTGGTGTCTCCAGTGAGGAGGTAGTTGAGGCGACGAAGCCGCGCCTCGAGGAGTTCGATCGTCGCGCCTGCTATCGCATCGCTTTCGAGTGTCATCGTCGCTTGTGTTGTTGATTGGGGAGATTCTCGCGGAGGTTTGAAAGGCCCCGATAACCAGCTAACTAGCAGCTACAGCTCTCCACATGGATGCAAACATAACAAATCTTATCTCTAAGAAGGGAGATTTGATTAAGAGGCAGAGCAGAGTATTAAGTAAATATTAATATTAAATAAAGGAACTCTTTTAATTTTCTTATAACTTATTTACTTTTAAAAAATATATATATATTGTCATGCTGTTTAGAATATTATAAGATTGACCTTTATATAGTTTTACCATCATAGTGCTAGTTTATATATTCAACACTTCAATAAAACTCTAGATATGATTGCTAATTTTGCAAATTAGGAAAATATGTTATGACTCTAAGAAATCTAATCATAAAGAGGGTATGCAATAAATTAGCCAGATGATATATAGAATCCCAAGGACAGCCTTCACCTTTCTACGACTGGTTTTATTGCTTCTTCGGTGAATTCTCGATCTTCTGCCATCCCATACCAAAGCTCGAAACGAAAGCAATACAACCGCCAGCTGCGGCAAGGTACTGATTGGCTTGTTAGCTTTCAACCAGGAGTGAACAACAAGGTGTGTTGACTTACAAAGGTTCGAGTAATTGCAAGATTGAATGCAAGTAGCACACCAGGAAGATCTGCCTTATCTGTAACCGTTCGGAATGCAGTAGCTCCAGCCGCAACAATGGCCTCGACATTGGCATTCGGAGCATACTTGTGCAGAGCAGAAGGAAGCGAATTGTCCATGATTGTCTCCGCAACAGAGAGAAAAACGGTCCCGCCAAAATACTGAGTAAAAAAGATTGAAGATGTAGCAATGGCAACCTGGTTGGCTGGGAGGAAGGACTGTACAGCTGTGAGGGGCTGGTTAAAATGGTCAGCCAAGGTTTTTAAAACCATATAAAAATCGGGGAAAAGTGAATGTAACACATACCATTTGCATTACGGATCCCCGGCCAGCGCCTGTCAGTATCTGATAGCCAATCCAAGGCCCGGCGCCAGTCCATGGGTAGAATGTAGACATCAGTCCAGCACCAATTGCGCTTAGCGCACTTCCAAAGAGTGCCCACGGGGTGCAGCGTTTAACAACCTGGACTGCCTAGAATTAGCGTATTATCTGAGATGGAGTGATTTTCCTGTGACGAACCGAATTTACCAGCAACCACTGAGCCTATGGCTTGGGAAATCATTGAAGGCAGAGTCCTTACTCCGCTCATCGTAGGGCTAGCTCCTTTAACAGCCTGAAACCAGAGCGGGAGATAGTAAGATAGCATGAACAGAGCTCCCATCTGGAAACCAGCGACAAGGCATCCAGCGGCCACGAGTCTGTTACCGATGATAATCGGTGGGATCATGGCACGGTCGCCCCTATGCCACTGCCACCCTGCAAAGATACAAGCCATTACAAAGGAGCCACAGAAAAGCCCGATCACCGTAGCAGACTTCCAGGGGTATGTCGAACCGCCCCAGTTGAGAGCTAAAAGGAACATGGTGCATGCGGGGGCAAAGAGAGCAAATCCGATAAGATCTAGTTCTCGAAGAAGAGGCATGAAGTTCTGTGTAACTGGTTTCTTCTCGATCTGCTCGGGAATCCTCATGAGGAGGAGAAGGAGGCATGCAAGGCCGCCAGGGGGAAGATTGATATAGAAACCTTCACTTGATGTCAGTTGCTGAAAGAAATACACTACGATAAAAGAATAGGTAGTATCACTTACACCAACGCCATGAGGCATGCTGGGTTAACGCACCGCCAACGACAGGTCCAATTACAGAGCCTGTAGCAAACCCGTCAGCTCAACTCTACCATTGCCCGTCAATGGTACGGTAGACTGACCGATGGAAGATATGGCAATACCGATTCCGACGTAAACTATAGAGCGGTCCTTCATCAGTACACAGACCTTGATATACTGGGGGATATACTCACGCGGTTTTTTATCTCTTGGAACCGCAGCAGCGATAATCGTGAATGCTCCACTCAACAATCCTGCTCCACCCATACCTTGAACTGCTCTTCCCACGATAAACATATTCGATGAGACTGCAACCGCACTCAGGAGGGATCCGAGCATAAAAATTGATTGGAAGACCAAGAACGTGGCCTGTCAGAGAAGAATTAGACACAATGGAGTAGATCGAGTAAGGATGATGCTGACCAAGACTCACCTTCAGAGGACAGAACGTATAGATCTTGCCTGTAAGCGGATTCAAGGCACAACTGCGACGGGACAGAAAGATATCAATCAGTCCAAAGACCCTCTGGGGGCATGATATCATCTTTGTGACCCGTTTCAAACGTACTTTGTGAGAAGAGCCGCACTGCCATACCAGCCGATGTCGTCGATCGAGTTAAACTGGGAGGTGATTTTGGGAACGGCCTTTTGCAGATCCCCCACGAATCAGCCATGTTTATGCCACCTTCAAAGAGAGAAGTCACTAATGCCAGAAGTCTTACCGTTGAGACAATCGAACCGTTCAAGGCGATGAGCAGGATGGTGAAACAGAGGGCAAAACTAAGAAGCAGTAATCTGGCGCCAGATAGGGTTCCATCCCCGCCATCAGCATTAGGCTTTAGCAAATTCTTTTCAATATCTGGTCCATCTGTAGCCTCAATGTTATTGGTACTCGTGGTATTCGGCTGGATTTCTGTCGTCTCTGAGGGCGTATCACTGTTTGTATGCATCTTGTTTTTACTTCACGATGAGACTCCGCTGCTGTTTTCCAACTCTTCTGATCCAGAGACAGAGAGCTACTGTGCCTATAGGCACTTTAATATAATGAAAATTCATGCTCCGAGTGCTCCGTTCTAAGACATTGCTTGTCATAACATAGTATTGCTGCGAAAAGGATGTGGTCAGATCGAGAAGACTCCCATGATCCTCGCGTTAGCGTCGGAAACGGGTGCTCCGTGTCCGTTCCTCTCTCCTATCTGGTACCGCAGTTTCATCCATCAGCTTATGTTTTTCTGAACGGAATGCGTCCCTTTTTTTTCAAGGGGTGCTAAGTAATACTGCCCGTACGCCACACGGGTAGTTATATATTAATTTTAGCGTATTTGTTGCTCTATTCCGACTCCGATGGACGAAGCCGCCAGTGGCCGAGGGCCAACAGCCTGCCATCCCTGCGCGAAGGCCAAAGTGCGCTGTGAACCGTCAGGTAGTGGCTGTGTTGTTTGTAAACGGTGATTTTAATCCAAAATTGGGGTTCTGAATCGAAGGCTGATGTCTTTGCGCGTGAGCCAGATGCATGAGGTTGAATAAGGAATGCACCATCCAAGCTCCCGGGGCCCATAAACGCAAGAGGGCCAGAATTCCGTAATGTTTACCTTGGCATATCAATACGTCCGGCCACAGGCTAATCGAAGTCAATGACGGCTCAGCGAAATTGCTCGTCTTGAAGAAAAACTTGATGGTGTGGCTGCAATCCTAGCGGCGTCCAAAAGAGACTCAGATGACTTGCCTCAGACAGCCCAAAACACTGTGCCCAGAGGTGAATGGCCCCTAGCTCCGGCAGGCTTTGGCAACAGTTCCTTTTCAGACGATAATTTCTATCCAGACGGTGACGAGGCGCAATTAGTTCTGGACGCCTATCGGCAGACAATGATGCCTTATTTCCCATTTGTTGTGATACCGCCGAGCATAACCCCTCTCGAGCTTCGGCAGGGCAAACCTTTCTTGTATAGGACTATCATGATGATTGCATGCCAGCGTAGCTCAAGCGATCAACTGGCTCTCAGTAACTTGGTCAGAGACTATTTCATTCAAACAGCTTTGGTCAAAGGGGATCAGAACCTGGATCTGCTTCAAGGTCTGCTTGTTTTCCTAGGATGGTAGGTGCTCCCTGAGATCGCCCATTGCAAGTACCTTATCTCACACCAATGCAAATACAGGTATCATGTCCACCTACAGTTTCGCGCCCAATTGTCCAATCCGGTTCATCTATTGATGGGTTTGGTTGTGGACTTGGGCCTGAATAGTCCCACCGATGTGCGAGGAACCACAGGACTTCCGCTTCACTTCTTACGAACTTTTTATTTCGAGACACAGAACCAGAGAGTGCGCACTCTGGAGGAGAGGAGAACATATCTCGGCTGTTTTCACCTGATTGCTACGTTAGTGCAAAGATCCGGCCTTGTCCTGACATTGTTCATTGATCTTCTGACATTATATAGAATATCATTGTGCAGCCGAGATATGTCCCCATTAAAATATACCAAGTACACGGATGAGTGTTGCAACGCACTTAGCGAGATGAAAGAATACTCAACAGACGAGTACATTATTTACCACATACGACTGCACCGAGTGGGTGAAAAGATTCGCAGAACGTTATGGGATGATCGCTTCGACATCACTTGGAATATGTCAGCGCCGTTGGGGATGTGTGTGCGATATTTAGAGATAGAGCTTCAACGGTTCAAGGATTCAATACCTTTCGACATGCCCCAGCAAGGTGAGTGACTACTCTTGTTTCAATCTGGTCATGGCTTGTGGGCCTTATACTTGATATTCTGCATCTGCAAACTGTTGGCCCTTTTCTAACAGAAAGAAAAAAACCTTCCAGCGCTACTTCATCTGTATGTTCATACCCTTGAAATATCCTTATACAGCATTGCACTCAGCGACAACCTTTCGGATGGAGACTATAGCGAGTGTCAAATGACTCGCTTTAACATCCTTCACTCCTGCTCAATAGCTACGAAGGCTTTCTTTGATCTGATTTCAAATTTCAAGCCGGAGATGTCCATTGGCATGCCGTACACGTGTTGGTCACAGTCCAGTCAAGCAGTCGTCGTGCTCTCCAAGCTTTCGCTCTTGAAAAACGAAATCTGGGACGAAGATAATGCCCAAAATATGGTTGACTTTACCAAAGAAATTGATAGGATGTCGAGTAAAATCAAAGCGTTACAATCTTGGGATCATGGTGGGAAATTTCGACATTTTGTTCCAGACCTCCCCTTGAGAATTGAATCACGACTACAGTTCATGAGAGAGATCTATGAGAAGAAAAACTTTGCTCTGGCCGAGAGGAAGCGCAATCTGGTCGATTCAAACATTGACCTGAATTTGGAATATCTTCCCTCGATGCCGATGTTTGATCTGCTGGACGGAAATTTCTGGCACGAACTTTTTTGAAACGGATACTGGAGAATGGACATGTATTAATTATACGAGTCATATTATTATCTCTCTTCTGAAACCCTCTGAATATATGCTGGCTGTTGCATACTTGGATGTATAAGTTTGTGATATCTACCTGCTGCTGTTATTTTGGGCTGCCTTCGGCTTTTGCTTCAACCCAAGCTGGAAAAGGGGGGATTCCTTCAGCTGGCTCCAATTGTGAAGCAGCATGCTGTTGAGATTCGACTGAGCAACGGCCTCCTTTCCTCTCACCCAGACTTCCTTCTCATAAGCCGTGACTGCTGGGTAAAGTGAGCCTGGTGATTTATTTTCTAATTTGGCGATCTCGCGACCAAGGAAGGCAGCATCCAGGATCGCATTGTTCAGGCCTTGCCCACGATCTGAGTGGGGAGAGGTTAGTTACATTGTAAAATTTTCAGATCGTCATATTGGCTAAAAGGTGGACTCACGGAACGTCATGGGATGTGCTGCGTCTCCAACGACCGTAACGGTGCCATTGCGGTTATCCCAAGGCTGTGTTTCCCAGTAGGACAGTCTGCTATGCCAGACTTTGGTCCCTTCCGGGAGGCTCTGAAAGACGGAACGGAATGGCTCTGCAAAGCTGCAGGTTATTTCCTTCAGGCTCTCAAGAATTGCATCGCCAGACAAGCCTGTGTCTTCGTTGGAAATCCACGAGATCATAACAAGGAACTCCCACTCTCCTGGCTCTCCCTGTGCGTTATGAACTGTAGAAATAGAATGAACGTCCTATTTAGAAATCAATTCTTCAACGGCAACGTAAAGGCCTCTACTTACTCCCGACCCAGCCGAAATAACCATCAGGATGGAGGATAAGACAGTATCGTGGGTGAAGCTCTTTGACTGCCAGCGCGACTTCGGCAGGCAGACGGGGCACTGAAATCGAGGATACCACTGGCGAAGGGTTTAATGCAGCCTCTTCCTTTCCGACAAGAAATTCACGGACACGCGAATGGGCACCCTCGGCACCAATCAACAGTCGCCCACTCGCTGAACTGCCATCTTCGAATGTGACGCTAACAATACTTCCATCTGTGTCAATACTCGCCAGACGCTTGCCCCACTGGCCCATGAATGTCAGTCTTTCGAACCTGACAATTGATGCCAGTTCAGGGAGGAAATAACAACATGTTGGCTTACTTGGACATCAACTCCAGTTGCAATCAGTTCGAGAAAGGCTCTCCGCTTCAGGCGAAGACTGTACGGAGCAGGAAAGGCCAGGATCCTTTCGCCCGTTTCTCCGTTGAAGGAAGGCAGGTAATCCGTATCTGCAGGCTTGTGCAAGTCAACTTGACATGTCTCAAGCTGATTGATAAGCTCCGGCGGCAGGCATTCCGACAGGTTTGACTGGGCCCAGTACACGCCATAATTCCAGTCTCGTGGCCGAGCATGGGGAGTGGCGTCCTGTTCGAAAACCGTGCAAAGGATATTTTCCTATAGAACGGGGGCAATCAGATTCTCACTCTAACGACTATTCTTCTTTGTCCACAGAACCGAGTCATGTTCGCACCTTTTTCAAGATTTGAGCTATCAGCAGACCAGCCGCCCCTGCTCCAAGTCCGCAGTTAGGATCCCAATTGGATACGAGGGTCTCGAATGCGCTGAAAACCACTCACCAGCTCCTATGATCAGTACACGATCGTGATCCTCAGCGACTGACCCCATCGTGACACTGGTCAGCCTGGTATCTCGGTGGCTTTGATCGGCGAGGCCAAGAAATTGTTGGAAGAAATCACAAATTTCGTCTGTTACACAATCGCTCACTACTAAATAGGATCTAGTAGCCTTGAGAAGTGAACACCACTGCCTTTTATAATTGCTACTCACACAAACCAAGCATGGGCCCCATGGTCAGCGTCTTCCTATGATAGCTACCGGTCACTTTTGAACTCGACCATACTACACTACAGTATCAGACTCGATGTTCTATACCAGGTATACTGACTAACTCGTATTTTCGACCCAACCCTGACATGTGAACGAGGACCATGATGGGCTACTACGGAGTACATAGAAAGAAAGCACTGTACTCCTCCTGGTTTACCGTCATCTTGCGGTGCCCGCATTAGACTACTCATTAGCGTGGCATGGGGTTCGATGAATAGACCTCTGAGCTCTGGGTGATATGTCCGTGCCCTACTTCTCATTGTGAAGGGCCTCTGTCACATAAGGAGAAAGTAATATGCATAATGATAAAGTAATCAGAATACTCTGCGAGCCTCTCACAGGTTAAGAAAGCCCGCAGCTAGGGTGGTTGATTTTCAATGCCACTCGCCGTATAAACTCTAGTAAACGCGAAGTAATTTCACACCATACACTTTCTTCACTTTAAAACCCGGAGCAAACCCGCTGCAATAATGATTACTGGTCCAAGAGAAGGAGGAGGAGGAGGAGGAGAGCAGCAATCCGTTGCAGCTGGTCCGAAGGAGACCTCTCCGACCCCTGCAATATCCCCAGCCCCACCAGACGAGCTGGCTAGAGAGTATGGCATCAACACCGAGGTAAGGCTGCATACTAGTACTGATTCTCCTATGCTAGGTTCACCCTAGAAGCTCTCGCCTATGACCTGGTATCTTGTTGCTGACCGAAGATTGCCTTGACTAGGTTCCTGAACCGACGGATTTTCCGGATTTGCACGATGGTGATGACGACGATGGAGGTATTGAGAGTGATGGCGACTCTGTTTTTGACGAGAACAGCATCAACTCTGAAACCACATCACTTAATTCATCTGTGATAAAGTATAGGGAGGAGATCGGACGACGATACCATGCTTACGGTTTGTCTAGAGCTCATTTCACAAGACTACATTCATTGGGTTGCATCTGATCTCAACTTTAAGGGACCATGGAGCATTGGGGTCCAAATGACGAACATGCTCAGGAGCAACAAGATCTGAGGTGGGTTTGTCCTATGTGTACTGCGGAGCACTTGGTTATTTGCTAAATTCGATTCATTTTGCAGCCATCACTTGTGGACGCTGGTTTTGAATGGGAATCTCTATCTTGCTCCAATCAGAGATCCAAAGGTTAGAAGGCCGCCCTGACGGTGCATATCCAGTGCTGACTGCGGATGCAACAACTGCAGAGTGTTTTGGATCTAGGAACCGGTACAGGAATCTGGGCTATGTATAATAACCCCCGAAATCTTTTTCCTAGAGATAGTATCCCTCTGACGCCAGCAAGTGATATGGCCGACGCCCATCCGCAGGCGGTTGTCAAAGGCATCGACCTGTCACCGATCCAGCCGTCATGGATTCCCCCCAATCTCAAATTCGAAATCGATGACTACAACCTGGAGTGGCTCGACAAGGGGAAATATGACTTAATCCACGGACGTGAGCTACTCGGGACCGTCCCAAACTGGGTGGAGTTCTATCGTCAGGTTCTTAGGTAGGCCACAACAGCCATTCCTTTCCCTTCCTTTTCTTGTAGGATTTATCAACCTCTCAATAATCTGTTATGTTGTTTAGTGGCCTTAAACCAGGCGGCTGGTTCGAACAGGTTGACCCGACCATCTTCCTCGTCTCAAATTACGGCACTCTACCCCCTGGCCACGTCTTCCATCAATGGAGCGAGCTTATGGACGAGGGAGGCCGTAAGGCGGGCCTGGATTTTAATACCGCTCACCACATCAAGAGATGGCTCGAGGAAGTCGGATTTGTCAACGTCACGGAAGTGAAAATGCCGATACCAGTTGGCAGTTGGCCTAAAGATCCCCGCCAGCGAGAGATCGGCGCCTTCAACCAGCTCCGGATCGAGCAGGGCGTGTTGGACTTTTGTGGACGCAGATTCACCAATAATCTTGGAGTAAGCTTCTCCATCACATGCCCACAGCTGAATATCGTCTACCCAAGTCTCTGGCTGATTCACCACAGTGGTCACGAGTGCAGCTTGAAGTATTCTGCGCCGCTATGAGAGACGCAGTGAGGGATTCGAAACTCTTGGCTCATCACTACGCGTAAGAAATTCAATTTTACTGCATATTTTTGTTAGAGAACTTGGGAATTATCGTTATTGATACAATTTCAGGTATTTTGTCTATGGCCAGAAGCCTGGGAATCTTGGAAATGAATGATGTACATCATATGGATGGATAAGCTATCTTGTTCCAATACCAGGAATCCCCCAGTATTGAATACAGTATTCCGTTTGAGGTCCATGAAAAAAAGAGCTATACTAGTAATAATTTTACATTTCTGGAATCTTGCACCTTGAGCAAGCCACCGAGCAAGGTGTGGAGCCGAAAAGAAATGCCTCAGTTGAAGAGCCGAAAGCAATATACCTCAGGCTAGTAGTTATAGCTTTGTAAAATTGCAGCGTGGTACATGTCAACCTGATTCGGGTACCTTGCACCTTGAGCATTTGGCATGTACTGGTGATCGACGGGTCCACGAATGATAGCATTAGGGATGTTTTGAACCATCCCAGAATAGTCACCGAATGTAGAGCCTAGAAGCTGAAGATCTTCTGGCTGGGGATTCACTCGATTTATTGAGGTCCGAGGTTGTTTTCGTAGTCTTAGCTTAACCCCTTGGTCTGCAAAAGACTTCGAAAGGAGGGTGGACTCGGCCATTCCAGGGAAGCTCTTCGGCAGCGATACCGTGAATGGTTCTGAGATAATGGACTTCAAGTTCGTGACGATACTATCGTTCTGTATTTCGAAGAGCGTAAACTTTAATCGAAACTCCCCAGAGATCCTGATGGAGAGATCTCCAAAGACGAAGAAGCCCCCATCGGTATTATCCAGATCCTTCAGATGATGGAGGGATGATACTGACGTCCCTGCTAAAGCTGTGGAAGAAGAACCCACTGGAGCCGGAAGATCCTCCGTGGCATGGCAGACGCTGCAACACAAGATATAGTAAGGACTTTGGAGGTAGTGTTGCGCAAGATAGCTGTTCTGTTCCTTCACCTGCAGCTGCACAATCGGTGGCGGATCAATAGGTTTGCGTGCCTTCTCCTTATCCCCCGCCACTCGTGCCCGTTCAGGCTGTTGGCGAATGATCAGGTGGAAGTCTGAACTGTCGTTTGGTACCATTTCCGAAGGTTTGTCGGTTTTTGGATTAATAGGGACGCTCTCCGGCGATTGATGTATCAAGTGAGTTACCTTGATCTTCTCACATTTAATCAACGGCATCTCTACTTTAACACGGTGACTCATCTCACTGGCTCGGAAGTATAATATAAAGAATGACTTATGGATGACGCAGTAAGTACTCTTACTTTCTACCAGGAGTCAGTATTGCTGCCTCGATTGAGCGGACGTCTTCTGCCTACCTGCTTCTCCAGTAAAGATATCAGGACACGCTAGTTCTTGGTATTCATACTATTCGACATCTATCACTGGTAAAGAACTACCAGTAGTTAGCATCGAAGAGAGAAAGTCAAATGTACCCAAGCGATAAAGGGATTCTGCAAGCTATCCTCGACCGTAGTGTGTGAGCAACCAGCTACTCGAAACTTACTGCACGGATCGATTATAAGCTTCATCCGCTAGGCTTCAAGTTCCTCGATCTTGGAAAGTTGACGTCTAGTAAAGCAGGTAGCTATTTCGGTGTTGACGGTACCAAGTGAAAGTCTGGGGGTGGTTCCAGGGTAGAGCTGGTCGCTCTTTCCCTGTCCTGGGGCCCTGGTTGATCTACTTTCCTTTTCTGGGGTGAACAGCTGCCTGAGGTTTGTGTCTGCCTCAAGGCCATTTCTGCCTGAAAATCAGTGATATCTTACTCTAGTTATTCTCTTGCTTTCCTTTCCATCTTCCTCTTCATCTTGTTACTGATCGTTTAAGCTATTCTGTGTATTATTTACACTGCTTCTCTCTTTATAACACTAAATCCTTATTACTGAACAATCTACCATATCAAAGTATCCTGATACTTTATATTCTATTCAGAAAACCTAACTCCCTGGGTCTCAACTACTTTTCATCAGTAACTGAAGCCTAGAAAGATCTGCTCTCTTTTATCAAATTCCAGTGAAAAACGGAGCGTCTTAAGGCTTATCTTTCTACAGGCCATCTAGCCTAGGAAATGAGTTGCAGTAAGATGGCCCCGAAGCTTGATACCTCCTCGTCACAGGGGAAAATCGTCAACATGACCTCTTCAATTCTGAGCTGTCCCTCCATGGAGAAAAGAGGCGGCACTACCTCTAGTGATCCAGCTGAGCCACTCACACCACCCGATGACACGTCTGTGTCGTTGCCGAGACCGTCTTTTGATATAAGACAGCCAGATTTGAAGCTTCAAAACTATACGACGCTCACTCATAAGCCTACCTCCACGGCAACAATTTCCTCCATTTCATGTATACCCTCGTTCGACTCCTCTGCCTCTTCTAGCGCACCCACGCCTGAAGCTTTGTCTCACAAGAACTCATCTCGTTCATTCCGGCACTTCTTCCGCCGTTTCAATGTCAACTCTGCAGAAAATCCAATTAAGAGCTCTGCATTACATTCAGATCTACCAGAAAATGCGAAGCCCAACACACTGGCCGTCGATATGGGTATGGTTTCCTCCCTGCCATCTGTTGACGACAATATTAGAAAGGTCTCCATTCCAAACTCCTCTTCTCTGCTTTCCACAGGCCTCAATGGTGACCATGAACAACAACCTCCCCATCCTCCTAGCGCAGGATTAAAACTACGAAGTACAGACTTAGAAACCTCTCAGGAAATCTCAGTTGACTTCTGCAAGCTTCATGCTGAATATGTCAACTCTAGCAGGATTCCAGGTAGACGAGGAAAAGAGGTTGGAGTCGGTACCACATCTACCGTGAGGGTCATGTATGAAAAGGGATCTTCTAAAACTACCCTTTTTGCAGTCAAAGAGTTCCGCAAATGCGCCCCAGAAGAAGATAAGAAGGAGTATGAAAGATGCATCAAGTCTGAATTTAGCATTGCGGTTAGCCTTGACCATCCCAATATCGTCAAGACGGTGCGGCTTTGCGTTCACAATGGTCTTTGGAACCAAGTGATGGAGTATTGCAGCCGAGGTGAACTTTTTGAAATTGCGAGGAGAAAATACATCCGGGTTGAAGACCAAATGTGCTTTTTCAAACAAATCCTTCAGGGTGTTGCCTACTTGCACGACAAGGGTATCGCCCATCGTGATATCAAACTCGAAAATATACTTCTCACCGAAGAGGGTCACCTCAAAATCACCGACTTTGGAGTCGCAACAATTTTTCGGAGATCTCACCCTGGCATGGAATCCGCTTCGGAGCAGGATCCAAAGGATTCAGGTGAAATACGCAGATGTAAGCCAGGATTTTGTGGAAGCTTGCCATACGTTGCCCCGGAGGTGCTAGCTGAGAAAGGTATGTTACACCAGCTGAGGAGAAGAAATGAGCCATTATTTCTCTCGCTGACATATTTTATTAGGAGATTATGACCCCAGAGCCATTGACGTTTGGTCCTGTGGTATTGTCTGTGTTGCCATATTGATGACCGGCAAGCCATGGAACGCGGCCCTTCCAGAGGAACCTCGCTATGCACAATTCTTGAAAGGGTGGGAAGACTTTGCCAAACTAAAGGCTGGAGGCAATCCTACTATCACAGGCCTTGATATCCCTTCCTGTGGACCATATTTCAAAGCTATTCGCAAACCATCTCTCCTACGCCTTGTATTGAAAATGCTGCACCCTGATCCAAAATACAGGATTTCTATCCATACAGCATTGAGACAGCGTTGGGTTAGGGACATCGAGTGTTGCTGCCCGGACCCAAAGGACTTGCCGAATATAGACTCTTCTACGGACAGTTGCAGGCCAAAGTTTCTAGTGCAACACAAGCATTGCCCAATTGAAAAGAGAGGTCTGTTTAAATGGTAACTTTGACGTTTCACTATTGATGTTCAGGTATCCAAGCTCTATATCCATCAATAGTCAACTTATGATATGTACCTGTCAAGACCAAGCTTGATACTTCTGATACTGGAAGACCAGTGATTCTAAATAGGTTCTTGCTCCTGTTTATGCTGACTTTCAAGTCCAAATTCGTGATTTCAATTCTGAGTGTCCCATACCTTGCTATCTCTTGCCTTTGTTGATTAGTATTGTTGCTCTCAAGTTCTCGCTGTGCCTCTGGATAGGAATGATGATACATGTAATGGATGGAACGCAGTGTATGGATTGTTTCAATTCAATTTTTTTCTCTTCGACTCTAGTTTCTTTGAATCGATTGGATTTCTTTGAATCGATTGGAATTGATATGAAGCTAGTGGAAATCTAAAGAAAATACAACCCTTCCTGATATGTTAAAGGAATTGGACGCAATGATTCGTGGTCCAGTGGCGTTTGTATGAATTATTTACCTGAGTTATATTTTTTATTACACTACTATTCTATCATAATGGCTTCAAATATGATAAGACATAAGATATTCTTTTGGAGTCTGCTGAGGCCCCGGCGTTCGATACCACCAAGTCTTGTGGTCTAGTATCCGTCTCTCTTCAAATTTGTTTTCGAATCTACGTACGATGTAGGTCCCGAGATACGGCATAGTTCAAATATATTTCCCTATTCTATGATTTCTCCTTCAACAAGTCGACAGCAAGCTCCTTGAGTTTGAATTTTTGGATCTTCCCGCTTGCTGTTTTGGGAAAGGAATCCGAAGAAGACAGAAAGAAGACATATTTGGGCACTACAGAATTAACCACCGCAAATTCTTTTATAAAAAAGGGAAGAAAATAAGACAGCGTCGAACATACCGAGATGGCTGCTTAGCCTTTCACGCACCCAGAGCTTGACCTCCTCGTCCGTGATGTTCGACTGATTGGTTCGCTCACGCGCTACCACAAAGGCCGCGACGACCTCTCCGTAGCGGGGGTCCGGAACCCCAACGACAGAGATATCCGAGATGCCCGGGTGCGCGAGGAGACAGTTTTCGATCTCGAGGGGGTGGATGTTTTCGCCGCCGCGGATAATTAGGTCTTTGATTCGTCCGGTGATGGAGATGTAGCCGTCGGGTGACATGGAGGCTTCGTCTCCGGTCTAAGTGAAGTATTAGAGTATCGATATTGGCAAGAAATGATGGATTGCAAAACTTACATGCATCCACACCTTGCCATCTTCGTCCGGGTACATCACTTCTATTGTTCGCTCGGGGTCCCCCCAGTACCCCTTCATAAGGAGATAGCCACTGACTGCTAGTTCACCCTTGGTGTTGACGGGGAGTATCTCGCTCCGATCTGCTGGATTGACGACTTTGGCTTCGACGTGAGGCACCAGGCGCCCCACGGAGTTGATGCGTTTGTCGAGCGGGTCGTCGGTGGTGGTCATGGCGGAGACAGGGCTCGTCTCCGTCATGCCGTAGCAGATGGTCAGTTCTGTCAGGTGGAGGATCTCGTGGAGTTTCTTCATCAGCTCAGCGGGGATACTGCTGCCAGCAGCGATGCCGGTACGGAGGTACTGGAATCCTTCGTAGGGTACCTCCCCGCTTTCGATCAGATGAAGTTGTTCCAAGAACATCGTCGGGACGCCGTAGAGCGCCGTACATTTCTCCTCCTGTACAGCATTTAGCGCTGCGCCGGCGTTGAAAGATTCCGAGGGGAAGACAATTGCAGCGCCGTGTGTCGCCGTCGCCATGTACCCTAGTATACAGCCAAAACAGTGGAAGAGCGGAGGAGGGCAACAGACGATGTCTTCTGGAGTCAGGAGCATTCGATCGCCGATGGAGGCGCCGTTGTTCAGGATCGAGCGATGGGAAAGGCATGCAGCCTTGGGCATGGCGGTTGTTCCAGATGTGAACTGGATGTTCACAATATCGTGGGGTGAGAGATCTCGAGGCCCCAAGGGGTCTCTGTCCGCTGCCATCCCGGACATGACGGAGAGGAGAGGGGTAAGGACACGATATTTTGATACATCTACTCGGCCAGCAGAGTTATCCACAAATATGACACCTTTTAGTGAGGGAACTGCGGCTGAAGCCACCTTGGAGGCCGAGACATCCTGGACAATTTCTTGGACGAGGGGGAGGTTGCTTCGAGGTTCTTTGCGAGGGAGATTGGCCTCTGCGCTGATAACCAGATGGCTGGCACCGAGATGGCTCAATGCTGCAATGACCTGCGAGGCATTAAAGGAGGGATTCAGAGGAACCTACAGAATAGTTTCAGGTTAAAGAAGAGTCGATTTGCGGCTTGAGAGGGAAGTGAACACTCACAAGAATGGCACCAAGCTTGAACAATGCATAAGTGATCTAGAGAACTGTCAGCTTGCCCTGTCTCCTGTGTTCAAATAGGTTTCTGTTCAATCTTTGAAAGCCGTACAATGGCGTATTCAACGGAATTGCCCAGCATAACCCCCACGCGGTCTCCCTTGCTAACACCCTCGGCCTCGAGGCCTCGAGCCAACGCATTACTCTTCTCATCGAGTGCTGAATAACTCAATCTCTTGTTCTGATGCCTCGCTACCACACTTGGAGAGTACCATCAGCCTTTTTTTCTGCCCGAAAAAGAAGGTGACGAAGGTGTTTAACTGACGCTGTCTTATCCCCGCATTGCTGGACGATCCGCGAGAAGTGATCCCCAATCGTGGACTCAATCAAGGGCGGCTATTCAGAATTAAAGAATCGAGTTAGAGATCAACTTGACGCAAATGAATCAAGGAAAGATAGTACTTATGGTGTGTGTACCTCAGATGGTCCACGCGCATAACTCTGGGTCAACAACCCTCGTTTGAAAAAGGGCGAAAAGGTCGAAGGATATCTCCTGCGAGATGCCTGCACAGACCTGCATCTTGGTAGAGAGGTATTTATTTTCGAATTGAACAAGTAGCCACGCATATTGTCTGTCCCTGTTTATTTGGCTTCTTAGTAAGCTTATATTCAGAAGGAACGCCGGTTCGGAAGTATAGATGAGTATATATATTCAGCGGTCTGGAGAGCCGTAACCACTTCACATTGGCTAGAACAGGTACACCGGTTCTCAAAAACAAACCAGTGGAACCTGTGCGACCATGGAGAGGCGAAGAGGTGAAGAAGTTAATACTAGGAGACGGTTATCCATGGAATAGAATGACTTGTAACCTTCCCCGCATGCCTCGACACGAGAAACGCGGGGTAAATAATGAGCTATGGTCTGTCTGTACAGGGATGGAGTATTAATAGTGTTTACTCTAATCATCTAAATATCTAGTTGTACACTCTACTATCATTTCATCATTGCTGCCCTGAACTGATACCGAGAGCCCCTTGCTTCTTCACTGTTACTAGTGATTTACTGTTGATATATAGTAGTAACAAGAAATTATAGACGATCTGAGCTAATGAGAGACAAGAACCAATTAGAAAATCAGGGATGAAGATGACACAAATAAAACAATAGCTATCTATCAGGTAGGTAGGTAGGTAGTTAGTTACTATTGCTACCTTCTGATTCACTGTGGTAAGATGAGATGCACCCCTCCTCTCCACACTTACATGTTTTATTCTTCCAATAATCTGAGCCATAGTTGATGGTGATCTCCTCATACATACCAATGTCTCGAGAAGCCTCGACCGTCATAATCGTCCGATTTCCCACGGTCCTCCTCTCGAAGGAGGTCGACGCGTTACAGGAATGATTGATATACCTGGTCCAGTTCCCAAACCGCATGGGAGAGATCACTGCGATGGCTGTCTCGCTATCTGTCTTGCTCTGCTGGACGAGAGCGTACACCGGATCGTCGTCATAGTCATCAGGGCAGATCTCACCAGCAAACTCACCGAGAATGTCGCCAGCCTTGAAGTTGGCTAGGGAACGCACCCCGATCCCCTTGCCGGGGTATTCGACCAGCTCGACCATTTCACCGGCGCGTGAGTCTAGCGTGCAATCGCATAGGTCTTCGGAAGAGCAAATATCACAGGTACCGTCGACCGATCGGCGTTTGGTGGGATCTTGGGTTTTGGACGGCCAGAACTTCGGTCGAAAGATACTCTGGTCGATATGGACTCGCTTGTTGCCGCTGGCGTCGGTCGGGACACGGAGTTTCTTGTTCAGCGCGATATACACTTCGTGGGGGTGATCAGCCCGGATCTTCGGTCTGGGCCGTAGGCGATGGTCGATCTTGCGTGACCTATGCTTCCCATGCTTCAGTAACGGTCCGCGCCAGTCCAAGCCTCGCAGGCGTGCAAAGGTGCGGATGCTGGTCATGTTCCGGGCCATCAGGCCGAATAACTTACGCCGTAATTCACTGGACCCCATACGGCAGACTTGCCTGAAGGCCTGGGACCACGCGCAGATGGCGAAGATCCGGAACCCCACGCGGCTCCAAGCAATCCGTACGGCCGTCGCCTCGTTGAGATCTTCACTCGTCGGGAAGTTCTTCTGCAGCAGCTCTACCTTCAAGAGTTCGTTTACGGTGATAGCTCGGTCCACAAATTTGGCGGCTGATACGCTGTCCTTCTCGTAAGGGAGCGGGTCGTGACCGCTGGATGCAGCCTTTCTGTTCAGACAGACAATTGCGATGTCATGGTAGATTGCCGCCAGTATCAGCAACGTGTCCGTGCTAGTATATTCGGTCTCATCGGAGGTTTCAACGGAGCTGGCGCGGGCAGAGGAAACACGCGAGGAACAGGAAGAGCCGTCTGGATAGATTCTTGTCCGCGAGCCGAATCTGACCCTCTTGCGGGGAGATGAGGGAGAGATGGTGGTATCCGGTGAGCTGGAGCTTCTCTTCCGTGGCGAAGAAGACAGGCTGATCAGCGAGGAACTTGGACTTCTCCTCCATGGCGAGGAAGCAGACATTTTAGCTAGGGATGATATCAGTATACTTAGGATTTTTTTGTCGAGAGAACTTTGGTCAGTCTGTAGGTTACGATCGTGCGGGCAATAATTGTTGAAAGGGACAGTCCAAGAGCTTCCTTCCATTTGGGCCATGGCAAGCTTATAACCACATCAAATATCGGATCCCACAAAGGACTTTCTTCTTTCTTCTTTTCATTGTTTCTTTTTTAAATGTCCGATACTTGTTGCTTTCAACCTGACAATCCCTTTCGGTCCATCCTTTGTCAGTCCTGCCATGATCCTAACTTGAAGGAAACAACAGACAAAGAACCTGCAAAAAAGCTATAGAATCTGTCAGCATAATAAAGAATTGCTTCTCTATGGCCAGAGAGAGTCAGAGACACGTTTATAATATTGACAAATAAAAAGTGTCTATGGCAGTATTGGTATAAACTGTGTTGCAGGCGAGGTGGGCCATCTTCCTAGACTAGGTACGGAGTACATTCTGAAGAGACAGCAGCTAGGAACTAGTTACCACCTATCAGAGATAATCCCGAATAAAAGAAAAATCACCACTGCAAATGAGAATGGCTCGATTAAAAATATCCCATAATTACTGGGGTAATCCGTACAAACAACTCGTCAAGAGGAGGAGTTGTCGGGTAAGCGAAGAGGGACCGGCGAGTGGAGCATCTTGTCATGTGGTGGGGGAGTCCCAACTACGACGACTACTTAATGCCTACCAAGTAGACACAGAAGCGACAGAAAAAGGGCATCCCCATTGCCAGACCATCTCTTCCTCGCGGTAGCAGCTGGTGTCTTATCCTGCATGCAAAGCAGCGGAGAATCAGCCATGGGGACCGAACCGACTGAGGAGGCCATCGCCAACTTCGTCAGCTTCACCAGCACGACGCCGGAGATTGCGGTTCGCTTTCTCAAGGTAAGACGGCTCTCGTCTGAGGATTGAGATTTTTTTGTGATGTCGACTCAATTGTGCTTTTCTTTTTCTTTTCTCTGCAGGCCCATAATTTGGACTCGGCCAAAGCGATCAATGCCTACTTTGAAGATCCGACCCCTCCAGTGCAGTACGAGGTGAGACCGAGCGCCACACCGAAAGCACCGTATCAAAGTCGGTCACTGACTAGATAATATTTGTTTTGATATCCAGGCACAAGCCTACTATGAGAACCAGAATGTGCCGTGTACGTTTCCTACGTTTCCCGCCAACCGCCCCGTTCGATGAGGGGTAAGCTGACGACGATCGTGTTAGCCTTCAAAATAGAGCATACAGATCCGGTTCAGGGCCCGAGTTATGCAGCTCCTTCACGGCCTCCTTCGAGAATAAATATGCATGATGCTGGCCAGCCGCTGCAAGGTCCGGATACGGCAGACAAGGGTGAGACGGTCTTGTTCCTGGTGGGTGATGAGTTCCGACGGCTGACTGGACGGGCTGTTGTGCCAAATTAGGGAATCCTGAAAAGGGATTGTCACTAGCGGAGCAGGAAGAACGTGAACTGCAGCAGGCTATGGCCATGTCACTGAACCAGGAAATCGGGCCCCAAGAGACCGGCGTCACATCAGTCAATCCAGCCACGTTTGGGAAAGCTACTCGCGATTACTACGAGGAGAATGCTTGGGCGATGACATTGATTGACTCCAGCGCGAGAGAGATCATCATCAGTCCGGATCCTGAAGATCGCAAGCGAACAGACGATCATCCCGTGTTCATTCGCCCATCTCAGGACAGCCCATATCTAGGCGGATTGGTGACGATCCTCCATTCGATTCCCCTGGCTCGCGAATCCCTTCTGTTGAGAAGCCATCTTCTTCCCAATTATGGCCAGGACTCGCAATGGTGGAACGGACAATCCATCAACCTGCCCAAGGTGGTGACGATGCAGAGCGCACAAGATAACGACATGGAGTGGGATGACATCCTATATGAGACTCAGAGACTGATGGCCTTCCTGGACGGGACGAACCGCGCGTTCGGAAGTAGCGATGCTTTGGTTTCCCTCAAGGCAATCTCGGATAGCTATGGATCAGAAGGTGGCATTGGCCGATTCCTGGAAGCCTGGCAAGGTGCAGCGGTTCGAGCAACCCCGGACAACCCATTGGCTGCCACGTTTCTCTCACGCGCTTTCAAAAGACCGCTGGCGGAAAGCACCGAGCCCATTGCCAAAGAGTTTTACACTCTGGACCCCTTTGTGGACCGGTCACACGGCCAGACGTTATATGATGTCCTGGACCGAGCGGTGTGGTCAGATCGACCTGGCGAACAGCTCGACGATGTGTGGTTGGAACATGTTGCTGATGTTCTGACGATCAAACTAGAGACCTCTGACAATTTAGCAAACTCTGTCGATGTCAAGATCCCGTCCATCTTCTACCCCGATCGTTACCTTGAAACAAACAAGGAGCTTGCCCGTGCCTTTCGTCAAGAGAGGCTTCAGGCGATGCAAGAGATAACAGGTCTCGAGACTATGATCAGTCGGTTTACGATGACGAGCCAACTCATTTATACTGGCCTCGAAAAAAAGGATATCTTACAGAAATCTGCGGAAGCTGCTCCTGTGGCCATGGCTAATAATATGGCTGATAGCGCCAGTCAGGAGCAAACTAGCCCTGAAGAGACAACTCCAAAGTCTGATCGACTAGTTCAAGAATTGAAAGACGCAGCTCAAAGGATCGAAACGAAGCTAAATGGTAATGATCTGTTCTCCCTCTCCACTCCCAGAAAGCCAGAACCGCACACAATTTACTAATCACTGGCTCGATAGAACTTATACTTAGCCGAGCGGGCGCTCTGGAAGACCTTCGGAAGTACACCAAGATTCTGACTGAGCCGTCCGAGTCCGAGGCACAATCTCCCCAGCACAGATATACCTTACGAGGCGTGTGTACTCAGCCTCACATCACCTATGTACTACGACGCCAGGCTTCCCCTGATGCCGAAGATTCGGCGATGACTGATACGAAGCCTCAAGATGAATGGCAATGGTGGAGAATCAGTTTTTCAACTGATGATGGAAAGACACAGCAAGCAAAGAAGACTCAAAGCGGTAATACCCCCGCTGCTCCGACGAATTCAGACGTGGTCGGGTATACGGCTTCCAAAGTTCGCGAGATCGAAGTCTTGCGTGCGGCTCGCGAGGAGTCCAAGAGCGTCATGCTTGTCTACGCTACCAGCAACGCAGTGGATGCGCCAGTGGAGGCCCTTCCATCTCAACTTCAGGTACCCAATTCCTGAACGTTAGCTAAGAGAAGAGGAATGTTAACGACGTTTCTTAGAAATTCGTGAGTCAGGATAACGAACTTTTCGATGCGGAATTCCATCCGGCACAAGATATCCCAATTGCGAACGAGGAATATATGGAGGGCCAGATACCCTTAATCACAGGACAGACTGGTATGTCGATTTTCTTTCCTTCCTTATTTCTTTTCTTTTTCTTGGCCTTTTTTTCTCCTCTACACATCATACACAACGTTCCCCCCCCCAATGATCCAAGTTGAAACTCGCCCACCAACCAACACCACGCTACAGCCACGGATGAGATCGGTCAGAGTGTTAATGTGTTCGACTATGAAGTATCCTCCTTTGGAGAAGATCCGGCTCCCCGCGAGGAGATGAAAGAACGAGGCGGCCCGAGCTTGCTAGGCCAGCATATCGCTACGGCCACCGGCACGCCTGCTGGTACTGGCGCTGTGTCATCGTCCATGCCGGTTGAACAAAGGTGGGATGGGCCCGATGATGATCAAGACGGGATGGCAGACCATATCGAATACACGAAATGATAGGTTTGTCGAAGTTGTTTTTTTTCTTCCTCCTTTCTTTTTTCTCTTTTAGTCTGCCGTGTGTGAAAATTAGAATGAAGACAATTATGAGCAGAGGGCGGAGATGATCAATTTGATTGTGATTTGTATTATAACTATCTGTAAACCGTCTTCAGTATATTCTTTCTGATCCTACTTTTACCATTGGAGAGATCCAAGTCTCCGAAATAGATACGATGTTCGCATCAGCAGATCATCCAGATGCTAGTCAACGTGATTCGCCAGTTGTCCATATACGGTACAACTCGGGCGCTCGTTTCCTGGCGAAAAGAAGTGTTCGTGGTAGGGATGTATAGTCGTGGTAGATGGCAACCATCAGGCTAAAAGCCCCGATGGGACATTGCAGTGCCAGCAATCTTGACTAAACCCTAGCTTCAGCTAGCACAGACGGCGGTGGGAATGTTCTCGAATGAGGCCAAGCATCTGACGGTCGAAGAGAGACCTATCTTCGGCAGGGACAAGCGCCAGCGCAAGCTCCATGGTGGACATCTGAAGAAGTTCTTGTCCGTTGTTTTCTGACCCCTTCTAAACAAGAGCGAGAAAAAAAAGAAACGCTTCTCAGAAATCTTGAACACCCGTCTCGCCCTGAAGATGCGACTGGACATTATCGTCCCCTTCTGTATTTTCGATAACCCATTCCGGCTCTTCATCATCGAAATATCGCTCTTGCTCTTCATTCCAATCATCGTATTCCTCATTCTCGTCCACGGTTGTATAATCGAAGTCTCGGTCTTCACCCCTCAAAAACCGTAGCTCCATATTCTGTCGCCAAAGCTTCTCTCCTTCTTCCTTGTCGAGGGGAATCTCGTCTCGGTCCTCGGCTAGAATCTCCCCGTTCGGACCACGGGTGTAGCTGAGTATTGAGTGAGGGTCTGGATGCGCGAGAGCGTCCAGCTTAGCCTCTGATCGCATGATGTCTGTCTGCAGAACACCTGAAAACCCCTTCGCTCGCCCCTCCGCCTCTCGTTCTTCTGTTGTCTGGAACCGACGGATCAAACGGTCGTACAGGAGAGGGTCTGTAGAGCTGTGTGTTAGCAGAGTAATGTGTGCGCGCGTTCTTAACCGCAAGCCATAAGACCCCTGGTCAAGTCAGCAAACAGGAAAACATAGAGCAAGAGGACCGGCTAGCTCGAGTTCAGCAGAGAAGTATTCCGGGTGCGCGTCTAAATAACGCTTGCGACGGTTTCGCACTTGCATAGCGGTAGGCGTTTCCACCGGCTTGCTTGGCGGTTCAGAATTCTCCTGCGCATCAGAATTCATATCTTCCTCCGGGTCCAAGGGCAACCAAGGCATTGTATAGCTGTTTCCCGGTGTTGGGAGACTGTAGGAACATGGTGAGCGGGGGGAGGTTTCAGAGCTTGTTGCCTTTTGCGTCAGCGGAGCTCAGAAGGGGCCGGAACTCAACGGACTAAGCTTGACTTGACCTCAGGAGAAAAAAAAAAAGCTCCCCCCTTTAACTCCACCTCTGGCCAGCAAATTGATTATCGCTCGACAGCTTGAATTTGTTGGATTATGGATTAGCAGTGTTCTGCGGAAGATAAATAATGTAAGGCCATCTCTAGACAGAGTGATTCTAGGCTTTCTTGGTTGTCGCTTGTGCTGCTGGCGTATCACCAGAGCTTAGAATATCTGCACCCACACCATTTGAGGTGATTCTAAGAATATTATGTGCTGATAGCGTTCTCCTAGCTTTAATCCAGAAGGGTATCCCAGCATAGTTGTCAACTGTGAATGAGAGAGTTGCTGGTTTGACTGTCGACAAGATGGCCCCTTCTCAGAGAGCCCCCCCCCAGCAAATCAACTGGGAGAGACTGGCTAGAGGCCTGGCTTTGCTTTTTCTGGCTGCCGCTTACTCTCCAGTGATTGTCTTGACCCTTTCCCCGGTGTATGGATCCTATCCGTCTACCTTGTTCCACGTCTGGGGAACACCGGTTGCTGGCGCCGCAGGATGGTTCCTGAAGGACTACATCATCGGCCTGTCGCGTCGACAGGCTCTTTATTGGATTCCGGTTGTGGCATTCTGGATTCCCACGGTGGAGTACTTCCTCTCGCAGCTGAGTACGACTTGGGGGACACCCGCCGGCCCTGCGGTCACTGAAATGTTGACCTACTATCCCTTGATTCTTTTGTCGGTTGCCTGTGGTGGCAAGCTGATTCAATCGGCCTTGGATCTGAAAAGCCGTGGTGATGTTGTGGCTGAACATGTGCCGTTTATCGGCTCTTATATCGTTTACGCTATTGGCGAGAAATTTGCCAAAGCGTTCATTGCCAAGGTTATTGGTTCGATGTTCTTGTTCTCAAGCACGGGTTTGCAGATTCTCCTGGCTATCCTGTATGCTGCCACGGTTCCCTCAAAGTGGCTGCTCCTCGCGATCCCATCTATCCTCTTTACGCTCACCTCCAACGTTCACCTTCCATTGGGATATACAACTGCCGCCCTCAACTCGGCCCTCGCCGACGAGGGATATCATCTGATTGCCCGGCAAGAATCAACAACGGGCTACATCTCTGTTCTTGATAATTTAGACGATGGATTCCGCGTCATGAGATGTGATCACAGCCTTCTCGGAGGACAGTGGACGAATGCAGAGGGTAGCTACAACCCTGTCGTTCCGGATCCCATCTACGCTGTTTTTGCCACTCTCGAGGCCATCCGGCTGGTTGAAACTGAGCAGGGCGAGCCTCGAACAGATGCATACAGCAAAGCCCTTGTCATGTAAGAATTAACCTTGATGTTCACGTTGTTATGCCCAACCTATACCTAACTTGGTAAACAGTGGCCTGGGAGTTGGGACCACCCCGGCAGCTTTGATCAACCATGGAATCGAAACTACCATTGTTGAGATTGACCCTGTCGTGCATAAATTCGCTACTGAATACTTCCATCTGCCGCGCAATCACATTGCCGTCATTGATGACGCCCAGCGTTTTGTACAACGCTCCATCGCTGATTCAGAGTCAAAACAATATGACTATATTGTTCACGACGTATTCACTGGCGGCGTTGAGCCTCTTCAGCTTTTTACTCTCGAGTTCTTCAAGGGGTTGGACGCGCTCCTCAGCCCCGACGGAGTGATTGCCATTGTAAGTTGTCTTTTCAATGTCCGTCGACTTCTTTTCTAATTTTTTCGTTACAGAACTATGCTGGAGATATTACCCGCTACCCTGCTGCGTTGATCGTTCGCACGATTCGGTCCGTTTTCCCAACCTGCCGCATTTTCCGTGAAGCTGGACCCTCTGGCGAGTCCGATTTTACGAACATGGTTATCTTCTGCAAAAAGGCCACATCCACGCCCTTGAAATTCCGAGCACCAGTCGAGGCGGACTTCCTCCGAAGCAAGGCGCGCAAGTCGTACCTTGTCCCTGAGAATGAAATCGACGTTACCAGGTTCGACACAATCGAAAAGGGTGGAAGAAGATATCTTGTTTCCGAAGAAACCGAACGCCTGAAGCACTTCCAGGACCAAAGCGCCATTGGACACTGGACCATTATGAGAAACGTGTTGCCTGACGCTGTTTGGGAGAGCTGGTGATGTAGATCTGTGTTTGCGAGCGAATAAGTTTGGTTTCTCCTTTTTGAACTATTGAAAAGCATGGGTATCCGATGCAAGAACAGAGACTATCTATATGTACTATATCGACATGAAAAAACATTGGAATAAAAAAAACACAAAGAAATTGACCCAGAAGACCACTACAAGAAGGAATATGCTTGCCAACCCTATCTTCATTTGTTAAAAATTGCCTCTTCATCCTCCGCTATCAGATTGGCCTTTATTTTCCGGATATCTTCATCGTTGAACTTGAGGACAGTCTTGAGATATTCTTCCACCCCGCCGTACGTCTGATCGAGCCATTCCATGGATGCTTTGAGATTCTCTGCTTTGGCCGAGAGCAGCCGCTTGACTCCCTCCCTGTCACTGCCGATCTTCCCGTCTTTCAGCAGCCCCTCTGTCACCGTCTCGACCAGGCTTCCCAGCCCCATTTCCGTCAGCTGGTATTCGTTGGCAACCATGTTCAGGTCCTTGACGCCCGCTAGTCGCAGGAGCAACGCGACGAAGACGCCTGTGCGGTCCTTTCCACTGGTGCAATGGACCAGAAACGGTTCCTGTGGTCGGTCCCTCACGTGCTCCAACACAGTCCTGTAGGCAGGGTTGCCCGATCTGAGGATCTCCGAGTATGCGTATACGAAGCCACTGGGCCCCCGCTCAGACATATATGCTTCTAACCGCTGGGCCAGCTTCTCCGGACTGAGGTCTGTGGTGGGAAAGACGGGTATATGATATCGGACCGCGCCGGGGACCGGCTTCGGGGGCTCCTTTTCAATCTCCAGGTGCGAACGGAAGTCATAGATGACCCGGATCTTGAGGTCGGAGACTAGTACCTCGCATCCGGCCGGGGTGATTCTCGTGGGCAGTGCGGAGCGGTAGATGAACCTGCGCCGAACGGAGCCCCGGCCTGGTGGAGAGACGGGATAACCGCCTATATCACGGAAGTTTGACACTCCAGGGACATGATGGAAGGGTGGACAGGGGAGCTTGGGGAACAGGGCCGATGCTTGTGAGTCCATTGTTATGTGTTCACACGGTCAAAAAAAAAAAAAAAAAAAACAATGATGGTCAACTTGATGAAGAGGGGAAAAAAAGACCAAAAAGACCCCCCCAAAAAAACAAGAAGAATAGCCGACCTATGGGTATATACCCTGGAGTAAGTCAAGATAGATTCTAACTCTGGGGCACTGCAGCGAGGTTACTCACTGGGACCTGGATCGACACAGCCTAGATTGAGTTTTGCGGAGACAGTGATCTATCGCAACATGTCAACAAAAAGCAATCAATGGCCGGCAAAATCCTCGGAAAAGGTACAGAAAGCTGTGGATTGATATGACGACGACCATGGCCAGGCTAATGCTAGGGCATGAATTAGATTGCCTACTCGAGCTGCGTGCGACCCTTTCGGGGACCCTCGTGGAGAACATCCTCATGCCCTCATTCCCACTTTTGCGGCTACTCCGTACGCATCGTGCCCAGCGCCCACTGCCTGGGCCCGATTAGCAACGGGAAAAAAATGAAACCCTGTGGGTCATTCTTTGCCTCTCGTTCTCGTATCACAGAACCGCTGTGATCGATGAGAGGGGCCTGGAGGGCCGTGAAGGGCGAATGATATGCGAAAAAAATCTGTCCAGTTGCGATTCCCTCCAGAGTGTACGCAGTAAATGCCAATACTACCTACCTACAACGGTATTCTGTACAAGATGTCTTGAATCTTCCGGTCTAGAGCATCCTGTCATCCAGTCAGACTAGGTATCTGGGCGATCCACTGGATGTCGGTAGGAGTCGTATTTCCACCTTGAAGGTATACCCTACCAGTACGTACGGAGTAGTCGTACTGCTAGTATGGAGGGACTGGTAGTAACTATATGGAATAGAAATTAAAGTACAGAGTAGGCCGTACTGCAATCTTTTTTTTTTTTCAAGAGTACAACCTGTTACCTAGGTAGACTCCACTCGCATCTCACATTCGAGCTCTCACCCGAGCATCATGCCCGAATACAATCCGGCAATCCCACTCGATGATGTCCTCTACAGCGAGGGCTGCCACGTCATTGGCACCGCTGCCGGGTGGGAAGGACGGAGAAGAAGGGACTCGGTCATCCGCGGCGTGGAATCCGCCCCTCAGGGCATTATTTGCCGTGGTAGCCCGTCTGTCTAGCCATCGGGTGAAGATCTCCCACGCGACCTGGTCATCGTCGCGGATCGCATCGGCGGCCAAAAGGGTCCCACAGACAAGCCATCCCAGTTGCGAGAGGATGTCTCGGCCATTCAAACGCAGGCTGTCTGCGGACTGGGACTCCACATCGTGCACGAGGCTTTCTAGGGTCCGATGTAGGAATTGGATCCTGGTTACATCCAACGAGCCTGTGGTCGTCTTCTTGATTACTGGTCGTTGATCCAACACGGCGCGGATCCATTGGCCCAGGCTGGCAAGGATGGCAACCCCCTCACGGCCCTTGAGCACACGTACCAGATCGTCGGCCATCACATTTGTGGTCCCCTCCCAGATACTCAAGACATTGGCGTCGCGGTACAGTCGTGCGATGTTTAGCTCCGGGTCTTCGTTCTCCAGATATCCCACTCCTCCAAGAGACTCCATACATTCGGCCAGGCCGGCGATGGCGGCGCGAGCTGTGACGGCTTTGGCGAGAGGGGTGATTAGCCGTAGTAGATGTCTAGGGAGAAGCGAACCCGCGTTCTCCTGTCCCCTTGCTCGAGAGCCCAGACCAAGCAGTTTGAGGTGGTCGATGGGCATGGTTTCCCCGTCATTCTCGGAGATCCCAAGGAGAGTCACCAGGAAGAAGGCGAGATGCATCATGGCACGATACTCGACATGCTGGTGGGCCAGGGTCCGGACATGCAGCGGGCGGTCGATGAGCAGAGCCCCGCCAGTCCTGCGCACGCGAGCGAAAGCGCGTGAGACCGCGAGGCCGCGCCCCCACAATCCCACGGCGGACACCACGTTGTGCACACGGGTGATGTTGAGGATGGTGCTGATCTGCTTGACTCCCGCGCCGGGCGAGCCGAGGATATATGCACGCATGTCGGAGAGGACGAGCTCCGCGGTTGGCACGGCGCGGGTACCCAGCTTTGACTTGAGACGCTGGATCTGGACGCCATTCAGCTCCGTTGCTGGCGTGGCAGCGACTGTCGGAGAGGAGGCCAGATCCTGTCGACGACGACGCATGGGTGCGTAAAACGCCGAGAGATGGCCGCCGGGCGTTTTCGCCAGCAGGACCGCCATCTGCGAGTCAGTGGCGGAACTAAACCATTTGAAGCCATCGATCGACCAGGGACCCAGGGGAAGCCCCTCTGCGTCGCAACGATGCTCCTGGGCACCAGACGCAGGTGCAACTCTTTTTGCCTGGGTCTCCGTGTGCTGCACGTCACTTCCTCCCGGTCGCTCCGTCATCCATTGTCCACTCGTCCAGGCCGTCTGGGGGTCGCGGGAGGTGAGCCTTTGAAAGGCATTCTCGAAAACAGTTCTCTCCGTCTCGGAGAGCGACGGCGATGCTGTGTTCCGCTCCAACTGGCGAGACAGAAGTCTAGCCGCCCCGTCCGTCATGGCCGACGGGCAGGTCACGATCGCACTGCTCCCCGTCCAGAGATGGTACTTCAGGAATTGGTATACTCGGCTATAGGGCCCATAGTCCTTCTCGTAGGGAATCGCAACCATCCCCTCGCGGATCCCGATGGCAGATAACCCCCGCCACCCTTCCGAGGTGACCAGCGAATCCCCGCGGTGGCCGAAGCTGTCCCATGTCTTGGTATAGGGCGGATGGCGCTCCGCATCCTCCACAAGGCGAAGGACATCGGCCTCCAAAACTCGAGCCCCGAACCGGGCGAGATCGCCAGTCAGTGTGTGTTGTAGTTCGGTAGGAAGATAACCTGCATTTCCATCAGCTTTCCTCCTGTGCTAAATTTACCGATGCCACTCCATCCAATAAGCATACATGAAAAGACCCTCTTGTAGGCTTCGTCCTCGTAGAACGCGTTGGCAACCTGAGGCGTGGGCTGCACGAAACCCGTCGTCGCACTAGATGGCAAGGGTGTGGATTTCGACGCAGAAGACATTTTCATCCAAGTCTATCCCGGTAATTACTATATCACTTAACCTCTTCCTCGGAAATCTCATCTGGAAATCAAGGTGGCGTGTATGAAGAGAGGTGTCGAGGAGTTGCAGGCTGAAGAGTGCGGAGACAAAACAATACCGAGGCTTAACACTCGTATCGACACATGCGCAACGGCTATTATTGATGCTCATAGTTAGGGCATTCCGGTCTGCGAAAGAAAATGGTATTTCCAGGGCTGCTTGCGCTAATCAGATCTCACTTGGGGAAATAGAGAGGAAGAGACAGAGAGATGGAGAGAGAAAGAAAAGAATGGATATTGATCATAGCAAGTGCTATTGAATATCGACGCCCATGAATGTCGCCAGAGCACAGGTTTATAAACCAACCGCCACACCCCTCCCAAGACAACAAGAAAAAAAAATGAACAGGAGAAATGAAATAGATCACCGCCACTCCCAGTCTCAGGTCCCAAAATATAGTTATGTACCGTACGTAAGAAGGTGGAGGGAGAAGGTATATTAGAATACAGACCGAATGTACAAGAGCGCCAATTCAGGCAGAAGGACTGCCGCGAGGGCTTCCACCGGGTTTCTTCACCAGACCGGCAAAGAAGTTGGCTAACGCCTGATTGTGAGCCTTCTCGTCTCCGACAGCAGTCGTCAAGCTCTCCTTGCGCTGTGTCCGACTGGCTTCTCGTTCCTGTATGTGCAGTGGGTTAGCAGTGCAGTTACAGGGGTGTTGCAATCCGTGGGATAGCGGCCTCTCGCTTACCTTGAGTTTGCGAAGCATATCATCGGCGTCAACCTGGATGCCGCCCATGTTGAACTGTACGGGCCCAATATGTTCGTTGACCCGGCCATTGTCGTCCATAGGTGACATCTCCAGTTTTGGTACTGGCTTCGCGGTGCGGTCCCGCTCGTCTTCCGCTTTGAGCTGCTCCAGGATTTCGAGCTGTTGGGTGAGGAAGCCCTGCATGTCGACTGTTTCGATCTCAACCTTGTTGATTCCGTTTGCTCGGCCGCCGGTACTAGAGATGGAATTGTCCCGCTTTGGGTCTTGGATGGTCTGCTCATATATTGTCACAGCACTAGATCCATCGACTTCTCTTGCTGTAGGATCGGTATTGGGTGCGCTGTCAGCGGACTCATTCATGACAGGCTCGGGAGGATCCTGGATCTCGATCGACCAGCCTGTCGATACCCCTTCCATGTCGAATCCTTCTCGAATAATGCGGATCTTCCCCCACGAGTCCCAGTTGGAAGGTACCAGAATCTTATCTCGGTCAATGACGTTGTGTTTCAGTGATTGTCTCTTGAGGAGCGAATGGATCCCGAGAGATGAATGGATCAAGCTTTGCAAGGAGTTGGCGAGGAAAGGGGTAGTGTAGATGAGAGAAGAGCCATCTACATTCAAATGATTAGCATGCAAGAACGGTGCGACTCTGGAGAAAATCATGCGTACGCTTCAAGAGGAGAGTACGCATGAACTGGAGGATGAAATCGAATTCTTCTTCCCGCCAGCCATGATCCTTTTCAAGCTTCTCGATCTTATCGGCCTGTCAACAGAAAACAACCGTGTCAGCAATGCGCTTCAGATGGGATTGTCATCTTGTGGAACCAACGTACCCCTTGACAAACGACACACATGGGAATCCCCAGCCCTTCGTCCCATTCGCCTGGGCCTAACGGTATCGCCACAGGGCCACCGGAGCTTGCTAACCCTCCTGGACCGGCTGTGCTAGCATCCAGGCCTCGTTTCCGATCCCGCCATTCCGTCATGACCTCTTCCATGACAATTTTAGTCTCGTCGTCCAGTGAGATCAACACATGTCGTAAAAGACGGACCCATTCTCTTAGTCGCCGCGCCCACGTCCAGGGCTCCGACCAGTCTAGCAGGATGACGACGAGTGTTTCGGGGACCGAGTGAGGTGTAAGGAGCGGTTTGAGAAGAGGAGCAAAGGACAGCGAAGGTTCGGACAGGAGGTACGCAGAGACGCGCGCGAGGGTATCTGTAAGAATTGGAAACATGAGCCTTCAGCCGCAGAGCATACCTGGAGCAATTTTTAGAATTACCTTCATGGTCTGCATCCAAAACATCCTGGTAGGTATACCCCAGAGCAAACTTGTTCGCAATAGGCGGCGTTTTCCCCCTCCGTCTCTCATTCCGTAAGCTCGGGTCTGACGTGTCTGCAGAAAGAGTATCCAAGAACTCTCTCTGACTGTCTGATGTGCCTCCTGAAGGGGGAAAAAAAAACAAAAAAAAACACCGTCAGCCAACCATCACATCATAGTAAGCCAGAAACCCGAGGGCTATCTTTCATCTTTCATAGTAAGCTGGCGTGGATAAACAAGCCAAACAAAGACACACCTAAAATCAACAGATTCTTCTCTGGTAACCGTTTCCCGTTCGCAACACTATCTAGCATTGACGACCAGATGTTCTTCTTGGGCCCATCCCGGCTCGTGGGTCGACTGTTGTTTCCGGCCACTGATTTGGCATTTTGAGTAGACACCGACATTATCTGTCCGCTTTCTACCAACCCAAAGGCGCGCAGTTCATATCAAACCCGATCAGAACATGTAAATCAGATGTCGCGAGGGTCGTGACGCGTGTTTGCCGGGATTCGAGGGGTGCAGCTTTTTGATTTTGGCGGAGCACAATTAGGGGAATCTCAATGAGGGGGCCCCAGTGGTCGGCGTGGTCGTTGCAGGAAAAAAAAGAGAGAGAGAAAGAAACTGGCTAATATTATGTCCGATGGATCCTGGAGACTAGCTAACTGCTAGTTCTGCTGGTCTATGCTGGGGGTCATCGAGAAGCAGCTGGTGTTGGAGCTGTATCGTCATGTAAACAGTTAGGAGACTCCGTCCGTTCTTCTGGCGGCGAGTGGGGACCTTCCCGTGGTGTTCGCAGAAGCATTGTCGTTTTCCTACCTTGCGCCTCTTACTTGTCACTGGGACGACGCTGGACCAAGACATCGATAGGTCATTAGACGCTGAAAGACTGTGAGGAAGAGAAACAGCAGTTCAAGGGGGAAAATTACCAATGAATTCGATTCGCCAGGTACAAGCACTCAACAAGCGCGAGCTTGAAAATGCAGTGTACGTCCTAGCTAGCCGGTGCAATGCGCAGTTGCTTGTTAATTTACTAGAATTTCATTGCTGACTCTATCCTTTTTTATATATGGCAGACCTCCAGAAGCTTCGTGGCACGCAGACTACCGGGATACGGCGTACATTTACATTGGTGGCCTGCCCTTTGACCTGTCCGAAGGCGACATTGTGACCATCTTTTCTCAGTACGGCGAACCAGTTCACGTCAATCTTGTTCGCGACAAGGAGACAGGGAAGAGTCGAGGCTTCGCCTTTCTAAAGTACGAGGACCAGCGAAGTACGGATCTTGCAGTCGATAATCTGGGTGGCGCTACAGTGCTGGGACGGATATTGCGCGTGGACCATGTGAGATACAAAAGACGCGACGATGAAGGGGAGGAAAACAATATCGCACAGGTTATGGGAGAGATGGCGGCGGAGAATCCACGAGAGCGCGATCGAGACGGGGAAAAGAGGCATCACAGGCGGCGCGAAACCCGTGACACAGACGACGATTCGACCCGGCGGCCTTTGCTCAAGGAAGAGCGAGAACTCGAAGCCCTGATGCGAGATCATGACGAAGAGGATCCGATGAAAGAGTATCTGATCCAAGAGAAGAAAGAGGAGGTTGCTCGTGCTCTGGAGAAGCTCAAAGATACTGATAAACGGTCTTCCCGGAGACGAGACGACAGCCGGGAGCGAGCCAGCCGGCATCACCATCATCGTGATAATGATCGTGATCGCGATCGGAGAAGGCAAAGCCGGGAGAGGTTGCCTTCGAGGGAAAGGAGATCCTACCGGGAGACTTCTTCGTCAAGGAAAGAGAAATCTTACAGGGACCGATCGCGGACACCCGAACGGCGAAGACATCGTGATCGGAGCGGCCGGGATCGTTGATCACTCGGAACACTGCAGGTATTCTACGAAGTAATTGAGGCAACAATACGGTTCCTAGGAAGTATGAGAACGAGACATGGTATTCGACTCTCTGCTACTTGAAAAGCGGCAACTTTGAATTCCGCAAATGAGGCAAATCAGAACCAGGGCATTATGGACATGAAGAAAAGCGATGAAGCAAGATCACTACCCAGTCCGCGGCCTGTACTGGGTGACCACCAAAGGGAGCCGGTGACTCACCAGCCGTTTCCATTCTTGGCTGTTTCGAGAAGAGCGAGCTCGATATACCGCTTCTCAGACATATTCGGCGAGAGTGTATCCGGGATGATCATGTAAAATAGCTTATTTATTATAGTTAATGAGATCTTCGGACAAGAGAAACTCCATTGGAGCTCCATTTCAGCCGCCGCCTAGATATCGCTTCCAGCCTTCTCTAATGCAATGTCTCCGTCCATCATCCCCGTCGCGGAGGACAAATTTCTCCCAGCGACCTTCCCGTCCAGAGCCGATGACGACGATTGTGCGTTCATCCAACCAGCCGATCACGCCCTTGGGCGACCTTGCTAGCGAGGACCCCAAGGGCGGTGATGCATAGTGGGAGCCAGGCGGTGTCTCGTCGCCCATTTCAAAGTGTGCGCTGGCAAATGAGTAGATGTCGGAGAAAACGCGGGGCAGCAAGGGGATCTTTCCAAGGATGCCCCATTTCTGGTTTGTGACCTCGTCGGAAGCCGGGGACGGCGACTGGCTACGGCGGGACAGCGCACGGGGATGGGGGAGATCGAAGATATGCAACGTCGACTTGTCCGACGTCACTGCCAGTAAGGCATTAGACGGCGAGATGGCGAGCGAGAAGATGACGGCATGGTCCACGCCCCGGCGGAGCTCGGCAATCTTCGCGCAGTTACTCGTCGAGTATACTCGGACCAGGGTGCCCTAAAATCATCAAATATCAACCACCGCGGGGTTTGCCAGATGACTGGGTATAGAAAGACCTACCGCTTCGCTTGCAGTGGCCAGTACCTCCCCATCAGGGCTCAATGTCATCGCTCGTAATGGCGTGCTGTGGGCCGGGATGATGCTAACATTGCCGGTCTCCAGCTCAACCAGCTGGACCTGTCCCGGCGATCTGCCGGGGAAGGCTAGAAGCTTCTGCCCCAAACATGCCAGTCCCAATGGGTTATCTGAGGTCTCGAACACGGAGAGTTTTTGCGGCGGATTGGTGAAAGCAAATATGTGGATGCTGTTGAGCAGGGTGACCACGATACGCGACTTGGACAACCGGACTCCGAGGACAGACGTGCGAAATTCGAGAGTGATGACTGCCTTCTGCTTTGCGTCATCCCAGATGACGAGCTTCGTAGTCAATACAGGATGGCGAGTAAAAGCTGAACGGTGCGCGTACCTTGTTCTGAGGGAATTTGGGCTGTTTCCCGCCTCCTACTATGGCAAGGTAATTCGACTGGCCGAGCATCTCGACCACTCCGATCCCAGCATTGAAGTCTGCATGCGCCAACACCCCGCACAGGTCAGACACCCTGCCTTCATTGCGGACTCCGACGAGATGAGAATGAGCATACCTCTGGACACCTTGAGCTCACATGGATCCGCACTAAAGACTTCATCGAAGCGACTAATGGTCAGTGGTTCGAGTTAGACGAAAAAAAAAAGAGGAAGATAAATAAAAGTAAAGCTTGGTTGAGACGGTGATGCATACCACAGAACCCCGTATCCAAGCCTACAGAGAAGCAGCTGCTATCATGGTTGAAGTTGGCCGATAACGAATACGGCCCAACCGATTCATCAATAACTTGTCGAGTATTCATGGCGATAAACCCCTTGAAAAGAAGCTCTGATCTTCCACTGGTAGTCCCCGGCTGGATCACAACCCAGGCCGCTGAGTATTAACTATTGCTATCTTCCGATAACTACCTGGAGAGAACAGAGATAAGCGCACTGAGCGCTGACGAAAACCCCAGACTTTCGAAGCGAAGCAACGCTGGCATCAGGTTAAAATCGACTCCCTGTGCATCTTGCACGTAAAGGACGACACGGGCCGGGAGATCCGCTGGGTTCAGTAGAGGTAGTGAGTGGTGACAGTGGAAGTGGAGGTGATGAGGAGCTTCTTGCTTCCCTTCCAAGTCTCGGAGCTTGGGCGGAACCGGACGACACCTGAGGTGTCGGTATTCATGCCTGAGGCAGTAAATATGTATGCCTTACTGCCAGGTTCAGGCACCCGGCCGAACCCCTGAGTGATCACTACGAATAACGTTGCTGTTGCACAGTCCGGCTTTCCAGCTCGCTATCAAATCGATCCACGTCGGACAAGAGCCTAGTACGGAGTGCCTTTGATCCATGAAGCAACAGGAAATAGACTACCTAGGCGGTACTAACGGCGAACGGAGTACAATGGGCCTGGAGTCAATAGACCCATTGAGTGGTTATAGTCGACCATGGCTGTTGAGACCAGGATGATACCTCATAAATACTGCTACTCAGTATAGTAGACAGAGCTCTATTCTGCAGGAATTGCAAACCTGCCAGCATCCAGACGCTATTGAAGGATTTATTGGCCATCTGCACGTAGAAAGGGGGGCCCAGCAATACCGAAGGGGAAAAGTGAAGACGAGCATCCGCTGCTGCCCCCTAAAACCAACTCAACTGGACCTGCCGTCTCGTCTCAGGAGAGCACCACATCCACCCGACCTTCTCCAGCTCCCACTTCCTCACCTTTCCTCCGCCGTTCGTTTGTTGACCCTCGCGCCTCGAATCAACTTTGCACCTCTTGCCAGTGTGCTCTTTCTCACTCTCTCTTTTGCACTCGACCTCTTTTTCCTCCGCCTTCTTCCTCCCCCGGTCGCCCACCATGTCGTCTCTCAGCGCGGTATGTTTGGCTCCTCCCCTTTCTGGCCTCTTCTCGGGCTTCCCCAGCTTCAAGCATGGGTCCCTTGCCTCCCCCCTCACAAAATACTCTTGCCCCTTCTCGCCACGAGTCTCGTATGGATATGCATTGACGGAGTATCGGCCTGCAGATGAAGATTCGTCGCAAGAAGAATGTCAAGAAGGGTATTCAGTTCAGTCTCATGGTCTGCGGCGCTAGCGGAACTGGTATGGGCTGAATCACCCCCCTCTAAGCGATTAATACCATCGAATTGACCACTGCTCGCTCCCTCACACAGGTCGCACAACCTTCGTCAACACACTTTGCGGAAAGAAGGTGCTCGAGAGCAAGGATTCTGACGATGCCGCCAACGCTCACGTCGAAGAAGGGGTTCGGATCAAGCCCGTCACAGTCGGTGAGTCAGGGCCCGCCCACTGAGCTCTGATACGGGCCGTGATCCTGGTTTGGATGGCTAATGGGGTGGAACCGTGGCGATAGAACTCGAGCTGGATGAGGAGGGCACTCGCATTTCCCTAACCATCGTCGATACCCCCGGGTTCGGTGACCAGATCGACAACGAAGCAAGGCAGGTGGACCCCCTTGGCCACGAGGAAGCCATACACTTGTGGCCTCTAAAACACCCTCGCTAACAGCTGACACAGCTTTGGAGAGATTGTTGGATACCTTGAGCGTCAATACGATGACATCCTCGCTGAAGAATCGCGCATCAAGCGTAACCCCAGATTCCGGGACAACCGTGTCCACGTCCTGCTGTACTTCATTACTCCGACCGGCCACGGTCTGCGTGAGCTGGACATCGAGCTGATGAAGCGCCTGTCGCCCCGTGTCAACGTCATCCCCGTCATTGGCAAGGCCGACTCGCTGACCCCGGCCGAGCTCGCAGAATCGAAGAAGCTTATCATGGAGGACATTGAGCACTACCGCATCCCTGTCTACAACTTCCCATACGACATTGAGGAGGACGATGAAGATACCGTCGAGGAGAATGCCGAGCTCCGTGGTCTGATGCCGTTTGCCATCGTGGGATCGGAAGACATTCTGGAGATCGAGGGCCGCAAAGTGCGAGCCAGGCAATACCCCTGGGGTCTTGTCGAGGTTGAGAATCCCCGTCACTCCGACTTCCTGGCCATCCGAAGTGCTCTCCTTCACAGCCACCTGGCAGATCTCAAGGAGATCACTCACGACTTCCTCTATGAGAACTATCGTACCGAGAAGCTCAGCAAGAGCGTCGACGGCGCTGCCGCGTACGTGATCATCTCATTCTCCCTGAAGCCCCCGCGCCTGACAACTTGAGCTAAACTAACTCCAATAAACAGGAACCAAGACTCGACGATGAACCCCGAAGATCTTGCCTCTCAATCCGTCCGCCTCAAGGAAGAGCAGCTTCGACGCGAGGAGGAGAAGCTCCGCGAAATCGAGCTCAAGGTCCAGAGGGAGATTGCTGAGAAGCGCCAGGAGCTGCTGGCTCGCGAAAGCCAGCTCAGAGAAATCGAAGCCCGGATGGCCCGGGAGGCCAGCCAGCACCGAGTCGACGAGGAGGCCAACGGCGAAGCTTAAATGTACCAATACCCTGCTGCAGATTCATCGTTTGGCGAAAGGAGAGACCGGCCCAGTTTGCGCAGTACGATCACCGTAGGTGCCAACATAATGGAACTTGCGGCGCCAAGGTAGAGAGACTGTGTGTAGAAATTGGGGCTTTTAATATTGACCACTTCCTCTTTTTCTCTTTTTTCTTTCCATTCTTCTTGTTCCCAGTTCATAGTATTCTATCGGGGGGAATTCAACCGTTTCGTCTTCAGTTGCTCTCTCTCTCTCCACCAGCCTCTGCTTCTTGCCCAGAAGAAGCTGGGCCACTCTGGTCATGGCCATCTATTCCTAGCGGTCTTCTATCCTTTTTTTTTTCTCAGTCCCTTCCTTTTCTAACCGGGATTCTTCCTTTATTCCACCTGTTATTTGCAACGCCCGTGTTTGGTCTTATACCCGGGTCAGAGATAGCATGTTTTTAATCGTTTTGACCGTTTGAATCGCACCTATTCCCTATGGCACATTCGAGCACGCCTCACCCCTTGACAGGGCAAATCAAATTTTTTTCCTCCCTCTCGTCGGCTTGGATTCATCAGCCCATCTTCTTCGGTCTTCTATTCTTATGCCTTGATTACCTACTTTTAGCAAACATGAAAAGTTTCTACAGTCTCGGTATATACGGGCTCAGTACTGATCATTTCTACATAAGCAGAGTTATGGAAGTGATTTCTTGGTAAAAGAGTCAACAAGAATCTTACAGAGATACTCAGGCCTACGGTGATAACAGGTACAGGCAAATACAAATATGAATGAGTAGAGAAGGAAAGACAAGGAAACCGAGGAACAGGTAAAAAGGTAACGAGAAATGGTATTTGCGCTTCAATGTACATGGAATAGATCGAGGATTGATGAGGAAATCCGTCCGAGTGAATCAAATCGAGTTGGAACAATCGGCAAGAAAAAGATTAGAAGAGAAGATAGAAGGAAACAAGAAAAAAATGAGAATGGAAAGGGGATAGAAGATCAAAGGGCGAAGAAACACCTCTGAAGAAAAACAGGCAGTAAACCAAGATTCCATCCCGAAGGATATGGAAGCAGAGTGAAAACGGGGTCTGTTCTAAACTATCGTAGACATTCCAAAAAAAAAAAAAAAAAAAAAAAAAAGAAAGAAAAACAAGGCGGGAAAAAAAGGAGAAATGAGAAGAAAAAAAAGCAGTGGAATTGACAAACTAGTTCTGCGGCTTGTTCCAGAAATCCAAGCTGGCAACCACATCCTCGCCCGATTCATCTTCGTAAGCGTAAAGAATCTAGGGATGTTAGCGAGGCCAGATGATTATTATTTCTTTAAAAGGGGCGGGGGGGGGGGGGGTTACCTCTCTTGTTGACGAGTGCAACATGCGGATATTCTTCCCGGTCATGATATGAATCAGCTCACTGGTCTCGATGTGTCTGATCTCGATGAAATTCGGCTCGAAGGCCAGGATATACGGATACGACAAGGCAAACGCGCTGGGGTTGCCCTCCCACGAGATCCGCCAATCCGGCCGGGCACGCCAGCCGTTGCGGTTGACAAAGAAGGAGAAGTCGCTGTAGTTGAGCAGGAACTCGCCATTCATCCGTTCGATGTGGATGGGCTTCACGTTTTCCTTGCGCGCAACGAAGTCGAGAGACGTGTCCGCCTGGTCCAGGAGCGACTGGGTCTCTGTCGTCTCGAGACTGACAACTTCGAACCCACGAGCACAGCCCACGCACAGAGTTGACCGGAGGAAGTGGATTGACGATGATTCAGCGGGGATATAATATTCCTGTTCTTGGTCAGCATTCGGCTGAACAAGGTATATAGAAAGATCATTGCTTGCTTACCTTGAATGGCTTCAGGGTATCCTGGCCACTCTGGAACATCTTGCTCACGGCCGACTTCTTCTTGCCCTTGGCCAAGTTGTCCATCGGCTCGTAGACCTTGATCGTAGTTGACAAGGCCGATGTCTTCACAGAGCACACCAAATGACGGCCCAAGCCGATGCCAGCCTTGAAGAAGTTCGCGTGGCCCTGGATCTTTTTGGGCCTCTTGGCCAGTGGATTTTGGCCATCGCCTACTTCCAAGGCCTCCATGGGGTATGAAGACAGAGTCTTATTTGCAAGCACCAGAAGCAGTTGGTACTCATCCAGAGTGTCGATCTGGGTGACCTGGCTAGCATCCAGCACCCGTTTTGGTTTCGCGTTCTTATCTTTGGGCCACCGCTCGGACAAGTAGATGCCACTGTCTGTGCCGTAGACTAGTTTCCTACCGCCGTCTAGAAAAAAGTCAGAATTTGAAGTGAAGGACAGATACGAAGGGGTCGACATACCAACTGGAACAAGACAATTGACACGATTGACTGCCGAGAAGAAATTCTCGCAAAGAATAGTCTTGTTATAAAAATTGCTGTTGCGCTCCCGGAGCTTGCGCTGTTGCTCTTCGACCATTTCGATGAACTTTTTGCGTTGGCTCGCGTTTGACGCGTACAACGTTTGCTCATAGCCGCCCTTACCCAGATGTCGGAAGGTGATGGGCAGTCCATCCTTACTTGCAGGCGGGTTCGCTGCACTTTTGTTTGGCAGCAGGCCAGACGAGGGCCTCTTGGAGATCCCTAGTCTGGGAATGACTTCGTCCATCTGAGCAATCACTAGTAGCTCAAGGGGGATGGGGTTCTTGGCCACCTTATACTCCTCTCGTTTGTTAACAACCTTGATCTTAACCAGTAGCACCGCATGGTCAAAGAGATAGGCGGTGACTTCAGAGCTATCAGTTGGCGTCTTCTTAAAGGCCATCTTGGTGAGCATTTGTCGATTTTCCTCTGTCAGCTTGAGGTCGACATAATCAAGCTGGCCGAAATTCAAAGCTGCACTCAGCTGTACCAGGTTGAAGTGGTTCTCTGCCTTTCCACTCTCGGTATTGACTCTAGAAAGGAAGTCCTTGATCAACGCGATTGCCTTGGGGATATCTTCTTTGTCTGGATCGCCATCGACCGTGTACTTCGCGACCTGTTCGAGGAGCAGCGGGTATCGAGCTAAACGAGTGGTGGGTTTCGTCAAGTAACCATTCAGTTCCAGCTTCCGCGATTCCTTGAGCCGTTCGGTCTCCTCAACAAATTTGGCAAAGGCAGGATTCGAGGCTTTTTCTTTCTCGAACTCATATCTACCGTACAGTTGGTTGGAGCCATATTTTATGAAGGGGTCAAAGCGTGGCACATGGTGAAGGAAAATATCACCGATAGATTTGACCACATGGCTTTCTTTTTGTCGAGCGTTGAGCGATTCGGAGAGGGCGCCATTGACTTTCAGAACCTCCAAGCAGTTTCCAAACACCGTCCGGATAAACTTCTCTCGGCGGTGCTCCGGAATCGGGGAGTGGCTGCCAGGTGCCAACGCTTTGAGCGGCCGAATCCAGAAATCGCGCAGGTACTCCAAGTCCTTGACGAAGTCCCGCTCAGTGTACATAATCTCAAAGATGATCTCCTGCCGCTTCTTTTCCCGATCATCGAGGCTGTCGGAGACCTCCTTGGGGACCATGTTGATCCACAGCTTCTGGTCATCATTGTCGTCATCCCCGTGCAAGCTCGCCCGAGAGGTCGAGGATCGAAGTCCGGGCTGGGGTTTCAGGTTCAATCTCGCTTGCTGCTCCAGTCTTCTAGGACAAGCAATAGAATAACAGAGATTGTCCCGGGTACAGGTCGGGGAATAGCATTCGGTCAGCAGGGTGAATACTCCGTTGACTTCCGAGCTCGGTGCTTCCTCTCCCATGGTCTCTTTGAACTGATAGATTTCGCCAGGGGCGTCGCGTAACCGATGGTCGTAAGTCACATCGTGGAAAAATTTCTGCGCATCCAATGCACGGCCCAGTAGAAGAGCCAAATTCCGATCCGTCGTTTTGATGATGTATCCGATCAGATCCACCGCTTCAGCACCACTAAAAGCGTTCTGATATGACAATCCATTTTTCTGTCGTTCACCCAGAGCAATCCTCTCTCGAAACACATCGGCAACCCGAGAGAGTAGAGCTGGGTACACTAACGGGACTCTGCTGCGACGGACGGATGAACCAGCCACGCCTGCCGCTTGCCCATTCGGCTTCCAATTCGACTGGCTTTGCATGCTCATCGTCCGGTCGGGAACAATGGTGGTCGTGGTAGACGCCATCGACATGGTTCGTGAGGAAGTCGACGCCTCACTCGGCGGCCGGGATCGAATGCTGGGGTCCGGGGTAGTGTTGACGGGCTCCACCTCATTCATCGGACCCAGGTACTGCTCTGGCCCTGATGGAGGTCGCCGATTGGGGATCGGGCGTCCGTACATGGTATGAGGCATCTCACGTTCAGTACGATGTGATGTCATGGACATGGCCCGCTCATTACCCCGCTCCGGGATGGTGCGACCCTGCTCAGTCCGCAAAACGGAGGAGTGATAGGGCTGCTGACGGAATGCAGTGGCAGAGGTATGGTTAAAACTGCTTGGTGGCGGTTGTTGGTGGGCCGGTGGTCCTCCTATTCTTGCCATTGATCGTGACCGGTAGGAATCCGTGTTCAAAGCCGGCGGTGGCATGGCCCGGTTTTGTCCTGTAGGGTCTGTATACTGGGCCGGCCGTGAATCTAGCCGTTGGGGGGCAGGGTATGCCGCATAACGGCCGGCAAATGGCCGTTGCGGGTTGGGAGGATGCGGTTGCGATGCCATGGGCGCAGATCCAGGGTGTGCCTGATAATATCCATTAGACTGCCCTGGTGGGTACCCGTTTTGCGTCTGGCGTGGTTGAGGGTGCTGGTTTCGTTGCATTTGTGGGTGCACTCCGGACGACATGGTGTAGGCTCGCTCTGAACCGAATTGCGGCGTTTGGGAGTTCATCGTCTGAGACCGCCCCGGTGGCGGTGCCCCTCCGAAGATCTCAGAGAAGGCGGCATCCCGTTGAAACGACGAGGCATGGCCGTATGCGTTTGGCCGGTAGTTCCGGCCGTTTTGGCCTCCCAGATCCGCCATTTGTCTCTTTCTCTCTTTCTCTCTCTATCTCTTCTTCTCACACCTCCCCAATGTCACGCGGAAGAATGAAGAGGGTTCAATCAATCTGGTCACTGTACACTTGATCTGATTCACTCGTCGTCGTCGTCGTCGTAGTCGTCGTCAGGCGTCGTGGGACTCAATCCCAGGAGAAAACGGCTCCCCCTCGGGCCGTTGAGCAACTGTCACAGAAGAAGATTTTTCCCGTATGACCGTATGAACGGCACTAGATCATACCTCCGCAGGCTCACAGCCGGAACGAGGCGCCCACACCTAGTGCTGGCGGTGGATGACCAAAGGGCGCAAGGAGCCTTGAGCGCAACCGCAAGTCAGGGCTCCTGCAGGTCATACCCTCAGAGCATCCTCCTCAGCCAGCCGCAGAAAATCGACACGCACACCCACACAGCCTGTCGGTCGAAAACACGGAGGCTCCGAAAAAGCAACAACAGAGGGGGACGTGTTGCGGAGAGAAGAGGGGAATTTCTTGCTGGCTGTTTGGGGGGGGGAGGGGGCACTTTCAGCAGGCTCCGTGATGAAAAGCACGGGGGAGGGGGCCAGGTTGGTTGGGTTGGACAGGCACATGTCGAGGCTTAACTAAGATAGGCCAGTACGGCGGGCCAGGCGTGCACCTACGGCTGAACAAGTTACAGGTAACTACCTCACCTACCAGGTACCTCACTCACCAGCTGCCTGTCAACAACAGAACCGGCAGCTCTTCGTCTGTTTATTTCCGGGTGAGTACTGGCCGGGATAATCGTGGGGTTGTTTGGTTTGACTGTGGTGTTTTTCGATTGCTGGTTGCTGACCCCGAGTGCGTGCCGTTTTAGAGCTTCGGTGTCCTCAGTCGTCGTCTCCTTGATCGTCGCGGTACAGCAGCGATATCTATTTCGGCTTGTCGGTGGACGTGTCTGTTTGCTTGACGATTGTTCTTTTTTTCTGCGTCTCGTCGTTTCGTCTAGATTTGAGTGAAGCTCTGTTCGAGCAGGGTCGGTCATAATGGCAGAAAGCGAGCTCTCCCCCAAGTTCGCTCCTTTCTTCTCCTTCGTGCGTATCTCCCATATTCTTCCAGTGTGATGGTGTGTCTTTGCTGATGGGTTTGGAATTGATCTACAGGCGGGAATTGCAGCAGCTGTAAGTCTCTCTACGATGTCCACTGTTTCGACTGATGATAGGACTAACCAGCCGGCAAGATGATCTTTGGATGTACGTTTCCCTGATCTGTTAACCAAAAGGAAAAAAAAACCCCCCCATAGGAACAAGACGCTCATGATATATACAGCGATGGGAGCAGCTTATGGGACTGCAAAGTCTGGCATCGGGATTGCGGGTGTGGGAACTTTCCGGTCGGATCTCATCATGAAGGTACGAGGGCACACTACCTAGCAGGCCACACGACGGTCGGGTGGCTAACCTTGGGCAGTCTTTGATCCCGGTGGTCATGTCCGGAATCATCGCCGTCTACGGCCTGGTAATAGCCGTCCTTATTGCGGGTGATTTGTCGCCACCACCGACGCAGAACACCGACTTGTTTACGTACGCGCTTTCCCCCTCCCCGACCGAAACATATATCAAGATGCGAAGTTGACAAATTGACTAGAGGATTCATGCATTTGGGGGCTGGGTTGTCGGTCGGCCTCGCAGGTCTAGCGGCTGGCTATACCATCGGAATTGTTGGCGATGCGGTGAGCAACGATTCGAAACAAGCTCCGATCGGCTCGGGCGGCTCTAACAATGATTTGCAGGGCGTGCGCGCGTACATGCAACAATCCCGCGTCTACGTGGGCTTGATTCTCATTCTGATTTTTGGCGAAGTTCTCGGTCTCTACGGGTGAGAGATTGTGCCTCCCAAATGGATCGATCATTCCCCTCCCACTAACCTTGCATGCAGCTTGATTGTCGGTCTGCTCCTGAACTCCAAGTCTTCCAGTTAAACAAGTGCTCTTCGAGCACCCTCGAGTCCTACCTCTCTTTTTGGATGAAACCACGATCATCCCTTTGACCTCTCCCCGACCGGATCCCCGAGGATCCCCTCGGCTCACTCGGATCTGCCACGGCCCTGCTATACTGGATTGGAGGTTATTACTTATGAACCTGTGTACAAGTATCTACTTTTTTTTTGTATTGGAAGTTGAAACGACTTTGTTTTGTTGGTATAGATCCCAGGAATACAAGCATTGTTTGTAGCCCCGCTACGGGTAACGTCAGAGCACTTGCACTTGCTCCCCTCCCGGAATAATCGCAGAACGACAGCTTCCAGGCATCCCGCCGCAAAACCACCCTGCCCCTCCCCGCGCTTGCCGCTCCTCGTTTCTCTGACGTTCTTGTTGCCTGCGACTGGTCTGCATTTGCATTTTACCTACTCCATTGTTCCGCGTGTCGAGATTGTTCACCCCGTTTCTTGCGACGTGTTGAGACATGATCTCTTGCCATCGCAATGGCCACCGAAACTGTCGAGCCGTCGACACGTAATACTGCGCCACGCGCCCCGATGTCGCCAGCAAAGGATGGTATCTACGAGAAGGAGAAGGAGAAGACGCTGGCCGCCACGGTGCGACCGGCGCATCAACGGGCTGTAAATCCTTTTGTGATCACACAGCGTTCTGAGGAGAAGCAACTAGGAGTATCCGCCAAAGGCTTACGGCTCAGTGACTTGGTTCTAATCAAGACGCTGGGGACTGGTGAGATTCTTTTTACCAGCTCCCTGCTGACTCCCATGATCTCTCGTTGACGAGTGCCGTAGGTACCTTTGCGCGGGTCTGGCTGGCACGACTCAAAGGAGAAGAGGAGAGGAAAAATAAGGTCTTTGCATTGAAAGTGCTGCGCAAGGCAGACGGTAAGCGAGTTCTTTTGTCCGGAAAACACCAACCGCGGCGCTGACACGGTGTGTTCAATCCGCCTAGTCATCAAACTGAAGCAAGTCGAACACGTCCGCAACGAACGTAAGACGCTGGCCGCCGTTGCCGGGCATCCGTTCATCACGACTTTAATAGCGTCCTTTACCGACGAGCAGTCTTTATACATGCTGGTGCGCGGACCTTGCTATTCGTCACGCATGTGCTTCAAGAAATCTATCTGACCGGGATTTGTTTGGGTTTTCCTTCTTAGCTGGACTACTGCCCTGGAGGCGAGATCTTCAGCTACCTGCGCCGGGCGCGCCGATTTAACGAATATACGTCCATATTCTACGCCGCTGAGATTACGATGACGATTGAGTTCCTCCACGATGTCCACGGGGTCGCCTACCGCGATCTGAAACCGGAAAACATACTTCTCGACGCCGACGGCCACCTGAGACTCGTTGATTTCGGTTTTGCGAAGCAGGTGGGCAACCGGGAGACGTACACCCTCTGCGGTACACCTGAGTATCTCGCCCCCGAAGTCATCCACAACAGCGGCCACGGGCTAGCGGTCGACTGGTGGGCGCTCGGTATCCTCATCTACGAGTTCCTAGTGGGACAGCCGCCGTTCTGGGACCAGAACCCTATGCGGATCTACGAGCAGATCGTTGAGGGACATGTGCGGTTCCCGCATAGCATGGCCCCCGCCGCTCGGGATATCGTCTCAGCCCTGTGCAAGACCAACCCGAGCGAGCGGCTAGGGCACATCTCAGGCGGTTCTGCGAGGGTCAAGGCCCATGCGTTCTTCAACAGCGTCAACTGGGACGACCTTTACTATCGCCGGATCAAGGGCCCCATCATCCCCCGGGTGGACCATCCGGCCGACACGGGAAATTTCGAAGAGTACCCCGATCCGCCGGACCCGAGCAGTCAAACTCCCTATACGGAAGATTTGAAGAGAAAATATGAGCCTTTGTTCAATGATTTTTAAAACCAGACACGACAAAGTGAGTATAAACATACTTCTGAAAATACGACAGTAATCGCCATGACCCGATATATACACCTGTGATGTCCATCTATCTATCTACCTTTTTGTTTTTACTGCTTGGAGTTTACGGCCGATCTAATCTTGAAATCCTTTCCGACTCAAATGGCTGGACGTTGAATCATCTCCTCCAGCTACACGCCACACTTTGCCATTTGTATATAACTTACTAAATGACTGCGATGCGTTGAGTTATGAGCGGGTTGGGGGTTGTTACTGTTGCTGTTGCTGCTACTAACATATCCCTGGAATAAATATTAGTTTCAACACTTTACAGATTGTCAAAGTCATCAAACCGCCGCCATGGTGACCTGAGCATGGAGAGTAGAGTATACGAACGAGACTGAGTAAGAACTGGATATACAGGAACTCTATTTCGTGATATGCATGTTCGATTTCCACGAACACCAAAGCAAACAGACAGATAGATGGATAGACAGCTTCGAGCCGTCTATATTCCCATTGACACACACATACATGCTATATAAATTTTCATTGAGAAATCAAGAGTAGATTTTAAGAGAAACAGGCCAGGGAGAGACATCTGGTCGTTCGTGGGGGGAGGGGGAAGGCATGCTTCCTCCTACATGGCTGTGGATGATCCTTAATAGTCCGACTATGTTGTCGGTGAGGGGGGGATATAATTTCTTGCGGGTTGGTTGATGGAGCTGGGAGAATAGTAGTATTTGTATTTCATAAGGACGGATCGGTTTTCCAGGATCCTAGTAAGTATTGTTAGTTTGACGGCAGTTAATTATATATAGGAAAGAAACAAAAAAAAGGGGAAGAATACCGTCAAAGTCATGTCTGACAAAAGCCATAGGATCGTTCAAGTCGCCAGCGCCCATCTGGTGGACGCCCGGGCTGAAGCTGGTGATGGGCAGGACGATGACATCGCCGACCTTGCGGTGGTCTTGCTGGTACGTAAAGTCCTCGTAGGTGATGTTCCTGGTGGAGCCGGGCTCGACGTAGAAGTACTCTTCGTTGTTGAAGTAGCGGAAGATGGCGTCCGTCCAGGCGGCGGGACCCGTGAACTCCATGACTGTCTTGTCCATTTTCCCCGTGTATAGGATGCCCTTCTTCTTCATCCGCAGGGCATCTTCGGTGATGGCGGCCACGAGGTCACGTAGGATCGGGTGGCCGGGTTTGGACTGGATCGTCCACTGGCAGAACTGGATCCGGCGCGAATACCAGTCGTGCCAATCCGGGCGGTCCGGGTCGGCCTCGATGCCCACCACGAACCCTACGGTCGACTGGTCGAGCTCTGCAGGCAGCCAAACGGTCGCCGGCTTGAGAGCTGTCGTGTCGATGTCACTGTAGATGCCGCCGCGGGCGAGCAGGATGAGGTACCGGAAGAAATCGGCCTTGAGGACGGGCAACGGCATCGCCTCGAACGCCTCGTACACCTCAGGCACCGCTGCGTAGAGATACCGGATCAGATGGCCTTGCGTATCGTCCCCCACCACCTCGTGCACAAATTCCGGGTTCATCTGGGACCAGCTGGCCTCGCGCGGTCGCAGTCGCTCCTGGAACCAGACCGACGACGGAGCGTACTTCCATGTCTGCCAGATGTATGCAGGAAACGGCGCCTCGAGACGGTAAGGGAACTGGTATCGTAACCGATCGCGGAGACTCGCACTTGCCGGCGGTGCGCTGGACAGGAGCTGTTGCTGTTGCTGTTGCTGCTGCTGCTGCGGTAACCCAGTGTCTTGCTGTTGTCCACCGGGTGGTTGTTGCGCGGGAACACCGGGTTCGCGATCAATAGCGACAGTGGAATGCGTCGTTCGGAGGAGGAGAACAAAAGCGATCAGACACACGGCCGCAATCAACGACCGTCGGAAGGTAAGCATGGTGGTTTCGTGGCGTGGCCAGATTGCGCCCGGCCAGCGACAGAACGGCAAAGAGGCGAGTAGTTGCACGAGGCCAGTTCTCTCTTCTCACCTTCCAACAGTCGAACACTTCATCGAAAAGAGAAAAGATCAAAGAATCAAAGTCATCATCATCGGCATTTTTGCTGCAGAACGACACGACCGCCAGGAGACGAAGAGGGAGCAGCCGGCGGTTACAGCAGGGGATCTCTACTACTCTCTAGTCTGTCAACGGTTGACGAAGTTCTGGGCTTGGCACTGACGAGGATGCGTCAGTCAATGGCGACAAGTTCCACTTCCCCAGCATTTAGCATCTCCCTTGGTCTAATTTCGCATTACCCTTGGAGAGACTGGTTCGAATTTGGATCCTGCGGTTCAGAAGAGATATGCTACATATGTAGTATACCCCCTTTGTTGGGGATTTCTTGTTCGTTCATGTTCAGTCTGTGAGAGTCTACCCTTGTCGTTTGCAGACAGCCGCGTCATTCTTCTCCCCACTGCAACGTTTCTTCCAGGTTCCCACGATGCTGCTACGCGCGTCAGGATTGGCCCGTTATAGTAAGATCGTCATTTATGGTGGCTTCCAAGGCTACTAGAGAGAGAGAGAGAGAGAGAGACGACTTTGGAGCTGCTCTGAGGGCTCTTGTCGCGATGGTTTGTTGACGTTTAGCCTTAACTTACTCTCGTTTGACACAAGACACAAATAACAAAAGGCTGGAATAGAATGGCTAATAATAATAATAAAGTGGAAAGTGGCGACTAACTAGCTGCGATGGCTGAGTGATAGGTATATATTGGCACCTCTTATCTATCCTACCAAGCCAGTGTTCAGCAACAACTCAACCTCACGAAACGGTTCTACGTATGTCGTTATCTGGACTGGGAAAGTCTAGTCTGGCATCTGGAGAACGTAACGACCGACAATTGTCTGCTTGTCTGTGTGGGGAGGGGAAAATTAGCAGTGCCACAGCGTTTATACCGGGGTCGGAGAGGCTGGCTCACCCATCAAGTCAAACACGTTGTTGAGATCTTTCAAGGTCGCGGTTTTGAAAGGGATATGGATCAGGCCCCGGACAAAGAAGTCGATTGCCTCGACGCTATCCTGCCGATTGCCTTTATAACTCCCCTTGATACTGATCATCCGGGTGACGGTCTCGACAATGGGGGCCTTAATAAACGCATTGGGAGGCAGGCCGACCGCAACGACGGTACCGTGAGATCGCACGTACATGGGAGCCTGCTGGAATGGCTTTTCGGACATGGCAACAATGATCGCCGCGTGCGGCCCCAGGCCGTCAGGAGACGCTGCGCGGACATCTTTGACAATGTCGTCACTTTGGGTGAAGTCAACGTATACCTGGGTTAAATCAGTAAGCTGTGTGTGCTGATGCAGGGTGGCAGGATATACGAGTGCCTCGCGCTGCTTACTTCTGCCCCTAGATTCATGCACATCTGTTGCTTTTCTCTCTCTTCGTCGATCGCAATCACTCGGAGGCTCATTGCCTTCGCATACTGGAGAGCCAATGCTCCCAGCCCACCCCCAGCGCCGACAATGGCAACGGACTGACCCGCCTGAGCCCCGGACTCCTTTAAAGCCCGGTACACGCTAATTCCCGCGCAGAGAATCGGAGCGACTGCGTCCAACGGCACATCTTTCGGGATCCTCGACACATAGGCCGCCTTGGCTGTGCAGTACTGCTGAAAGGTCCCATCAACGGTATACCCGGACATCTGCGCATGGGGACACAGGACTTCTTCGGCTTTCTGGCAAAATTCGCAGGCCCGGCACGAGTCATGCAGCCACTTGATACCGACGTGGTCGCCGATCTTGACCTGGTTCGCCAGCTCCCCTCGAGCGACGACCATGCCGGTGCCTTCGTGGCCACCGATGAGGGGCATCTTCATCTTCATCGGGAGCTCGCCCCTCATGACATGCAGATCGGTATGGCACACGCTGGAGTATTTAATCTTCACCAACACTTCATCCGGACCCGGCCTAGGAACAGGAATCTGCTTGTAGACAGCAGGGCCGCCTACCTGTTCGATCACCTGTGCCCATTGAGTCTCGGGGACACCCATTTGATCGACCCGTCAATATGTGTAAGAGTTCAACCAGGAACGGTAGGAGAGAAATATATTCCGCTACCATCTACAGGATTCAGGATCAAGTCGGAGTTTAATTCCTTTTGAGGATGTCTGTAACTCATAAGTTCTGCGGAATTGCTTGCCGCTGCGAATTGCGTCACACAACCATATCACCTTCTCGCCATACGAGATGATGTTCCAGAAACTAAAACGAGGCAGCAGCTTGAATACTTTGTTGGAGTAAACTAATCTATTTGCCTGCGGTGCTATTTATTTCTGTTCTATGAGGAAAGAATGATATTATACCATCACCTTGAAAACAGAGAAATGATTTGTTCTCTGGCTCCCGAAGAGACGGTCCAGCCTGCCAACTCAGTGAATATTAATTTCACAGCATCTAACCCGAGTGTCGGACAGAGTCCTTTCGACTAAGCATTGGACCGAGTCTCTATCCGTCATGCAAATATTGAACACTAGTTACAGAGGCCTGCTTCCTTGAACCCAGCGATGATGAAACTGAATCTCATAGTATATTACCGAATTATTCTTTTTGCATTAAAAATCCCAAGATCCAACTTGAGTTGATTGTGGCGAGTGATGAAAGACAGATGATGGATCGTCAAGGGCTCGAGTCGAACAACTTAGCCCTCCAACAGGATGGCACTTTTATTTCTGTTGATAACGATTAGTTCGCGTCCATAGAGAACAGACGTCGGTCATGGAGTCGTGAACCACTTGTCTTCTGGGCTGCATTTGGACTCATCATTCTTGTTATCACACTCTCCCTTACGCTCACGCAGCATTAATTCAGTCTCGACGACAGGAGCTACCACTATGTGGAAGCTAACCGGTCAGACTTAGTGACCGACAACTTCCCTGATCCTGTTCTTCTTTACAATCAAACGTGGTTCGCATACGGCACCAACCCGTTCAAGGACAGCTCGCAGGGCCCGCGTATCCCAGTTGCCAATTCTATGATACCTAGATAAAGTTAACCATAAATAGATTTCCCTACACTTACCAATTGCCTTGCCTCTTCATGAAATACTCCATTCTATCCATCCATAGACTCCAAACTTGGAACCTTGGAATAGTTACATAGTTACCTAAATAGGTTAGGCCCATTATTGAATGCTTATTAATTCACCGCCTAGAACCCAACGAATTAGAACATTTACAGATGATGCAATTCGTGAATTCTGCCGGACAATCTCATCTTTCTCTCCGCCTGCAGAATTAGGAAAGCAGCCATGGCACCGCGACTTTTTATATCAACACTGACGTCGTTTCTGTTTTGTCGTGATAGTTTCGCTGCTTATAATCCTCTAAAAACCATGAGACCAGTCCAGCGGGCTACTCGCTGCGTTTCTCGCAGCCTGGCGGCCGCCAGAGCGGCCAGGCCCAGCAGCTCATCTCTGGAGGTGGGCCGCCCGCTCGCCAAAGCCTTCCATACGGTTTCCCTCCGACAGTCGCCGCCATCCCCCGAGGCACTCTTGAAAAACTCATCAAACCCAGCGCTCTCATTTCCGTGTCTGGATGCGCTCGATGCAAAGTCCGCCTTGCTCTCTGCACGGTCGCTGGAGTCTGGCCCCGAGCCTTCGTACACGACCGGCCACCATGAACAGTTCCATTGTGACGAGCCGCTGCTGTTAGATTGGGGTGGGGTGCTCCCGCAGTTCGAAATCGCGTACGAGACCTGGGGCCGTTTGAATGCAGACAGGAGCAATGCCATCCTGCTCCATACGGGACTTTCGGCGTCGAGCCATGCGCACAGCACCGCCGCCAATCCGAAGCCGGGCTGGTGGGAAAAGTTCATCGGACCGGGCTGCCCAGTCGACACCGACAAGTACTTTGTCATTTGTACGAACGTCATCGGGGGTTGCTACGGGAGTACGGGGCCCTCGACGATCGACCCGTCGGATGGGAAACGGTATGCCACGCGGTTCCCGATCCTGACCCTGGACGACATGGTGCGGGCGCAGTTCCGACTGCTGGACTCGCTGGGGATCCAGAAGCTGTATGCCTCCGTTGGGTCCAGCATGGGCGGCATGCAGAGTCTCGCGGCGGGGGTTTTGTTCCCGGAGCGCATCGGGAGGATCGTCAGCATCAGCGGCTGTGCCCGCAGCCATCCGTACAGTATCGCCATGCGCCACACACAGCGCCAAGTACTGATGATGGACCCGAACTGGGCGCGCGGGTTCTACTACGACTCCATCCCGCCGCACTCGGGTATGAAGCTCGCCCGGGAGATCGCTACGGTCACGTACCGCAGCGGACCAGAGTGGGAGAAACGTTTCGGCCGCAAGCGCGCCGACTCCAGAAAACAACCGGCGCTGTGTCCGGACTTCCTCATCGAGACCTATCTCGACCACGCGGGCGAAAAGTTCTGTCTGGAATACGATCCGAACAGTTTGCTTTACGTGTCCAAAGCCATGGACCTTTTCGACCTCGGGATCGAGCAGCAGACGCAGACGAAGCAGCGCCGCGCCGAGAACGAAGCCAACATCGCCCGCGGAACCGCATTCCTGGGTACCAGCGACGCTACCTGTACCCTTACCCTCCCGGCAAAACCCTACGAGGAACAGCCATCCGTCACGAACTCCCTCCCCGCCCTGGACCAGTCTGTCGCCGACCAGCGCGGTGCAGCTCACGCCGACGAACCCCCGCAAGACCTGGTCGCCGGTCTTTCCCCGCTGAAGGACCACCCCGTCCTAGTCATGGGCGTCGCTAGTGACATCCTCTTCCCTGCGTGGCAGCAGCGCGAGATCGCCGAGTGTCTCCGAGCAGCCGGAAACACAGCCGTCCAACACATTGAACTAGGCGAGGACTTGTCCCTGTTCGGCCACGATACCTTCCTACTGGATCTGAAGCATATCGGTGGGGCGGTCGAGAAGTTCCTGCACTGAAAGCGGGAAAAGAAAAGGGAATATAAATCTATATTCTTTGCGCGAAGCATTCCAGGCGTTGATTTTACCCAAGGATACCTGAATATACTGCTACTCTACTGTTATGTACATAATCAAACTATACGATCAACACGACTCTTTTTGAACTGGAGTATTCTTCCTTTCTTCTTATGTAAAAACTCATCCTAGCGCCTATTATTACCTCTCCGGGAATGATTTGCTACCTAGTGTATGCCAAATTCGTTGGAATCCTGTACAGCGAATTTGAAGTCGCCATACCCCACCAACATAAACGACGCCCAGTAAAATGGACTCGCCAGGTCCAACTGATCGAGCATCATCTTGGTCGTGGCCAGCACGTACCGGGCATCCGATAGAAACCCGGTGAGGCCGTGGTCATCGCATGCCGAGTCCATCGCGGCCCACGCGTCAAGGAGCCCGTCAAGAAAAAGACGGACACCCTCCGTGTCGAGACGGAGCATGTCATGCTGCGCGCGGCGCATTGCTTCCGCCAGGCTGATGGCATGCTGGTCCTTCAGTTGGCGATAGAAGAGCGTCATGAGTAGCATCGATCCAAAATCGTTTACTTTCCACAGCGTGCCGATATAAGCCTGGCAGCCCGTGCCGAGGACGACGTGGGTAAAGCCAAGCACCTCGTTGCTGAGCGTGGCTCTGCCCAGGCCGCTCAGGCAGGCGGCGAAGACGAGCAGGTGCGCGCGGCTCTGCACCTCCAGCAGGTCGAGCACGCGGAACTCCTCGCCGATAGAGATGAAGGACAGCAGCGGGTGGTGGTGGTCGACATCGCCGTGCGTCCCGATGTGCAGCACCGCACTCCCACCCTGGATGTACTCCCGGAACTCGCGGCGGGTCACGCGAGACGCCTCGATCGGCCACGTCGCAAACAGGCGCGCGATATTGACTGCCTCAATCCGTGCCATGTACAGCACCTGCTCCTCCTCCTCCTCCTCCTCCTCATCCCCATCCTTGCCGTTGGCATGTCGGGTTGCACCTTCTACCGCAGGCATGGCTGATGTCTTGGCGAACACAGAGACCGTAGGCGCTGCGGTTGTTGCCTGCCGCCGACTCAGATGGTATAACACGGTCAAGCTGGGGATTTGTGAGACAGCCACGTGTGCGAGAAGGGGCTCTCCGTCGAAAGGCAGAGCGGACAGGGGGAATGCCGTCAAGGGGTCAGAGACAGAGAAAATGACGTGTGTTTTGGTTCGGATCGTGTCTTCAAAGGGTTTTAACAACACCGCAGAGATCTGTTCGCCTAGCTCGTCTACTTGTCGTTTGCGCACATCCTCCTCGGAGCTCTTGATCCCAGTCATCTGCTGCATGAGACCCAAGTATTCGAGCACTGGCCTCCGAAGGTCTGAGACCGTCACAGGCTCTTCGCGTGCATTCTCGATACCAGCGCTTGTGATTGCAAATATGAGGCTTCCGTGCGGTGAAAACGACGCTTCGATCACCACCGCATTACCAGGGATGCAACCATAGAGGAGAGCAGGGTCGACTGAGGCGTTGGTCGCTTGGATGAATTCCTCCGTCGAAGCTGACAGTGAATTGCCAGCCAAATCTCGCAGTTCAGCTTCCAATTGTGCCTGTTCTCGTTCCTGTCTTTCATTACGCACTCGGAGAGCTTGAAGGTGTCTGAGAGCCCGCCTTTTGTAGGTGATCTCTGACAAAGTCTTCCCGCTGGTGGCTCCTGATATGTGGTCGACGGTTTGCAAAGAGTCGAGCACAGATCGAGCCCGAGCTTCTTCTAAGAATAGCAAAGCATGGTCTCCCCACGATGCATTCTCGGAATGACCATGTTCATAAAACGACAGTACTGCCAGCGGGATGCCTGCTTGTTCGCACCGAAGACAGATCTTTGTCAACGTCAAGAATACGTTGACCAAATGGGTTACCAGCGAACTACCGCGGGCATCTGCATCGATGGTCGCGGTGCGACGTAGCTCGATTAACTCGCGAGCCTTGAGCAGTTTTCGAAAGGCCGTCTCGGGGTGATCATTGTTCAACATTATTATCGAATAATCTGCCAAGCGGAAGATGAAGTCTGACGCACTTTCAACTATATTCTCGAAGAAAGACGGCGAGATCTGAGAGATCGTTTGAATGAGCTGGTACCCTCGTTTCATGTCACGGGCCATGACACACACATTGAGCGCATTCCCCGCGATATCAGGGAATTCGCCTTGAAGACCGCGACCTTCCAGAAAGCGCTCGAGTAGATCATTGAAGAGCACAGAGTCTGTCATGGAGTTCAAGACGACACGCGCCTGCCGATGATCGCCAACACGGTTGTAGGCCAGAAGCAGAAAGAAATCTCGGGAATAGCCAGGTTCCATGAGAGACATTTCATTAAAAAAACTGGCAAAGGCCTGCTCGGCATCCGCCAAGTTTCCATCTTCCAAGTGACGGTCAAAGGTAATTTCAGCAACAGCGAATTTCATGTGTATGGCATTAGCGACTAAGCTGCGTTGCCATAGGTTATGGTCGCGCAAACGTGTCGGCAGCTTTGCATCGTCTTTCTCCAGGTGTTCGCGCATGAATTGGAATGACTTGTCATGCTCGATGAACCAGGCATGCTGGGTTTGCCATTCTTCAAGGACCTCCAGCTCCTTCATCCGCAAATACATACTCTTTGCCTTGTTAAGAAAGGAGCTGATGATTTGGAATCTTTGCGCTAATAAGCCCCTGCTTTCCATCTTTCCCAGCTCGGTATCTGGAGCGTTAGAGATTCCTTGATCGTAATAGCTGAGGACGCTTTCAAACATCTCGCGAGCTCGATCAATGAAGAGAATAGTTGCGGCGGAGTTATACATGCCATGTTGCATCCATGCTCTGGCTGCCAGAGTCTGAAAGGCAGGCACAACATCCCCCAAAGCTATGAAGCACTCATAGGCGCACTCATAAGCCCTAGTGGCCATATCGAAACGACTGAACTTAGCATACTCGTGTTTCGCGAAACGGAGCATCACAAGGCCGATAAAATGAGCAACCTTCTCGTTTCCAGCATCCACGCCCCATTTTCCTATCTCGGTGGCTCGATCATGGATGGTTGTAGTATTGACCCCTCTGCTGATGTCGAGGAGGATCTGGTGGCCCAAGACGACCATCAAGTTGGCCTCGTCCACACCAAAGAGCAATTGTGCTTGATCCAGCATTTCACCTGCTTCTTTGAGCATTGTATGTCTCGAGTCATCATCAATAGACAACTGACGAGCTAGCACATGAAGACAGCAAGCTTGACGAAGAAGTACAGCCGCTTGGCCGCGCTCGCAATTGGCTCTTTCAAAGAGACTCAGAGCCAATGCATACGTCTCTTGGGCCTCCTGAGAATAGTCTAGAGGCAGATGCAGCTCATATGGATCCCAAATGTGTTCTTCCCCCACAGCAGATGCCGAATCAGCTGGAATCAGATTCAACGAGACGGGACTTGCGAAAGGCGGCGAGAGGCGGCTATCCGCTTCCATCATCTTACAGTTGGCCATACCAGCATAATCACTTATATGTTCGTACGCGGTGTAGCATCTATTCAATTCTTGAGCTGCAGATGGCGATCGACATGCGAGATGCAGTTCCAAGATAAGGCGGGCCAGGTAGTTTACCAATGGGCCCGCATCAGAGAACGGCTCAAGTCTTTCCTTCAGGGAAACCATGGACTGTCCCATTTCTTGTACTGCAGCTTCTGCGTTGGGGATGGACTCGTTCCATGTGACGTTCGAAAACTCGTCGAACTCCGGTTTGATCAAACGTCTTGCCAGGAGTCTTGAATTCTGCGGGAACCACGAGACAGTCGCTATAAAGTTCCCATACACTCTATCGATTGGATTGGAAGTAGCCATGTATCTTTGCATACCCTCTGCCCGCTGCTCAGTCATTTGGAGAATCCCAATGATATCCCCCAGCATGGGTATATTGGCCGCCTGCCCGAACTCCTGGTAGAAACGAAGGCAAGGGGGATATCTTCTGGCGAGGTCAATCCGTAGACGATTATTCACGTAGATCAGGCCATAATTTGGAGGTAAAACATCAAGTAGTGACTGTAACCGATCCCGCGAGTCGTACGCATCCTTCGGTCTGCCGATGAGAACGAAATAATCGATCGCGCAGCGCAGCCAGCTCGCCTCATTTTCTGGATCTTCAAATGATGTCTCTTGGCGATATCGATCCAGCTCGTCTCGGGCAGCCTGGAGGTTCCCGCGATACTCCTCTGGCCACAACGATCTGCCACAAAGGCCGAAGAAATTAGACCTGTCCATTAGGAGCTACTGCTGAGATAGTAACCACAATGCACATTTCACTTCACGGCACCCTGAGGATTTACCTTTAAATCTACACAAGACTTCTTTGATCCAGAATTGAAACCGGCCCCGCGCGTCAATGCAGGGTCCAGCCCCGCGATCTAGGCCTTGGGAGGTCACGGATGCCTAGGCACGAACGAAGGCGTGCTGATAGTCAGCTCAAGCATGGGACCTGGTCAGGAAGTCACTTATTGGCTGGTAGGGGGTGGTCGGCGAGGCTGTGTAGCATTCTACCGATCTCGGAGATACAAGGGTTGCAGCACTTGGTCCCCCGTGCGGGGTGAGACGGATCCCTCTATCCTCGTATCTTTCTCTGCTTGCATTGCAATATTGTGTGAGATGAGTGGGAGCGACGAACGGTCTTTTTACCTATATGGGGTGGGAGAGAAGCCCGAGGCCCTACCGTTGGGCAGTCTGGTATTGGAAAAATACTGGCAGCCCCTCGTCGCGCGACATTATACGCACAATGTGTTGAGGTACCTTCCACATAAGGTTGTGAGAGATGGCGGATTGAGTCGCTAAGCGAAGCATCTTCGCAGTGTAGATACCCTCGACCAGTTTGCGTGGTCAAGCCAGTTGGGCCCGTGTACCTTCCACGGTCGTTCGAGTCTCGCTCCCTCTATCGGACTGAAGGGAGCGGACATCGCCAATCTGTCTGTTGGATGGAGTAAGGACCGAGAGCGGGTGGTAGTGGCCAAGTCGGGAGCTCGAGTGATATTGAAGGAGTGCGTAAGACCTCGTTGTTTTGCGTTTTTAACCCGCGATCAAGAAATCTTCCCAGACTTATTCGGGTACCAGTCCTGAATCTTTCCTCACAAACCAAGTCATTCCCAATCCACGTGCGCAGGAGTGTCTCAAGCTTTGGCTTTCCGCCGCCCGCAGCCAATATGTCCTCAACTTCAAGTTCGCCCGGCGACCTAAGATCTGGATGTTGACGGGTGTCTATCTGTTGGAGGGCGCCCGTGCCGTGATCAAAACCGAAAATGGGTCCAAGGTGTCCGCAGACATCAGCTCTAGCCTCATAGGCTCCTTATCAGGCATCCCAATCGGTGGAAGTATCTCACTGTCCGGAGAGGGAGCATGGCAGCTGGCGGTGGAATTGGACGAACGGCACGTCTGGGCAGCCCAGTTCCGCTTGGTTGACACAAAGTACTATGCCGTGTCTGACAAGTCGGCAATGCCAATTAAGACAACCTGTATGGGATTATACAAGGACGTTCTCAGTACAAACATGCTTCGCAGAGCACAACACCAGCGGCGGGAGGGCGTCGAGTTGGGCCTGGAGCCGGAAGAAGACGGTAATCCTGATGAAAAGCTGACAGATCAAGATGACGAGGAATCCCAGGAATTCTCAAAGCGTCTGGAAGCTGCAATTGCAGTATTTGAGGGTGCCCCGAAGCATTTCTTAGATTAGTAGAGCCGGGTTTCAGGCCATTTGAAAGGTGTCCATCATTTATGTTTTATGAGAGTAAACGTGCATTTCCCTATTTCATTTGGGAATCTATGCTATCTTCAATGAGGAATGTTATCCTGAGACTGCCAGTTTATTGTTCATGAGGTTCAGGCATTGAGATGAGTTGTTGAGAGAGAGCCTCGCAAGACTTGCCTGGTGAAACTCAACTCACAGTTTCTTCACGTGACCATAGATCAATGCTATTACATACGATTGCCAGAACAATACCAGCTTTGACGATCTAGATGAGTCTTGTCTCTATTTTAATAAGAATGGACTTCACTATGCTTTCGTCAGTGTTTTTGATAAGCTGGAGGGAAGAGAGCCATCGTCGGCCAGCGTCTTCATGTCACAAGAGCATTTCTGGATTGAGATCGTTTCCTAAACCCGACAGCTATATAACTTCAACAACTCATCCGTTTCTCAAATATCTCACCACCTCTTGCACGCTGACTGCCCTCAGATTAGCTCTCAGGTTCTCATTGGTTTCCAGGCTTGTAATGATGTTAACCGCGGACGGCCATCTCGCGCCGGATACCATACAATTTTGGCTTTTGGTCATTAACCTCGTCACTGGGCAGTCGCGTCTAACACGGTATCCTCAGATAAGTTATCGGGTTCTCGTTTGCTTCCATGAATATAACAAAATTAGCCCTGTGCGGCCATCTCGATACCGAATATCATGCAATTCTTTTAGCGTCTGGCCATAGATTTTGTCACAGGACAGACATGTGAGGGAATGAATAGACTCAAGCTTAGTCTTGCTGGAGTACCTAATCCAACGCCTGTCTAGTTAGCGAGATAGAAGAGAGAGTGCATCTCATGAAGCATCATTCATGAGAACATTAATCAAAGCAACGGTGCTAGGATCCTCTTGCGGCTGCATTCTATCCCGAGTTAGAAGATAAATTGGATAAGGTCGGATAACAGAATGAAAATGTTGCTACTGGTTCCGGCTGAACCTGGCGAAAATGTGTGGGGAGTTTGAGTGATGGGATCAAGTACATCACTTGCCAGATCAGATTGAAAACTACCTTTTTTCGTCGCTCTTCATCGGCATACTCGACATCGTTTCCTTCAAGAGGCAGACAGACGGAGCTCGCTTGCCTCCAACGGTGCGACGATCAGCTGTCATCATATTGGCATCAGCACTTGATTTTAAGGGTGCTGAAGTAATCAACCCGTATGTGTATGAGGATGGTGATGGGAAAAATAATTGTGTGACTTGTAGTTTTGTGAATGTATAAGCTTCCGAATCCTAGATTTGGAGATGTTTATTAGTGCATGAGATCAACATCAAATGATTTTGGCAAGAGTTTTGAAAGATAATTGAATCCTTCTCTCCAGGTCTCTAAGATCTCTGTTCTATCTCAATCACCCATGCATATATCTGACGTCTTCTTCCACTTGTGCACGCACAAGGAATGAAGTCCATCTCTTGAGGTGATCTCAAGGCAGCATGTCATGAGAAGCTCTATTGTGTCAACAGGTATCATCATGGAGGCCAACCACTGGATTTCATTCGAATTCAGGATAGCCTTACTTCTTCATTATTTAAGTATCGATCCTGGACATCAATACATCACTGTCCAGCTGTTCAGAGACCGGGTTGTTCATCTCAAGAGTTAGCTATGGCAGGAAGGGAGAAAGGAGAGAGACAGCAGTTTCGGTCCTTGAGGCTTGGAAGCTAATCAGCACGTGACCACTCATGCCGCTATCGTGGAGTTCTCCAGGCGAAGATCTTGAAATGATGATCGATTCAGTTGTGTTGGCCACAGTGCTTTTATAATGGAATCTAGCACTATTACTGCGTGATATGAGTCTTCTGAGCTGTCAGGCTTTGGTTTTGGGTCAACCCCGCGGAGGAATACTGCAGATTGGCTCTCTTCACCACCACTGAACGCTACCGTCGCAGAAGCAACTGCTTCAAACCGGGCAGGTCCACTGTCTGAATAAACTATTCCTGAAAAGAAATGTCGTCTTGGATCCAGCGTCAGGCTGGTTCTCACCAGACCCAGCTTGTCGCCACGGCTGTTCTCTCCGGCGTCGCTGTGGCCGGCACCATCTTTGGATATCAGGCATTGAAGCGGAAGGAGGCTCTTAAAGACTTGAAGGCCTCTATCCCTATTATCAATGACCAACACCATGCTGAAGATGTAAGCTATATGTCACTTTCACTTATAATTGGCGATTTTGGCTAACCCATATCCACTCATCAAGCTTACAGAGTATGGCGCCGCAGCCACTATACAGATGAGTAAAGAAGATGAACGGAGTGCAGCTCTTGCCCGTAGAGCGCAGCGGGGGGACTATGACGACGGTAAGACGGGATTCAATATATACCTGATATTAAGCGGAAGCTTACACTTGGTTCTCTCATTAGATCTGATCCTTGAGCAACTTGCTCGTAACCGCGTATTCCTTACGGACGAAGGCCTTGCGAAGCTTCGGGGATCGTTTATAATTGTCGTCGGCTGTGGCGGTGTTGGATCTCATGCTGTGGCCGCTCTTGCACGCTCTGGTGTGTCACAAATCCGTCTTATCGACTTCGATCAGGTTACTCTGTCCTCGTTGAACCGACATGCGGTCGCTACATTGGCGGACGTTGGCACACCCAAGGTACACTGTATCCGAAAGAGAATGGAGCAGATTGCTCCGTGGGTTCGATTTGATTGTCGGAACCAGCTGTTTGGCAAAGCAGTTGCAGACGAGCAGTTAAGCCCGTGGAGCCTTGCAGAGGGTGAACCGGGCCGCAAACCAGACTACGTCCTGGACTGTATCGACAACATCGGCTCCAAGGTCGAGCTACTACATTACTGTCACACGCACTCATTACCCGTCATCTCAGCCATGGGAGCGGGCTGCAAGTCGGATCCCACACGAGTTGTGGTTGGGGATATCTCTTTGACGACAGATGATCCTCTTTCACGCAGTACGCGCCGCCGCCTTAAGGCTTTGGGCGTGTCTACAGGAATTACGACAGTATTCTCTACTGAGAAGCCGGGCCCTGGCAAGGCGAGTCTTCTCCCACTTCCAGAGGAGGAGTTCGTCAAGGGCAAAGTGGGCGAGTTGGGCGTCCTCCCTGAATTCCGCGTGCGCATTCTCCCTGTTTTAGGCACCATGCCTGCAGTCTTTGGCTACACCGTGTCCAACCATGTGATCTGTGATATCGCGGGTTATCCTAACGATTATATTGTCGGAGCCAAGGGTCGAGACAAGCTATATGACGGGATCCTAGCGAACCTGCAGGGCATGCAAGAGCGGCTAGCAAAGCTCGAGGCCGGCCAGGACCCCGTCGGGCTACGAATCCCCGTCAGCAAGGAAGACATTGCCTTTGTCGTCGAGGAGATCTGGAGAGGCAAGAGCGCCATCACTGGCCTGCCCAACCGTCTTGTCCTCGTCCCCTGGTTACGCCCTGCACGCGGATTCGGCGCTGATCCGGAATGGGAGAAAAACGGACAGAAGATTGTTCCGTTACGCCTGGCGGAACTCGTGTGCATGACTAAAGAAGAGGCCACGCGCCATGAGACAGAAGTTCTCCGGGGCGGTAAAAAGGTTGAGGAGCTTTACGATGAAAAGGTCATGCAAAAAGTGACTGAACGGATGAAGGAGGCCGAAGATCTTTATGAGGCATATAGATGAAATTGACTTGAAGAAATCAAGACAATCTAGATTCTCTCCACTATCTTCAGTATATAATCAGCATCTATATATGATCATGCATACTCCGTACCTTAGGTAGGTTAGGTACCTAAGGTAAGTACCTAGGTACCTCCCTATTAGGTTAGTTCCTGTACTCTCCCAAAACGGTTAGCCTCTTTCCAAAAATGCAACGGACTCGCGACCGCGGAAGATTGTAATGCCGGGACCGCCTGTCCAGAACCGGCAACCAGGCACAAGGGTCCATTCTTGGCGTTATGAAGGCCCTCTCCGCATTTCCCAACCCTGTCATCATGAGCTGAGGCGGTGCATCCCCCTTTTGAATCTATTTCTCGACTACCTGTCACCTGTTCCATCGCCGTGATCCTCTGTTACGATTGAACGGACGACCGTCGGCTGCTCCGCGCCCTTTCCCACCGGAAATATCGATGCCTGCTTGAAGACCCCCAGAGTGGGTTGAGAACCGTCGCTTTCACGCCATCAGCCCAGCATGGCGACTCTACTTCGAGATCACGATAATATGGACGTTTCGTCAGACAGCGGCTCGGAAGATGGCTTCTATCCTCGGTCCTCGTCGTTTCACCTCTCCCAATACTCGCGCCCGCTGATCGATTTCGTCAAGAACGAGTGGCAGACCAATTCTAAATACCACTACCACTCGGCATCATCATCGCCTTCGAACACCTCAGACGCCCCACGGTGGGTGCAGATAACACTCTCGCTGATTGCTGCCCCGAGATTCCGGCGCTACGTGTTGGTATATGTGATTCTGCTCATCTCGTGCTGGGCGTGCTGGAAACAGGTTCTGTCTCCCCGGCTGGAAGAACATGCCGCCCTGATCAGCTCCTTGGATGTGCACACCAAGGACCAGGTGGGGGGATGGTTCGGGACAAATGCGCTCCCCCAGTTTGATGACCTGGTCAAGATCCGTACCTTGGACCCGTCTCTCCTGCCTTCGGACACGAAGGCTACATCGGGACCGAGCCAGCGACGGTTAATCGTCGTAGGTGATGTGCATGGATGCAAGGCTGAATGTGCGTATAACCAGATGTAATATATATATATATTGCTTGATGCTGACGTATCAGTGGTTAAATTATTGGAAAAGGTGTCCTTTAACCCCAATAACGGCGACCATTTGATTTTCACCGGCGACATGATCAACAAGGGACCGGACAGCCTTGGAGTCGTGGACCTTGCGCGCAAATACTCTGCTTCGTGTGTGCGCGGCAACCACGAAGACCGAGTTCTCCTACTGCGACATGAGATGTACGCCGCAAATACATTGACCGCCGACGACGCATCATCGGCGGTGGACAGCAAGGAAGAGTTCCTGTCCACAGACTACCAGGAGCGCAAGCTGGCGCGCCAACTCACGCATGATCAGGCCAAATGGCTCGACACCTGCCCTGTGATCTTGAAAGTCGGACAGATCCCCGACATGGGCCAGGTGGTGGTGGTGCACGCGGGCATCGTCCCCGGTGTGCCTCTCGAGAAACAAGACCCGGCCAGTGTGATGAACATGCGGACCATCGACCTTGACACACATGTTCCCAGCTCGTCCAAGAGTGGCATGCCATGGACGAAGGTATTCCCCCCCCCCTTTTTTTTTTGTAAACATTTCTTTCTCTTCATTTTTCCATGACTGAACTTCATTAGTTGTTCAACAAACACCAATCATTGCTGTACTCGGACCTAAAAGAGTCCGATCCAGACGCCAAGGCCAGCACCACGACAGTCATCTACGGCCACGACGCCAGCTCCTCGCTCAATCTGAAGACGTACACCAAGGGTCTCGACAGCCGGTGCGTCAAGGGGGGCAAACTGACCGCCATGGTGATTGGAGATGGAGGAGAGTCAAGCACTGTATCTGTCAAATGCCGGAATTACATGGATGGATAGTCTAAGGTTATATTTCTTTTTTCGATTATATATATCTAATATTATATATTTACTCTTGAAGAAGTATTCCAAAACCCATCAACCTCCCAGACAACCGGAGTGGTAAAATCCTCGTACCAGACTCCCCCCAAAGAAGAGGCCTTGACGTACCCGAAGCGGAAGTACTCCGGATCACTTTCCACGCGACGAGTCCAGTTCCAGGCCGGAACAAGGCCCGTCGCGGGGTCCCTGTAGGCCTGGAAGCGCTGGACGTCGTTGACCAGGACATTTAGCCCGTCTGCATCGGATGGGAGGGTGAGAGACGAGAAGTCAAAGAAAAGCGAGTGGTTCGAGAGCACGGTTGGGGCGGAGACGGCAGGTAGTAGACTGCCGAGCTGGCCGCCTTCAAGGAGCGCGCCGGGGGTCTGCAGGATACTGTCGTACCCCCATCTAGCGATACCGTTGACGAACATGCCGACCAGGATACCCTGGTAGAGCAGACAGGGGCGAGTCTGCATGGTTGTGCCCGGGAGGAAAAGCAGGGCCAGGATGTAATGGTGGATGCGCAGGTTCATGCTTGGGACCATAAGGAGGAGGAACAGGCCGGTCAGGAAGAGCCCATACAGACGCAGCATGGTGGGGAGCCGGCCCTCTGCGCGGAAGGCGAGCGCCTGCGTGATCACGATGAGAAGCAGGAAGGAGATGATGACGATCAGGGCCGGGATGGCGCCCGGCTGCTGCTGGATGTCGTGCGGGGTCAGACGCGAGATGGGGATGCGGTCAAAGGTGTCGCGGTTCAGGGCGGAGACCCAGCACCCGCCCAACCAGAGGACGGTCCGGTCCCAGACGGCCGTAAGGTCTGCGAGCGTGTGGCGCACGCAGAAGTGGTAGAGGACAAACCCGGCGAGGGCGGTGGGTAGGAAGCGGCCGAGGGCGAGGGAGACGACCTCGTCAAAGTCGGGCGAATACACGGGCTCCGAGACCAGGGCGACCTGGAAGAAGACTATGACGAAGATCGAGGCGTAAAAGGCCGCCGGCGAGGTGATGAACAGTGACAGCACAGTCGTCACCGCCAGCGAGAAGCCGAACAGCCACCACCGCAAGTCCTGGCAGCGGAGGTCTTCCCCATCCTCAGCCGTCCGCTCGAAAGTGAAGGAGAGGGGGAAGTTCGAATCAAACCCGATGCTGGTGATTCCATGTTCCGACACGGATTCGAACGCGCTCTGCTCGCCCGTCCGGCGGAGGATGCCACACCCGCCACTCGCATCCGACACGAGGCCTGCATGCAGCGCGGCAGGACAGATGGCCGAGTCGCCTCGATAGTAGTGGGAAGAGGGACCACCCCCGATCACCCGATGCCGATAGTTGACCTCCTCGTTTCCGACCGTATATGGCTCGAGCAGAATCGCCGCCGAGCATCCAGCCGGACAGCGAAAGGCAAACGCCTCGCCGTCGAACGGGCGACAGGCGTACCCATCCAGCCCGCAATCAGTAGCATTGTTCCTAACATTATTTAGATTCATGCCCTCTCTATACTCTGTATGACTGATTAAAAAGGTATTGCTTACCACACGTTACTGTAACACGACAGCCGTACAGGGGTCCCGTACCCATCCACCTGCAGACCAGTCACAGACCAGCGCAGGGCCAGAAAAAAAGCGATCCCCCAGGCAGCGACAGCAATAAATACCGCCGCAATCTTCGACGACCGTGAAGTTAGATATCGATTCACCAGCCGGTTGGGCGCAGTCTGCCATGCTGCGAACCACGGCTGGATGTGATGTTTGCGCGGGGGATATGGTCCGCGCAGCCACGCGAGGAAGCAGTTTGAGTTTCGACCAGATCTTCTTGATGCTGCGTATTCTCCTCCTCCTCCTCCTCCTCCTCCTCCTCCTTCTTCTCCAGTATGATGCGTGGCGTGTGTTGGTAGGAGGGGCTCGCGGTTGTCATTGTCACTGCCGACCGGGTCCGAACGAGCAGAGTCGAGGCTGGCGCGGAGAGGGGAAGACGCGTCGGCGCTCTGGAGGGGATAGCTATGCTCTGAGGGATCAAGCATTTTTAAATATCTCAGGCATGCTATTTTCTTCTCTCTTGTCGTCCTGGTATTGTCGTGTCCATGATGACTGGAGTAAATGTCTTACGTGGAGACTAGTTAACTACTAGATAGCGAGCGAATTAATCAACTCCTGAGGAATTCCAAACCCCAACTTCTACTGGAGGATGAAGAGTATTTATTGTTTCGTGTCCATGGTTACTCGGTAATCAATTCAATCCAGCCGGATTCCTCATTTTATCGATCCTAGAGTCAGTAGTCAATAGTTTGAGCGTATAGTGATGGCAGCGAGAGATATCAAAGTACATTTTGCTCGAAGTCGTCGCAGTGCTCGCAGTCCCTGTATGCGTCTTCTCCGACCGATCCTTGTCAAAGACCTGCTGCGCCGGCATTTTGTTGCGGTCAAAGGCGACGCCGTGGGTGAGGTGCTCGCTGGGCGAGGAAAGATCGTCTTTGATCTCAGTTGAATTCGAGTCGAGAAGGGCCTCTGAAAGAGTGAGATTGACTTGATTTGGTATTATGGCTTGTACCTACTTGTTGAAGGTTCTTTGCGAGAGAGATCCGACATGGCACTTGTATAGTAGTATAGTAAGTATTGAAGTATAGTAGCTAAGTATAGTAAGTATATAAGTGTTGAAGTATTTAGGTATAGGAAGGTAGCAGTATTAAGTACTATTCATATAGCTACTATCTTGTACTTACTACATTACACGTCACAACCGGACAAAGGAAGTAAACAATTTTGGCTAACTGAACGCTCAGGGTATTAAGCTGGAAGTCCGTCATTATGTATCGTAATGTTGTCTCATAGTTCTCCTCTCTCTCTCTCTCTCTGTCTGTCTCCCTCTCTAAACAGCAGAGCGTCCCCAGCGACGGCGAGAAGATCCCTCATGTCTCACACGGAAGACAAACCAGAGTCCCTAGATAGCTGTCAGTACTATATCTCGAGTGTCTTCTATAGACTGGGTACTCACCAGCAAAGCAGAAGCAAGCCACACGATCGCCGACAGGAAACTGAACGCCTCAGCGGTCTTCCAGCGCCCACAGGACGAGTTATTCGTGAACAGAGTCCAGCGGAAGACACCGCCGCAGTCGAACTTGTGGATGGCGTTGACAAGGATACCAAAGGCAGCGAACCAGGCAAAGGAGATGACGAGGTCAACTGGCATATGTCAGCAGGGTGTTTGGACAGTGTGGTGAATAAATCCTCAATTCATACATGGCCAGGAGAAGAAGCCCCAGGAAAAGGGTATAAGCCAGAGGAGTCCCAATAGAATGGACAAGCCGGCCACCACTTCTGTATAAATCCACCGCGCCTGTGGCCAGACGTTGCCGTGAGTAGTGAAATGGGCGAGGTACCAGCCGATCACGCCTGCGACGATCTAGAACGTGTCAGACTAATCAAGACCAAGAAGAAAAGAAAAAAGAGAAGAAACATACAGCCGCAAAGACAATCTGCGCGACGCGGAGGGCGATCGAGACGATGCGAGAGATGACAGGCATTTTTCGTTGTGGTAGTGAAGTTCTGTTTCAATATTCTTGTTCGGGTGCTTGCGTTCAGCTCTTGTGTCGATTCTGTTCGGCTCTGATTGTCTGTTCAGTCGATACTCGATAGAATCGACGACTTTATACCTCTCTCAGTCAACTAACGTGTGATTGCAGCCACCTGCGCACTTCTCAGGCTTTCCCGCCGCTTCTTGGCCTGATCGGCGGCGTCCGGTTTTTTGTTGCGATGAGCCTTTTTGCCTGCATCGGTGATTCGTTCCACGTCCATGTCCTACTGATATGCCTGGTATCTTTACTATAGCTCCATCTTTGAAATACTTAGGTATGCTCTTGAATATCTAGGAAATACATTCCTTCTACCGTTCGCCATGTCTATTCCCTAAGATGTCCTTATAGAACCATCTACTCTATAGACAGCGAACGCCGAGTTCGTGGAATCGAATCATGATACAGTTTATATACATGACGTCACCACCACATGACATTTGGGCGACTTCGAACCCAACAATGACGTCGACTATCAATAATTGATAGATGTTGAATAGCACTATTAATTATACTAATTCCTAGGTACACAGAACTATACGTCACTCCAGAAACCATGCAAACACCTTCCGGAAGACCGCCTTTGCCCCTGTCTCGATAACATCACCATGACAGGGAACCAACCGGTCAAAGTCCCAGGTTTCGATCCGCCGCATCGAGCGCGTGAAGGCGCCCCTGTCGGCCTTGGAGAGGATGTACCAGGCAAACCGCTGCTGCCAGACCGCCGCCCCCTGCGTCGACATCAACGGCGTCATCAGCCGGGTCCAGAGCCCCGCGCGTGCCCCCTCGCTCGTCCGCGAGTACTGCTCCCACGCCGGCAGGTTGAAGAGCAGGTCTGCCTCGATGACCGTCCGCGAAGGTTTATGCAGGAAGACCAGTTCGCGCGACCCATGGCCATACACGTATTCTGTCTCGAACTCGGCGTCGAACTCCTCGTCCACTTTCACAGTCTGGTGGGGATCGTTGTAGCTTTCTTTCCGGAACACATGCTTAAAGGGTGCTTCTTCCTTGAATTCCTCCCTCCCCTGTCTCTTCTCCCATAATCCCTCTGGCGCAATAATCTCGGCGTCAGGGTACGCCTTCTTCCACGCCCCCACGAGTAAATGGTGCTCCATGTCCGGCGCGGCGATGTACTTGACTCGTCCGCCCATCGAATCCACCGTCTCGCGTACCTGCGTCGTTAGTCCGACGGGGGAGAAGACGGCCAACGAGCCGGACTTCATTCGAACTACACACAAACAAATAAATTTTATCAGCTCAGACTTCTAGTTGTAGTGTTCTTTAATGCTACCTAATGTCCCCCGCCCGCCGAACTTGATCAGCCCGAAGCGCGCAAACGGGAGGCTCATCGTGATGATGTCTGGTGTCACGGACCGGATCACCATCACCTCGGCTGGATTCGAAGGGAAAAGCATTTTGTAGAGACAATTGTCGTGATAGTAGTGTACAGTAATAGAATGGTGGTGGTTAATGGGAATGGGGAGTTGGAATGAAAGAAATGGTAGTAACCGTGGTGAGGGAAAGTTTTTGTCGATGACGTGCAATTTATTCGAAACTTCCGTCTTGCTTCTATTTCAATCATCTCAAGTCCCGCTTGATTACTGATTCTGATTCATTCTCTGCCTCCATCTGAATCTAGAACAATCAGATGCTAGAATATAGTGCTGACATACAATGCATAACTAACTAGTTATTCACGACTATTCATTAATACGGAAGACTACCATGTGCTCATACGAGTCGCAACATAAATCATAATAATTCTATCTACACTGTACAGGGTATCTCTATCGGTCTTCTGCACTCCTGAAAGGCACAATCAGCCGTACCACCCCTGGCGCGTCGTCTCAGGCGGAGCTGCCTCGGCACGGTGCGGAATGACGGATTTCTTGATACCATAGACTTCGATCAGTTTTTCCCACGTTTCAAAGTCCAGGCTGAACACCGCTTGGTGTTTCTGGATGCCTTTTTTCTGTGCTTCGCTGGGTGCGTATGGCTTGGCGGCATCTATATAGTCAGTAGAGGGCCACGAGAGAAAAGAAAAAAAGAAGGAAAAGAACTTACGAATCGTTGGTAATCCCCTGCTGTCCGTCGCAATGCCCGCCAACCCGTCTCGCACCAGGAAACTCACGTAGAACATATTCTCCACGCTCTGCCCGAAGGACTCTGGGTCGAGACAGAAATGGAACAATGGCACCCCGCCGTCGTCGGCTACGCAGTGCTGCTCCATGACGTCCTGCACCACTTCTGCAGGTACATCTTCGGCCATCTGCGACATCTCGGCCTCGACCGCCTGCTGGCCCTGCAACTGCGTCTGCGAAAGGAGTTTGTTGATCTCCGCGCACATCTGCGTTAGATTCGACGTTTCCAACTTGTCGAGATCCTCTTCTCGCAGCTCCTGTGGCTTGACAGCCTGTGTCGGGTCGATGCGTTCGCGCGCCCGTCGCTGAGTCTGTTGCCGCGTACGCTTTTGTACCGACAGCGGGCCGAGTAGGAAGCCCGACACGCAAGGCCGGCCGTTGTGCGGGAAACACGCCGCCCGCCCCAGCCAGTCCCAGTTCATCGCGTCTCCCTGATCGTCCTCGCTGTCGTCTGGGTCACGTTGGGTGCCACCGGAGGGTCGGCCGTGGCGGCGCCGCTGTGTACCAGCCGGCCGTAGTGATGTAGAGGAGTCCGTAGAACCCTGCCGCATGAACGCAATGCACTTGGACACGAATTCGTCCACATCAATACCTGCCGCCGAGTCGCCTAGTGCTAGGTGCGCTGTCTTTTTGAACGACAGGTCGGCGGCCGACACCAATAGACGTGAGTCGATTGTCGCGTCCGACGTCTGTTTGACCTTATGGAAGTACTCGTTCGCCTTCTCCACCGTCTTGAGGATCCCATCGTTACCCTCCTGCATGTACTCCGAGCGTGAGTCTAAAACAAGTCGGTGGTCAGCAAGAGCTCTTTTGCAACAATCCTTCCTTCTTTCATAAAGAGCTTCATCTAGAATTACCATTCAGATCCCTCGAGAGATCTCTCAGCCCCCTCCGCACTTCCCTCCGTTCCTCCTGGTCCTGATCAGGATCAAAGTATCGACTTTCCCTCCTCCGCTGCGACTGGCTCCCGGGAGTCTGAGTCTGACTCCCTTGGTCGGTCAGTCGTCGTCGCTTATTCGACCTGTTTAATCTCGCAGTACTTGACGGGGGCGGCATCGCCTGAGCCTCGCTCCCCTTCGCGGCACGCGCCGCCTGGGATCTAGGCGTTGCCATGTTCTCCTTGTCCGAATGGGATGCTGATGGCGAGGGTATCGTATCTGTAGACTCTTGCGAATCTAAACTGTCCTCCTGGAGCAGTCGCGCGGGAGCAGGTCGCAGAGTGCGTGACATGCTGGGTTTTTTGGGCGTGGGCGTCCCCTCTTTCCCTTTGTTCAGCACGCGCAGCCTTGCACGAGAGGGGGGCAACGTAATTAGCTGAATGACTGGGGCGCAGATAAGCCAGGTACCTAACAATGAAAGAAGTAGATCCTGTTTACTGGTTAGGAAACAGCCCAGCAGGATCCAAAACTCTTTGTCGGACAGGGAGGTCGCCTCGCTGCATCGGGACCTGTTCTTCCCCCTCTCGAAGGATCCTGAAGCGCGTCGCAAAACGCTTAAGGAATCAGAGACGCGTATTGGTCACGTGACGCTCCCCACGTCATCCGTCGAGCGACCAACGCTCAATAATAATGATGATGATAACACCAGGATTCGCTCGTTCTCAAGTGCCTGTGTTGTTTTGCCGGCTAGCAGTGGCAAGGTGAGGAACGCCGCTCTGCCTGCCATTTTTATTATGGAATATTTTGGATAGGATACTACCTAATGATGGAGGCCTTTACCTTCGCCGTCTCCACGAGCGTGGACTTACCGATTAATGTGAAGATGTACGTGTGCCTATATAGTGTCTTGATTGTACAGCGATGGGTTCCATTGCTAATGGTGTTTTTGGTTGTTAGTGGTACATTAGAAGGGAAACAGAAACAGCTGCCCTTCTCGATGCTCCTGAAACATCCGGAGCTGCGGCATATGGGCTCCTCGCAGAACCCCATATCGGACCTGTTCGCGACGGTGCAGCTATGGTCGGACTCGAAGCCGCTGGGAGTGCCGATGCAGACCTCGTACAAAACCTTCAAGGCAGCTCGGTCGTGGAACGAATGGTTGGCGATGCCCATGTCGATCAAGGATGCGCCGTTGAAGTGCCAACTGGCCATCACAATCTGGGATCTGTCCCCCTTTGCCGGGCAGGGATTGGACGGGCACTACGTGCCGTTTGGCGGAACCACCATTTCCTTGTTTGATGACGAGGGGAAGCTGCGATCCGGAAGACAAAAGTGCAAGGTTTATCGCAACAAGGCTGCAGATGGCCTCTCGGTAACGACGACCCCTTCGAACCCGCCTCCGAAGCGACGGAAAACCAACGGTTCCGATGGCCTGGCTCCATCAATGGAGGAGCTCGAGTTGGAACGCGTGGAGATCTTGATCAAGAAGCACGAGATGGGCGAGATTCCCCGGATTGATTGGATGGATCAGCTGGTCTTCCGTCAGCTGGAGAAGCTCAAACTCAACGCCGAAGAGGCGGCTAGGAAACGCACTCTACGTATGAAGGCTGCCAAAAAGAAGGAAGGACAAACGAATGGCGTGGGTGGAAATGACTCGGATGAGGACCAGGCCGACGACGAGAACTTCATCCTCTACGTTGAGTTCCCCCGGTTTGATCACCCAGTCGTGTGGGCCGACCATGAATATCCCCCGCCTCCCATCTCATCGCATATCCAGACTGGGTCTGTTAACTCCAGTACTGCCCCCAAACCGCTACCAGAAGTTCGCCTCGGGCCAGGAATCGAGGGAGCTGATAGCATAGACTCCATGCGCATATACGACCCCGAAATTGGACAGACGGGCAATCCGTGCGAGGACAAACACAGACGGTTGATCCGCAGTCACCGCACCGGGATCATGGACCGAGACCTGAAACCGAACCCCAAGAATCGTGACGAGCTTAACTTGATTCTGTCATATGAACCCACGCAAGACCTCACCGCGGAAGAAAAGGATCTTATCTGGCGGTTCCGCTACTACCTTACACGTGAAAAGCGAGCGTTGACTAAATTCGTTAAATCAGTCAACTGGCGTGACGTCGGCGAGGCCCGCCAGGCGGTTGATATCCTCCCGAAATGGACCGAAATCGACGTTGACGATGCACTGGAGCTTCTAGGTCCCACGTTCGACAACGCGGCCGTCCGGTCGTATGCGGTAGAGCGCCTCCGAAAGGCCGACGATGAGGAGTTGCTGCTGTATCTGCTACAACTTGTTCAGGCTCTCAAGTATGAAGACAGCTCTGGCGGAAGTCCCGAGGAGGAGGGCGCGCCCGATTCCTCGCTGGCCAATTTCCTCATCTCCCGTGCCGCCAACAACTTCAAGCTGGGCAATTATCTGCACTGGTATTTGATGGTGGAGTGCGATGACTCCAGTCTGGGGACCCTCTCGGTCCAGCGGAGACTGTTCGCTCGAGTCGAATACTACTTTATGGTTGAGCTCGATCGGATCCATGCGGACCAGCGCAAGACCTTGCTGCGACAAGCTGAATTCGTTACCATCTTGTCCAAGATTGCCAAAGATATCCGTTTCTCCCGAGACACGCGACCGCTCAAGATTGAGAAGCTTAAGAAGTACCTGCGGGATCCTAAGAATGAAATGGTCACGATTGATCCGCCCCTACCTCTTCCACTGGACCCTGAGATCCTCATCAACGGCTGCATTCCCGAGGAAGCCAACGTTTTCAAGTCGTCGCTCTCTCCCTTGCACATCACCTTCAAGACCTCCGACGGCCGCAAGTACCCGATTCTGTTCAAGGTCGGCGACGATCTCCGCCAAGATCAGTTGGTGATCCAGATCATCACTCTGATGGACCGACTCCTACAAAAAGAAAATCTGGACCTAAAGCTGACGCCATATCGAATCCTGGCAACCAACTCGACCGCCGGGGCGATGCAGTTTATCCCCTCGACCTCCCTGTCGGCAGCGTCGGCCAAGTACAAATCCATTCTGGCGTACCTAAAGGCCAACAACCCAGACGAGAACGAGCCGTTGGGAGTGCGCAAGGAGGCAATGGACACGTACATAAAATCCTGCGCAGGCTACTGCGTTATCACGTATCTTTTGGGCGTGGGCGATCGGCACCTGGAGAACCTCCTTCTTGCGCCAGACGGGCACTTCTTTCACGCCGACTTTGGCTTCATCCTCGGCCGCGACCCGAAACCCTTCGCGCCCATGATGAAGCTCTGCAAGGAAATGGTCGAGGGCATGGGCGGCACCACCTCCCCGCACTATCTCCAGTTCAAGCAGTATTGCTTTACCGCGTACACCACGCTGCGCAAATCCGCCAACCTCATCCTCAACCTCTTCAGTCTCATGGTCGACGCCAACATTCCCGACATCCGCGTCGAGCCAGATAAGGCCGTCCTCAAGGTCAAGGAACGGTTCCATCTGGAGATGTCCGAGGAAGAAGCCATCCGCCATTTCGAACAGCTCATCGGCGATAGCGTCAACGCCATCTTTGGCGTCGTCATCGACCGCCTTCATGAATTCGTGCAGGGGTGGAGAGCATAGCATTATCTTTCTGGCGTTCAAGTGACTAGAGTTGGGAGATACCCAATGATTAGACGATATGTATATATGGCCCCTTATTGAAGTCCCCATTGTAGTTCTATCTCTTTTTTGATTTAGAGCAAATCCAGCATCATACACTCTCATCCGGGATGACTAGTTCTCGTCCCCAGCTCTTCGTCCAAGTGAAGCTGCAGGCTACTCCGCGGCTCGATCCAGCCGTACCCGATATCCAGGCTAGTTACGCGTCTTGAAGGCCGATCCCACCGTCTAGGCCATCGCCATCCATGGGAGTCAGATTTTTCAACGGCGTTTGCTGATCACCGTCTACGCCTTCTTCTCCTTCGGCTTCTACTTCAGCCCGTGAGGCCATCTCTTTTGCTGAATCCTCGTCATCTTCCGGACTACCTTCTCGACAGGCCCAAGTATCCACGAAACGAAGCACCTCGCGTCTCCACCAGCGTACCATCACCAGCAGACGGAACGGAACAAGAGCAATGATCAAGATCGGGAAGGCGGGTGCTCCGCGGGTCAGAGTAAGAATGAAGATCACCACCGTGATGGCGATCTGCAGGAGTGTGTAGAGGTGGATGGGAAGATATGAGGGGTTCGCAGGAGGATGGTCATCTGCGGCTCGCTCCTCAGACAGCCGCAGAGATGCCGGCAAAGCAGGCAGTTCGGAGGGTGGAGTGAGGATATAGAAGGTTCGATATAAAATTGGACTGTCGCCATTCTTAGCCGTTTCCTCTGTTTCCTTTCACTCCTTTCTCTTCCCCTGAAAAAAACTCACTTCACAGATAGACTTTGCTCGCCCATAAAGAGGAAGAGCCCAGCGAGCACGCTTGTCGGCGTCAACCCAAGGACTTTCATCAAAGGCGGGCTTAGAAAGGCAAGGATTGCCGCAGCATGCAAGAGGGACGACCATCGTTGCTCGTAGACTCGTCGGACCTTGCGGGCTTCAACTTTACTTTCCCCATCGACAACCACCGTGACCTGTTCGTGCTCTGTGTGCATCAAGGATTCGGAATGTAAAGGGGCCTGTGGCAGCAGCCCATTTGCAGGCGGAATCCCAAGAATACCGCACAGCGCCGTTGTAGTCCCTAGCAAGATGATGTCCCAGGCGAACCCACCCGGTTTCTGAGTGCCATAGCGGTCGATGGTGCAGATGATGGAGCTGACCTCATGATCGAAGAAGAAAAGAACGGTGATGATGATACCCGGTATAATGGCGGTAAAAATCCAACTAAGCGGGAGTTTCCAGAACTCGACGAAAAATATCTGCCGGTCTGGTGAAGTGGGCTTGAGGGAGGTACTCACGGCAAGGGTCATTTTATCCAATTGTGCCAGTTCCCCTACGTGCGGCAGGCCAATGAAAATAATTATTGAGATGGCCGCAGCATACTCGGTGAGACCGAGTCGGACATATCGATGGAAGAGGGGGCGCCAGCTCTCGGCTGTTGACAGGAAGATGGCGAGCAGCATTGTCCCGACGGCGCCTATCACCGCGTACAGAAAAGCTGCGAAGGATAGACTGTCGTGTGCTCGCTGCAATTCCTGGATGGCTTTATGAAAGTAGATGATGCTGTTGAGCAGAGAGAAAATCTCCGTCGCGAACGTCGTCACATAGCGCATGGTCCAGTCGTGGGCATTAACAATGGCCAACACGTAATGCAACCATGCAGCATGGATAAGAGACCAGGCCATGAAAGGGAGAAACGGTATCTGGGAGCTTTCTCGTAAACATCTTTCAACTGAGAAGACAAGCCATCGAGAATAAAGATGCCAACCTGGAAGACATCTTGGCAGAGAGAATATATATTCTCAGCCAACACGGAGAACGGACCCGTCACACCCAGGATGGTCAATGGCTGGATTGAAAAGCTGCCTCCATCTTAGCATAAATATGTCCCATGATTTTGATACAGGTAAATGCCAACGCAAACCCTACAGAGAAAAGATAGTCCCACAGAGACCTGTGCTCAACACGACCTCTATAGTACCCCAATTCTTGCCAGTCGAGACATATAAATCACTGGCAAAGGTGATCCCCGGCAGCAAGTTGGTGAAGAAAACATAGACGGCACTGGCAATTATTAATTGGTTGAAGACCTGCCAGTCGGATAACCATCGTCGACGCAGACCGAGTATATCCTGCTTTACCAGCCGGAAGGGACGTAGACGCCCGCCGGCAGACACAGAACCCCGCAACGCTCGCAGTGGCCTGCGCGGAGTATGTTTCGAGGGAGCGATGAGCACATCTACTCCTTGTTCTCCCTCTACCAATCTATCCCCTTCCTTGCCTCGTCGTCTGTGAGGAGATCGGTGGCGCAACGATGATCCGCGCATCGATGGTGGGCGAAATGCTGATATCAGTGACATGAGCGAGCATAATATTATCCCAGATAGAATATCAGCAACATGAACACTCACAAGATTGTGAGAAACACAATAACAACCAAGTGACGCTGTTGGACCTCATTAGGCCTCACTTGACGACGTCATTTATTCGGGCATATCCTCACCGCCTTATGTTCCGCTTTCGTTTCTATCGGATATTTTTTTCTAATTCGGATCTTGTTGTTGTTGTTGTTGTTGCTGAGCCCATCCTCGCCAGAGGGGTTTATAATGCCAATTACTATTGGTTTTCTGAAAACGGGTAAATAAGCAAAGATCATGTTCTGCAACCTCGTTTCGGACCGATACCTACATCTCTACCACGCGACAGCTGTTCCATGATGGCAGCCAGCTTCGTTCCACGCCATGTGTTCCCTCACTATGCCTCCGTCCCGAGGTCGTATTTTCTGGGTCACCATCGTGCAGGATTGAGGAAGATGAAGGAAATGCTGTCATCGATTGACTATGTCGTCGAGTGCCGCGATTTCAGAGCGCCCGTCACCTCGATCAATCCGATGTTTGAAGAGGCCTTGGGGGAAACAAGACGGCTGATTGTATATACCAAAAAAGACTTAGGCTGCCAGCCCGACTCGCCCGTGCGACTACAGGTATGTTGCGAAGATCTGCTATGGGACTTTCAAGATCAAGGACTAAAGCTTCCGCTGCAGATGGAAAAGAAAATCCGATCTTTCGACCAGCGTGGCGCCGTTTTCTTCGTGAGCTCCACATCTCGCCAAGACATGTCTCCGATCCTTAAGCATCTCCGGAACGATGCTCAGGGCCCAGATAAGCTAGTCGGTTGTCGTGTCATGGTGGTGGGCATGCCCAATGTGGGCAAATCGACCTTAATTAACAATCTGCGTAACCAAGGCGTGAAGCGCGCAAAGGCAGTGCAGACCGGAGGTCAGCCTGGCATCACCCGCAAAATCGGGACCCCGGTTAAGATCATCGAGAGGGAGAACGAGTCCCACGTCTATGTGCTCGACACCCCCGGTGTTTTCGTGCCTTTCGTGCCGGACGCAGAGAAGATGCTGAAATTAGCTCTCTGCGGCTGTGTGAAGGATGCCGTGGTGCCTCCTGTCACACTGGCGGATTATCTGCTCTACCACATCAATCTCCACAACGCCCAGGTATACGAGCGATGGTCAGAGCCCACGAATGAGGTTATGGCTCTCTTGAATCGATTCGCACGGCATGCTGGGCATCTCTCCAAAGGCGGTGTGCCGAATATCGACCTTGCAGCCCTCCACTTGATCCAGAAATGGCGAGCAGGAGACCTTGGTCGATTCCTCCTCGACGATCTGAGTGCCGAGGAGCAACGTCGACAGGAAGAAGGTCCAAGGGGAGCCGTGGTTATGAGTATGTCTCAGGCTTTGAAAGCGGACAAGAAGGCAAGGAAACAGCGGCCCATGGAGACTAAAAAGTAGATGAAGAGGTAGAATAGAAAGATGTTTACATTTCTTATTTTTTTTTTTCTCAAAAAAGAGAGCCCGGTGCTAAATAGAGATGAAAAATCACATGGATACCAACACTGAACGCCTGGAGTGGAAGTCAAGGAGGTTAAAGGAGAAAACAAAGACCATGATACCTACATTGCCCCCAACATCGTCATGGGAGGGGGGGCAAAGCTAGGAAATCTTGTCCAGGAGACGGCGTCTCCTGCGATCAACGAGCTCCTCTTGTACCTCGTCTAAAGTGGGAAGCCTCCATTCCACCCCGTCGCCGGCATCGCCAGGCAACGGCTCCCATCCATCCTCAGCATCCTCATCCGCTTTACCACGCAGATGTTCCAAGGCCTCTTTCTCCTTCTGCTTCTCGTATGCAAGCAACGTCCCATCCTCCTCGTCCAGCCCGTAGCCGAAATACGCGGCGTCGACTTTCTTCGTCGCAATGTCGCCGCCGCGGCCGACCCGGCCTTCTTCGTCCGCCTCTTCTCCCGGCCGCTTCGTCCGTCTCGCCGCCGCCTCAAACATCTCCTTCACCCCAGGCAGTTCCCGTGCCCGGCCGAAATAGCGGTACCCTTTACCCCCGCCGGGGATCTCCCGGCCTTCGTCGTCGTACACCCGTCCCGAACCACGCATGTAGTTCGGCCCGCCGAGGTTTCGGATCTGCATCTCCCACGTCCATTTCTCACGCATGAGCTTGTTGATCTCGTCGTTCAGATCGCGGATCTGGTAGTCGCTCAGGCTTGGGTCTTGGATCCGCGACACCTTGCGCGAGATCTCCTTCAGCACCTGGCCCCGCCATTTCTCACACAGTGGGATCGTCGTCACCGAGGTGATGGCCTTGGGCCGTCGAGTGCGGCCAATGTCGATGATGCCCAGATCCGCGGCTTGCTGGGCCCGGAATCGAAACAGCATCGACTGCGCCTTTTCGCTGTTCCGCGCCTGTAAAGCCGGGCTAGGTAAGCAGGGAGCATTTCCTTTGGCATTGAGCCATCCAAAACGGACTTCTCGAGGGTTAGACTGACCATGATGGATCGTGGCTTTCAGATTCAGGCCGTGAGTGGCAGGAAAACACTGACAACCAGGGAGGGGGCCGTTGGGGGAAACAGGACCCTGTGCAACGAGCCTTCAAGCTTCGTTGGACGTTGAAAGTGCTAGGCTTGGCGGACGCCAAGATCTTCTGCCAATTTGGTATCCACTCTTTGATAACCACCTATTTCTTACTACATGATTATGGTTACTACATAGGATGGGAAAAGGCATGATTTGAGGTTTTTTATGGTGTTGCTTGCATTAATCTGGTCGCTAATATTTGAGCAGACCATATATATACGGGAATCCCCCAAAGAGGGTCGGATAACCATACTGAGGACTAACTATCACCATGAACTTACTTGCCAACTACCAAATATAAATATCCCATGCCTCCGACTCGATATAAGCAAAGTCAAGACGCGAATTCTTATTAAACAATATGGCGAGCTCAGAAACACGGTCTTTGGAAAGAAAGACAAGCGAAAAGATAGAAAAATCCACGCAAACAGCCCACTGTATACTATGAAGAAAGGATACATAAATAAAAAAAAAATCAAGAAACAAACCAGTCATAAGCATCCAGACATATACACATGAAATAAAGACAGACTCGCCAGCAATCCCGTGTCCCTGTCGTGGCTGTCTTTCACATCCATCATCCCAAGTCGTCAAGAGTCATTGTAGTCACCCTGTCTTCAGGCCCTGCATTGAGTCAATCAAAATTTAGCGCCTGAATTCCAGCAATGTAGTTCTGGGCAGCAGGACAGAAATGTCCTGCGCCGTCGTGATTTGTCTTACAAGAATCCTTTTGTGTTGCTGGGCATCCGCTGCGGAATATCCGAGCTCATATAAGCACCGCTACCCCGACGGCTGCCAACGTCGCTGAATGCCGCCATGGGCCCACGGCCCACGGCGCTCCCTCGCTCAATCCGTAGGGCCTTCCAGCCATCCAGCTCCCGCTCCAATCTTAGGCCCTTTTCCCGTTCCTCACGGAGTTCGCGTTCCGCGCGGCGGACTTGGAACTGGTTCTCGGAGTCGGTTTGCTGGAGTTCTTCAATCTGGTGGAGCAAGCGGTCGATCTTGTCGCGAGCTTTGTTCACATCGTCATTCAACTGCGCGTTTGCCTTGTCACGGCGGTCGATCTGGGACTGGAGATCTTTTACGGTACGATCAACGTTTCGTAGAGACCGCTGTTCGGCGCTGTGCTTGGCTTCTTGGTCTTCAAGGTGCGTTTCGAGCTAGACAGACGAGTGGGTTTAGTAGACGGTACTTTGGTTGAATGGATGGGCGGGCAGAGTGTTGGTATTTACCTCCTTGATGCGCTTGTGCAAGAATCGCACATCTTGACTTCCAGACGAGTAGCTCTTCGTCTCCAGATCAACACACCGGAGCTGTGCCTCCTTCAGCTGCTTTTCTAGAGTTGCCTTCTCCTTGAAGAGGTGAGCGTTTGATTCCCGCTCAGCCGTAACCTCCTTTTGCATTTCCGTCACGAGAGCTTCGGCGCGCCGCATTTTGCCCACGGCAGCGGCAGAGACATCCTCATGCTGAGCCAGTTTCGACTTGAGCTCCAGAATTTCACGGTCCATGCTCGCAGCATTGCGCATGGCGGGGCTATCGCCCTTCGCGAGATCTTCCAGCCGTTCGCCGGCTTCGGTCAAGCGAGCCTCAAGCATCTTTTTCTCCTTGAGAAGCATGTCGCGTTCTCCCGACATATCATCCACAGAAGTCCGCAGGCTTCGCACCTGTGACAAAAGGGATACAACACGGCTTTGAGCTTCGTTATGGGCGCTGACGGCTTCGTCACGTAGTGTCGTCACATCCTGCAGTGTGATCTCCATCCGCGCCTTTTCTTTGGCCCAGGTCGAACTGTTGAGGACCTCGTTGTCCCACTTGGCGCGCAGATCCTCGAGTTCTTCACGTAGACGGGTGTTTTCTTCACGGACGTTGAGGATTTTTTCGCGCTCCATCTCCAGCTCGGAGTTGAGCGTCTGGAACTCTCTCTGGTACTTCTTCCGAGTCTGTTCCATAGAGGTCTCTTTATCCTCGAGGTCTATCGCGCGTTGGTTCCGGTAATCCTCCAGTTCATGTTGTAAACGTTGCTTCGTCTGGATAGCTCCCTGGAGCTCAGCGGCTTGATCTTCCATTCTGGCCTCCAATGACTGAGTCTGGCGCTGAAGGTCCTCAACCATGGCCTCCATTTGCTTGCGTTCAGCTATGATTTGCGCATAGGTTTCCTCTGCCTCCTGAGACTGAGACTTGGCAAACTGCTCAGCCCTCGACGCTTTCAAAACAGCAATCTCTGCCTGTTCTAATTTGCTGAAATACTCGTCCGCGCGACTCTTGTACAAGCTGAGACTGGAAGCCAAATCGGCAGATTTTGAACTCTCCGCATCCAGGCGGATTTGCAGGTCTGAGAATTCTTGAAGAAGCTGGTTTCTGCTGATGACGTCCTGTTCCCGGGCCAACTGTAGTTCTTGAAGCTCCGAATTTGCGTCCCGAAGTTCCACTTCGAGTGCAGCCTTGTTGCGTTTGAGCTTTTCAAAGTGAGACTTTGCTTCACCGAAGTCGGCCATGGCGTCGTTGTGCACTTTGAGGAGGGATCTCCTGGACTGCTCTTGAGAATTGATCAGTTCGTAGAGTTCCTCGTGCGATTTTGCCTGCACATCGCGCAACGAGAGTTCGCCAGAGCGTATGCTTTTTTCCAGGGCAGAGACTTTCTTGGTGGAATCATCAAGTTGCTCGTGCAACCGGCCGTTCTCCCGCTCCAACAACTGCATTCGTCGGACCGAAGGGCTGTCGTCTTGCCACATATCGCGAGGTGGTGCCGCGCGTTCGAGCTGGCTTTGTAGGTGCTTGTTTTGCATCTCGCTCATCTGCAATTTGTTTTCAAGCTCCTCAATCTCTGCGGCAAAGTCCATTTTCTTCTGGAACGCAACGGTATCCACAGTTCTATCGGATCTGGCAGAGTCGTTGGCGCCATCATTGATGTTGTACCTCCGGTTAGGGGTGGTTGGGGTGGTGAACTTTTTCATGCCATTTTCGGAGTTCTTTCTCAAATGCGTTGGCGTGCGGTTACCTGGGATTTGATTCTGGTCGATCTCTTCAAGCAAAGCGCGCTTTGACAAAGAGTAGCGAGCATCGAGATCCTTCATTTCATCCTCGTGTCGACGACGCATTTCGGCAAGCTGACTTTCAGCCCTAGCATACTTTTCCTCGCTCACTTGAAGTTTGCTCTGTACTGATTCGAGCATCTGCGCAAGGTCCACCTTCTTTGATAGATCTGGGCGAATCGCATCCCATGATTTGGGAACCTCTTTGGCTTCAGGCTCGAAAACCTTATGTAACAACATCAGTTGCCGATGCAAATCTTCAATTTCCTTGTTCGACTGATCCAGGGTAGTCTGAAGCTTCCGTGTATTGGCTTGCGCTTGAGTTCGGAGCTGTCTCTCGGTTTCCAGATTTCGGTTGGCTTCCGCCAACTGGATGCTAGCCGTGGAGGCCGCCTTCTCAGCGTTGCGGCTCGCCTTGTGTTCCCGTGCAACCTCATGATTCAAATCCTCCATTGTGAGTGACAATTTTTCCTTCTGCTTCTCCAAAGAGGTTATGGAAAGTTGTGCGTCTCCGAGCTGACGGGCCATCTTCTTGTTCTCCTCTTCTAGCTTAGTCTTCTCTTTCTGAAGAGTTGTCACGCGAAGTCGCTGGTTCTCGCTGGCTCTGGAGGTCGTTCGAGCAATGTCAAGGTTCTTTTGTTGGATCTTTGTGAGAAGAGCCCTATTGTCGTTCTCCGAAGCTGTGAGTCTGCCTTTCAGCGTGACCAGTTCTCTCTCGAGGCGTTCCTTATGCTGGTCATGACGAATGCGGAACGCGTCCGAGTCTGCAATGACCTGAGAGAGATCCTGTACTTGGCTAGCGAGGCGTGTCCTTTCAGCTTCAGCTTCATCCAGCTGGTGAGACTTGACGTCTAGGTCTTTCCGCATGCTAATGAGGCGTTCTTCGGCCTGCTTCATAATCGTTTTCTCGATCTGGGCTTCGGCACTCATTCGAGCGTCTTCGACCTTGGTGAAACGCTCGCGGAGCTTAATGAGCTCCCCTTGCAGATCTTTACGGGCTTCCTCAGCAGCGACACGAGCTTCAGTAGCACGACGAAGAGTATCTTGTTGAATATACATCTCCTTTTCGATGATGATCTTCGACTCATTGAGAGACTTATATTTGTCCGTCAAATCAGCAAGGTTATGTTCCGCAAGCATTTGAACGTCGTCTCTGGACTGCCTTTCACGGCTAAGATCCCTCTGGGCTTGAACGAGCTGTTCCTTGAGGTCGCGGATCTGTTGCTCCAGCAGTTTTCTGCTCTCCCCAGCCTCCGCATCTTCGGATATCTTCTCTTCCAGAAGTCTCTTCACGTCATTAATCTCGCGTTCCAATTGCGACTTTTCGAGCCTCAGGGTGTCTGTTTCCGTCTGTGCTTCTCGAAGGCGAATTTGCACATTCTCATGACGTGTTGACAGCGATGCTTTGTCGTTTTCCAAATGCCGCTTTTCCTCCTCGTGTCTCTTGGTGTCATTTCGTAAGATAACAAGCTCACTTTCTTTGCGTCTGAGCATCTCTTCATAACCAGTGGAGGTGGAGGATAGATCGGAGATCTGCTGGCGAATTGATCGATTTTCCTCCAACAAGTCTCGGACTTGTTTTTTGGATTTGTCGAGCTCTTTGGAGGTGGTGGCGAGCTTAACATCAAGATCCTGATCGGTCTTCAGCAGTTTGGCTTCAAGGTCCCGCAGTTTACGTTCCTTCAAGTTGAGGTGACTCTGAAGCATTTTAATCTCCTGGTCCAGATTCTCAACCTGCAATTCCTTCTCTTGAAGGGTTATTTGTGTCTGCTGGGCCCTCGAATCCAGTTCGTCGAGGCGTGATTGCAAATGCTGCTTTTCAGCCTCAAGTCGCTGGATGATTTCACCAGCTTGCTCTAGCTGAGTCCGGCGCAGATCCAACTGCTCATCTGCCTTTTTCTTGGCCGCGACCAGCTCATCTAACTGGTCTTCAAGGCTTTCCTGATCAGCGATTGCTCCTGCGAGTTTCTCACTGAGCTCGACCTCCCGATTCTGGAGTCTCTTGAAAATTTCCTCCTTGTCCAGGGCTAGAGCACGCTCGCTCTCTAGTGTTTGTTTAATACGCTGAATTTCGATCTCCGTTCGTCGCCTCTCCTCATCGAATCGCTGACGATCAGCCAGTTGTTGCTTCATCTTGTCCTCTAACTTCTGGATTTTCTCGTCGCGCTTCTTCACCTCGTTTGCAGTCCTGGTCTCTCCGAGAAGAGGCTTCATCTTCGAGAACAAGCGCCACCAGGGATTTGCTTTCATATCCAGGTAAACGTGGAAGTTTTGCTGGATGATTCGAGTGGCTTCCGCACGATAAAGACGTTTGTTTGAGATCCGCCGTTGAACGAAACCCCGGGCCAGCGATTGAAACCGAGTCATGATCTCCCTGATCAGCTTATCACGCTTCTCCTCTAGCTCGGCTAGGACGCCGGCTCTGAAGAAGACCTTTGTGAGACCGACACGGTACCATGCTTTATCCAGACCCAACTTGTCAAGCATCATTCTTGCCGCATTTTGTCCATCCAAGTATCCTTTCGGAAGGTTCTGACAGAGTACCTCGTAGCGCTGGCGGAATTCTGAGAAGGGGAGCCTGTTTGGGAACCCAGTACGAGCGATTCTGATACCCTCGAGGACACCGTTGCAGCGCAGTTGATCAAGCACGAGGGGTCCGTTGAATAACTTGGCACGCTTCTTGTGATTCGGTATAATACAGCGGACAAAATGAGGATGCGTGGAGTGTAGTTGAGACATTAGGCTTGAGAGGTTTTCTTTGTGTCGTTGAGCAACAGTTCGGAAAAGTCCCTTCTTCACGCGGCTCTTGGGATAATCGACACCTTCATCAGTGTCTCCGCAGTCTGCAAAGAGATTAGCCACATGGCTATCCTTCGAGGAAGCCAGCAGGCGCGTTATATTGTCATTGAGTGGATCTTTGTTCTTCTCAAGCCAATCCTTTGTTGTATATTCGACTTCGGCGGCGTAATGCGTTAGAACAAAGCCTTGACTTAAGCGCGCAGCTCGATATTTTGGTGATTTCCTATCCCAAAGCGAGTGGAGCTTCTCTGTGAACGATTTGTCCGTCGCTTTGGGCATGACACAATCTTCATCAAGACAGGAGAAAATGCCGATTGGGTTTGTCAACTCGATCAAGTCAATTGTCGGCTGCAGATCTTTCCCAAAGTCGATGAACTGCCACTCAATCTGTTCCCTGGCGTATTCCTCTTGCTCCAAAACGAACATGTGGTGATTGAAAAACTGTTGGAGCTTCTCATTGGTGTAGTTAATGCACAGCTGTTCGAAGCTATTGTTTTCGAAGATTTCAAAGCCCGCAATATCCAAGACACCAATAAAGAAGCTGTCCTCACCAGCCATGGTGCTTCGATCCAGCTGGTCATTGAGTCTGCTGACAAGACTGCCGAAACCACGCTCGTAGATTCCCTTTGCCAGGGCATCCAGCGCTAATCTGACCTGCTCCGGGGTTTGAACCTTTTCAACCCACTCCCGACCGGCCTTTACTTTGGGGTGGAGCAGGCCTTTAACGAATGGCTCTGGAGCTATTCCAAGGAGCTGGCAGGCTCTTTCCAAACTGCCTTGAGCGTCCGGCGCCAAAGCAGCCTGGTCTCCACGACGACTTTCCTTGATGATGCCGATGTTACCCAAGTGTAGGACCGCCGCAACGGTTCGCAGGATGCCCATTTGGTCCTCCTCGGAAAACTTCATCACGTGGAATGCCTCGATCAACGAGTTCCATTCGTCCACGTCGGACACCCCAGCGATGCGATCATTTCCATCTCGGGTATAGGCAAAGTCCTCGATCTGCAGGTTGGAGAGAAGCAGACTTGAGCGCAATTTGGCATCTGCACCCTGTAGAAGCTGATAGAAGATATGGTAGTTCCGTTCCTGCGGATTTGGCTTTACGACTCGAGACTTCTCGAGCAAATACCAATCAATCGAGGCTCCAGATATCTGGCCAGAGCGGGAGAACTCGATTCGAATAAACTTTCCGAAGCGAGACGAATTGTTGTTCCGGACGGTCTGCGCGTTACCAAACGCTTCTAGAATGGGGTTGGCTCTCAGAATCTGCTGTGAAAGAGTCGACAGCTGCTTCGTGCCTGAGCGAGCGTATGGCGTATCGGTTGTGGCCACTGCAGCCAGGTATTGAATCACTTTCTTAGTGTTCTCGGTTTTGCCTGCTCCTGACTCTCCTGTGACCAGAATACTTTGGTTCTCGCCTTCTTCAACCAAATTGCGGAATGCTTGGTCTGCCATGGCAAAAATGTGTGGCCGTGTCTCTTCCCGACTTTGCCCCTTGTACATCTTAATGTATTCATTCGTGTAGATAGGAAGTGGGCAGTAGGGGTTGACCGTCACCAAGAACAAGCCCGAGTATGTCTACACGCACGGTTAACACCTTTTCGCAATTCCGCGCGCCGCTTAAGTCGGAGAAGCACTCACGTATATCAAGTCCGACTGATACCTAGTCTGTAGATTATGCACGACCGAGCCTTCGTTCAGATGTGTGAGTTCGGCCATATCGTCGGCTTTGTCAAACTTGGCCGGATTGACCTTATCGACCTGTTCCACGTCGACTTCTCGTTGCTATACACCAGTGTCAGTAAGCGATATATCTCCAGGTTCATCAGAGGGCAATACATTTCCGTCATCAGAGCGGACAAGCAGCTTTCCGCCCTCCATTTCCTCGACCACTAAGCCTCGCACGAAGGCCTTCTCAGGGTCTCGCAGCCACACATACTTGTTCCCCGAAAAGTCGTTCTCACCCTCGATCCCCCGGATCTCGGCAGCCCCTCGGCGTAGCTCTTCCGACTTGATAAACTCTGGTGCAAACGTCCCAGACGTCCCGTTATTCCTGGAGTTCGATCGTTCGCGTGTGCCGGGCGCCGAGAGGAGCGTTGGAGAAAGTTGCGAAACTGAGGAATTTCGAAAATGAGCTTTCGCCCCTTCCGTTCTTCCGGGAGATGTCATGATGGCGGACTTCGGTCGTGCCTGCCTTGTCTGAAGCCCGGGTGACGGCGACATCGAGCGCCCAAACGGGTTGGCTCGTTTTGGCGAGCCATTTATCTGAGATGGCAACATTCCTTCCTTTCCTAGAGCTCAGACCGAGTTCATCACCGCGATGGAGAACTATTTGATGGCTAATTATGCAGGGTCCTTGCAGACGTAATATGCCGGAACCAGAAGACGACAGCGGCAGCGAAGCTGGCGTTAACAGTGGCGAAAGGTAATTGAGAAGACAATAGAGAACAAAACAGCACGGAGAAAGGACACAGAAAAGGAATACACTCCAAAGACAGCAGGCTATCTCGTCATCAGATCGTTGGATTGTTGGTTTGATGAGGACTGAACAGACTCCCAGCTCCCACCTGTTTGTTTACATCTCCCCGTTCCTCAGGCTGCGGGAACTGGTCCGTGCACACACTAGTCCAGATACGACCAGGGATCTAGAGTCACATGACTCCTGGCTTGGCGCCGGCGCAACCGAAACTTGAATCCGGAATTTGTTCGCTGTCGATCACAGTTGCTTCGAGTGTTGTCCTTTGCTTCTCTAGCCTGAGCAGGAAGCGTCCACCGACCAGGCAGACTTCTACTGGGCCTCTTACCATTTGTATTTTTGCTACGCGTCCTATTTGATTTCACTTGTGTATTTCTCGCGACGTTAATACCGCAGAAAACCCTGCCTGATTTCCCTCGCTATTCCCCCCCGTCTACAACAGTATTTTCTCTCTACGGTGTCTAGTACGAATATGCCTGGAACAGCTGTGATGATCGGTCGCCAACTGTTTTGATAGTTTTCAGGAATTCAGTGTCCTCTCCAGTATTTTCCACAGATTCCCTCACCGCGATGTCCAACTATCCCCCATCGCCCTCCTTCGGGGCCCCGTTTAATTACACCCCGTGGCCTTCACACTACCCTCCAACACCAGGATCGAACCTGGGGCCTCAGAACCTGGCGTTTCCATCGGATTATTCAAACCCAGCCCAGCAGCCACGAATGAACGTCAACCTGCCTGACTATAATAATATGGGCGGTTTCAACGCAAATGCGCGAATACCGTTGCCTGGTCTAGGAGCAGCTCAGCATGCGCCGGCACCGTTTCTCCCACCAGGATTCGCTATGATGAATCAACTAAATCCATCTCAACTACCACCTCCTCCATTCCCTCCTGTCCCAGTACCCTCAGTCAGATACCCGCCAATGCCGCCGCCTGTTCCCCCTATTCAGAGCCAGCAGCAACCTATGTACCACCCAAATATTCCTACCTCTAAGAACAGCCACCCGACAAACGTGTCTGAGATAGAGAAGCTTCGCGCCCCGATAGTTGTCGAGGATCGTGAGGAAGGGGAGTTGAGTGACGGAGAGGAAAGCGCGTCGTGTCAGAAACCCGGCAGTCGCAATCGTTCCTCCCTCCCCGCCGCGTCGCAGCAGTTGAAGGATCTCGGCAGCACCAGAAAATCAGGATCTACCCAACATTCTAATGCTCAGGGAACTTCGGGCCCCGCACTGCCTTCACATATGCCCTCTGAGAGTGAGACGGATTCTGAAGATGAAGGCAAGGCTTCATCTTCTGAAATTGGGTCCCGGGACAGAGACAGCAGCTCCCGTAATTATCCTTCTCTGCGACTCGAACCTGATTTAGCTTTTGCTAACCAATCATAGCGTATAACCCCCCTGTTTCAGTAGCCCTGGATTCGCCGGTTGTAGTTGCGACCGCTGTGTCAGAGGCCCCCAGTACGTCAAAATCGCCGTCTGGTGGTCGGCTTCCCCACGCTTCTTCAACCCCCCTCTCAGAACCTACCAAATCGCATGCGCAGCTCCGCGTTCAAGCACAGGGTGCTCTCTTGAGCCTAGCGCCTCATAATATTCGATATACAGAGCTCGTCCAGGAAGGGATTAATCCAGTTGTTCTTAAACGACTTTACGAGGAGGTCGGGATAAAAGTCGCGTCACCACAATCGCCCACAGACTTGGACAAGGACAATGTCAGCTTGGGGTCTGATATATCTGTGACTCCGATTCAGAAACCTGACGTGGACTCAAATCAGTCTCTTGCTCTGTCAGACGAACCAGTTTCGATTCCCGTCCTCTCCGAGAATTTGACATCTGAAAAGGCCAAAATGGCCAAAGAGATTACCCCAGCGCTCCCACAACCCGATTCACAAACAACCACCAATAAGCCGTTGGAGAGGAAAGAAGTCATTGCACGTATGCTCGCAGCAAAAGCAGCAAAGGCCTCAGCCCCATCCCCTGCTCCCGTCAAGACACTCGTCCAACTTGAAACAACCACTAAACCACCTCCAGCTGGACCTGAACCGGATGAAAGGCTTGTTTCGATAACCCCCTCAACTGCTACTTCGGCCAAAGACGTAAGCGTGAAAGAAAAAAACAAAGCCCAGACAGAGCTGGCCCGGCAAAGGATTGAACAGTTGAAGAAACAAGGGCTTATGAGAAGTCAGCAAAAGACTCAGGTAGAGGTTGCCCCTCAAAACCAGTTGCCTGAGTTGAGCGAGAGTTTGCAAGTTGTCGACCAGGCATTCACCCCGTCTCCATTCCAGCATCCTCTCCCTAGCCGCCCGCCCGAACCAGGGTCTTTTTTCGGACATATCCCTGGGTTATCTATGATGCACTCACAGCAGCAGTCTTCGTCTCAAGAACCGGCATCCAGGCAAGAAGAGGTATTCGCTGCTGAACTAGCAACTCAAACCCGATCCACACACCGCAAACGCCCAATCGCGTCTGACTTTGATGAATCGTCCATCATTCCAAAGCGCCCTTTCGGCCAGTCTGATGATGACAGGACTTCCGATGAAAAGCTCATTATCGACATTAGCGATGACGAGAATCTGTATGGCGATGATGAGGATGGACTGGACCTTGAAAGCTCCACGAATCGCATATTTTCTGATGATAGAGTTCCAAATGGTCCCCAATTTGCCCTTCGAAGCCAAGCTGCGTCGACAGATTTCTCGCTCGGCAGATCCGCAGGATTGAGTCATGCACGACCTTCAGCCTCTTCAACCCCCCAGACGCCGTTTAGAAATAGTGATCATGAAGATCTACGTCGGAAAGATCTGGAGATTCAGGCGATGCGCCGACGTATCGCTGAGATGGAGCAACGAAGGAAAGCCAAATTGGCTGCAAGCCGAACAAAATCACCCGGGCCTCTGGACTCATCTACTTCGCCGTCAGGAACGTCCTCTCCGAGCGATGTTCAGTCTGTGAAGAGCTCGGGATTGTCGCCTGCCGAGCTATCTACCAGTCTGCCGATACTTGGACGCAAGACTCCCTTAAATTTAGCTTCAGCAGATTTCTTGCGGCTGGAAGCCTTGCGCTCAAAGCTTCAACGAAAGAAGGAGATAGAACTTGGCCTTCCCGATCTAGACGCCGAGATTCTCAAATCTGAAGAGAAACTGGCTGAATGCAGGATAGACGAAAACAATTTGCTCAGAGAAATAACGAAAGGCAAGCAAGGCAGACAGCAACTTCTCCAAGAACTGGAATCCTTGGACACAGAGGTTGATGGGGTAACATTTGACGACATTGATGCGGCTGAAACCCAGATAAGGAACGAAGATGTTTCCCAATTAGTTGAAGAGGGTAAGTCTTGACTGTTTTCTAATTCGAACTATTTTCTGGAAAGAGGGTTTTCCAGCGACAGCTCAGCTGGATTGACACTTCTCCATGCTTACACCATGCTAGCTCCTAACCCGGTTCCTTTGGTATCCCCAGATAGCGAAGATGTTACCATTCCGGATGCGCCTAATCTCGAGGACACTCCAGAGGAAATAGCGGTTGTCATCCCAAACCCAAACGGCATATCTGAATCAGGTCTTCCGGCAGATTCTGTTATTCCAGCGTCTTGGGCTTCCATCGAGCCTGAGTTGGATGCACCTGTTGATGCTGAAGTGATACCTACAGTAACCGAGTCAGGATTCAATGCATCCCCTACCCTTTCTGAATCATCTGGTTCAGCAATGGATGAGTCAAGTGATTCGAGCAGGAGTACTCGTTCGCCATCTGTTGATCAGCAACCTTCGCGTCAAATATCCGCAGCCGCAGCGACAGCCACCACATCTCCGGAAACAGCCCAAACCGAGGCTATTGACAATGTTCCAAAAGCTGATCATCTTGGTCCCATGCTTGTCCCGAGCCCTGAACTTACTAGGAATGTAGTCCCAGAGCCTGAAGCGCAACAGTCTGAGCTCGATGTTGAGAGATTGCAGTCTTCCCGCGAGTCATCAGTGGCCTCCGAAGCTTACGAGCCTCCAGAGCCCGAGGTGGCATCAGAATGTGGTGATGGTGTTGATACTCCTCCCTTCAGCCCCGCGCCTCCTGAACCTATAGAGCCTATGGAAATTTCCATACCCTCAGACACCATTACTACCGCTGACTCGCCGCTAATGGGGACGGTCCAGGAACCTGATCTTGATCAAAACCAAGCCTCCCATTCTTATATTCTTGAAGTACGACCCTAGACCAGAGGGTTCAGGGAAGAAAGCTGATCATCGTTTCTTTATTTAGGATGAGTGGCCATCAGAGCAACCAAAGGCAGCTTTCTCTCCCTATAGGAGCCCCTTGAAGATGTTCAGAGCCTACCGCTACCACCCTAACTTTTCTCAAAATGTCTCTGGGGGCTACCGTTCTCTGACATACAGCCATAACATTGACCCCATGAGATCCCTCTGTCCCTACGAGGCCGATGGTGGCGTATGCAATGACCACTCATGCGAATTCCAGCATTTTCGTGATATAACTCTCAGCGGTGCGTCGACAGCTTCAGAGCACACATAATTCTCTCCTTTTCTCTCTCTCTCTCTCTTTTCATCACATTTCTGCTGGCTTCTCTTCCCTATCCTTTTGACTAACTATTCTAATACCCCTTTGGTTAATTCCTCTCTCCTGTTGTTTTGCCTGTGACGCTGTGTTCCTAGCGCTTCCCTCGATAGCCTCCCTTTGATTACCCTGGACCGCGCAAGTGCTGACAGGTAGTTATATTAACCCGTCACAGATGACAAAATTTTGGTCCAAATGGGCTCTCTTCGAGAGGGCAAAACGCCTGAAGAGAAAGACGACTATATCACCGGGCTGAAGCAGATCATCAACGATATGCGGCGCGACAAAGTCAAGGATTTCAACACTGTGGCGACAGAGATAGCCGCCTACCGTAGACGTTTTCTTCAAGACGCGTCGCGTATCCTCCCCCTGTAACAACACCGCAGCCATCTTCTCCTATTCCAATCATCCCCCTTCGATATCTCCCACAAACCGTTACAAAGGTGAGCCACTGCATTGCCGTCATTTGAACGTGCCAAAAACAAGACCACCAAGTGCAAGGTGTCGCGCCACAGGCTTGCGATCCCAAGACAGGTTCTCACTGGAATACACTTGTCTCCTCTGTTCCCTTGTGCCATCCCCTTGTTTTCTTCCTTCTTCTTTTTCTATTTAATCTCCCTGGTACATACTTTCATCTTCTTGTGCTACATAAGGGATATTCCTTCTTCGCCATGCGAAGTTGTCTCTCCCACCGAAGGGTTGATCTATTATTGCTGCGTGGCATGAGGATCAATGAGGGAGGAAAGGCTTCTGGAAGGATACATATATACGGCTTTCGCAAGCATTGGAGCGTAAGAAGATGCCAAACTTGCCCCTTCCCGCAGCAGAGACAACTTTTTAAGAGTCGATGACCATCGAATCTTCTGCTCATTCCGCCCGCCAGGTCCGATCTGGTGATACTTATGATACCGCAAATGGAAAATATATGGTTATTCTATCCTACTGCAGGGCTTTTCTATTGTAGTTTCAACTCGTTTGATAGACAATGCAAATATTATCCTAGATACTGTTTATCCAAATCTCCTTGAATACAGATACTAGAGACCAGTCTGCAACCAGCTTTACTGATCCAACAAGTCGGGCGCACCAGACGCCCGGTAACCACTGAGTAGTTACGTACTAGGTACCTAGGTACTGATTATTCTCTGCGCCCCGTACCCACAATCCATACCATTAAATATCTCAGTGCCTCATAGACAGAGATCAGAACCTCGACACTCCTTTGCTAGTTAGTCTCGCAGAGGCTCGGCCACAGCCCCAATGGAAACAACCACATTTTAGTTTGTGAGTCACATTGGCATAGCGAAGGCCGGGGGGTGGTCTGTTGTTCCCTCGTGCCTCATATTCCATTGTCCTTAACAGAAAAAAAGCAGGGCGTAGGAAAATAATCCGAAAAAAAAAAAAAGAAGGCAACGGACAAGCCACCGCCGAGTTTCAGTAGTGCTTACTCGTGGGAGCCATCTGACATCACCAGTAGGAAGGAGTATTGACGGAAGAAAGTTTAGAGGGGGAAAAGGGGCTTAAAGTGAAAGAGGAAGAATAATGGTAATGATCAAAACTTCACAGGGGTTAAGATTCATTCTATCCCATCTCTTCTTCCTTCGTGGGCGTCCAGCGCGGGCACTGGCATAGCCACGCACCCGTTGCCTTATTTTCTTCATTAGCACCCAACTTCGACCAGTTTTCTCTAGGTATTTTTCATTGCTTAGGTTTACCTAAAATATCTAAACAAGAGGCTCAGCAGAGAGCCAAAGGAAAGAAGACTTGGAGCTGAAAAGCAGAGAGAAAACCCCCCCCCCCCCCCGCCAGTTCAATATGGCAGGGAGCGATGCCCACGTTCCAAATGGCGGTGAATCCGTCCCTGCTTGCCTTAGTCATCATCCTGGCCAGGGCCTCAGGTCCTCAGCTTGCGGCTCTCTCTTTACCTTACAGCGCCACTCCCTTTTGATTGGGGCTCCCCTTTTACTGATTATCCTGACGTCGGCCCAAAGATCACTACAATACCTTATTAAATAACAACCCACGCAGGTCAGGGGGGAAGTGGGAAAGACAAAAAAAAATTACACAGTGTATTAAAAGTGGAAGACTCCGAAATTTTTCTGACTCTGAATCTTGACGAGGCTCTACGGAGGACTCCGTACCTCGCATTCCAGGCATCCAAAACTCTCCTCCCGCGATGATTGTCCTGCTCCAAGCCAATGGACAGATCTGCTTTGAGCCTCCTCAGGGTCTTTCTCGTCGGATCAGTCCGAGCCATTGACCTATAGTATTTACGTAGGCAGCAATCTCCACCACCCGTCGTGGGACTGGCCGAATGACGACATTGGACGTTTTTTTTCCCTTTCCTTTTTCTTTTTTATTGCGCGAGGCATACTGGAAAGATACAACCAAATTCAATTCATGACAACTAGTCTATTCTGCTGTTAAATGATTCCAGCTATTTGATTTAACTATAGATATATGATTTCACGCCAACAATGTTGTTTAAAAACCCGAGAAAGGCCAGCCCATGAGGAAAATGAAGAGAAAAGAAGAAGAAAAGGAAAGGAAAGAAAAGAAAAGAATCGAAAAGAAAAGGAAAGGAAAGGAAAGGAAAGGAAAGGAAAGAAAAGAAAATAAGAGAAAAGATAAGGAAAAAAAAAACAGAACATCATTAATGAGTCATATACTGAAATCCAGGGCCTGCCCTTGATTCATGTCCCGAAAATGCAATCATGATATCCAAACCCAACTCCTCGCTGTTCTGTCCAACGCAATGCCGTCAATTTCGAAATTTGAATGACTGTACGACGCAAAAATTTATCGACCATCCTTTGCCGGTGGTGAGTCGGCGAGTCTCCCGCATTCAAAGGTCAGTCGCTGGGAGGGCGTCTATTTGAATGGCTTGCAATATTCGCACGCCACATGATCGCATATTACACATCGCTGCTGATGGTCGTAAACTTTGGGACCGTCGCCGCATTCGCAGCAGAAGTACAGGTAAGTGGTGGAACAGACATGTGCAGACGGTGCAACCAACTCCATGAAATTGGCCTGCGCGAGATCGTTCACGAGTGGTCCTCGCGCAGATGGGCGGAAAACATCGTCCGGAACAGCTTTCGGACTCGAGGTTGAGTCTTTCAAGCCGTGCTCAAAGTGTGAGTGACCCATGTCCAAAACAGCGGACGGGCAGGGAGACACCGCATCGTGGGAATGATGATTATCAGTGCCAGTTTGAGTCTTTTGAACACGGCAGTTCCCACAGCGTTTTCGGTGACAATCCACGCAATGGTCGTATCGAAGCTCGTGGGGTCCGTAATCGCAATGGCAACAGTACCAGAAGGTGGTGTAGGGCATTGTGATAGATGGCGAGAAAGAATCTGGTCTTTGGATAGATGGCAATGAGGAGTTTGGTCTTTTTGAAGGATTCTGCTTCTGTAGATTTTGAGATGTTGTTGGATTGAGGGCAATGAGGGATGCGAATATAGACTTATGTAGTCTGGCTCGTGAAAACAATTGAACCCAGGTGAACCACCCAAGGCGCTCCTGGAGCCTGGCTGAGCACCAATAACCACCAGTATTCCATATCTAGCCTGTCCAGCTGGCTAATGACGACTGCGAGGCATCCTCAGTCGAGTATCAAGGAGGCGGATCGAGTCGAGAACATTGAGACTCCACCGAGTTTCTCCTATAATGGCCGTAAGTCGCAGTGAAATGACCAGTCTGGATTGCCCGCTCCCTCATAGTTGCACAATTTCCAGGCAGAAGGCAGATTTTCTGCCCGGTGCCCTGGATGGAGCCTTGCTAAGGCTTGCGCCCATGGCTGCCATAGGTATCTGGGGGTACTCCACCATCGCCAGGCAACTAAGGCTCCTTAGGCTTGTTTTCCTTCTCCTTTCGTAGATCTCAGTGACTCTTTCGACTCGCAAGTGACCGAAGTAGGTTGCTTTGGATTTGGCGGGTGTCATTCGGGGGTATTGTTGCCTAGGTTAATCGGCCACCCAAGGCAAATCGGGTTCCAACCCCCCCCCCCACGCCTCAAGACTCCAGCGAGCACCACATCACCACCGGTTAGGGAGAGGGAATTTCATGTGCAATGCGCCATTTCAAAGCATAGCCGATAAAGTGAGCCTTCAGATTAAAGAAAAAATAATGAGTCAGAATTGTCACAAGAGTCCTTGGCTGCATTGGGAAGGCGTCGACGGCATAGGGAAGGATCACAGACACTGGACCAGACAAAGCGAATTCAAAAGACTAACCAATTTCTCTTAGAGACCAGGCACCATGTTCGATCGGAGGTACCCGAAGAGTTTCCAATTGCAAAGGGTTGATCACTCCTTCGGGTGAAGGAAGGAGGCAGTCAGCCAGCGTGCGGGTGTGCAGGTATTCAGGGGTGGCAAGTTGTGAAAGAAATGACGCAGCAGCAATGAGGCATTGTAGCCTGAAGAGCCGAGTGCTACTTACTTGCAGGGTTTTGTCATGCAATAGACCAGAGAAGATTGTGCCTTCGAAAGTCGTGAACCGCATGTTTGATGACACCTTGGCTGCCAGACGTTTTGATGGCTCTCAGGATGCAGCACCTAAAGACGATATCGTACCTGATTTGAACTCGAGTGTTAGGTATGAATTCCGGTTGCTTCACTCAGTGTGTTCACCTCGAATTCGATCCAGACACCGGTTGGATTCTGGAATGACAGCACACACGGCCATATCACCACAAGGTCTCCTCTCTCACAGGTCTTCGCTCTCACTTCAGTCTTCTTAAGTTCTTTTGATGGAGCGATAAGAGATTTCTGTCATCCTGCAAGCTCGGATGGTAAATTTTGACATCCATTTGGTTAGTCGGATTTCTTCAGCTGATGAATGTTCACTTCTATGGCAGAAGTTATTGGGAGTTTCTCAGTATACTCCTGGTAATACTCCATCCCCATATATAATAAGAGTAAGGGCAAGCTTTATGTCTCCTTCATGGTGCCCTCTTGCGGGCATTTGCTCTATCATCACTCAACGGCTGAGGCAAGACAGGTATTGCTTCATTGCTGGTACAAGAACATTGAGATCACAAAATCGAACCAAGCAGACATATTGGATATAAGAGCTCTGCATATTGGGACAGAGAAGCTCTGCAATCCATTCTTGCACCAGAAATGGAGTGTTTAAGTCTCTGTTCCAGCTGGTCGCTGCTATTGAAGCTGTGCAAGAGAGAGAATTGCAGAGTCCAAAACAACGTCGAGGGCAGCCGACGATTTAAGTAGACTGGGGAGTCTCACCACGGCCTTAGACGGGAACATGCGGCTCGTGCTATCAAGGCTTCCCACAATATGAGGTGCTGTAGTACAAAAGCACCAGGTAGAAAGCTCTCCGCAGGCATGAAGACTGCGGCTCTAGATGTTCTCAAGGCTGCGGCGGTTGCCCACCCATGCTATTCGGCTAGATCTTCCCAACAAGAAATAGGATAGGATAGACAACCCTCGAGTTTAGAAATCAGATGAGCATTGATTCGCAAGAAAGATAGGACCACCCCCGCACCTGACCAAAAGTGAAGTTCAAAGCGCGCGGGTCTTTGAGCCTCACCTCAGCCTCGATCAACTATGGCAACCTAGACATTTGTAGACTATATTTGAATGGGAGGAGTCAGAAGTGTGATTTATTGTTGTTGTCTTCGTATATTTTCTGTCGGGTTGTTCAGAAGCACGACTGTAGGTACCCGATGGGATTACTGTAGCAACCTAAGTGGGATTCTTGGATATCCTGAGGCACAAACCAGGCACCAACCACGGGTGTTCCAAACGAAAGGACTCTGCCGGCGGGAATAACAGAGAGTAGGATCATATGATAGGATATAGCATTAATGACCCAGTATCCTTGATGGGACCCTTTTATCTACAGCCTGTCTCATGATGCCAACAGTTATCGTATCAAGAATAGAAGACGTAGGCTTCAACAACGCGTAGTCTGCACGGACCATAAATTCCTATAGAGCCATTCAGTATTGGGGGCCTTGGGACCAACATCTCGACAGGAATAATTGGTGCTCAAGGTGTCTTTAGAGCCGCGCCCAGGCCCTTATTTCGTAGTCTTTTTCACCATGTCATCTGACAGTTTTCTCGTCCAACCGGTATTATTCTGCTCTAGGTAGAGCCCGAGCCGTTTTCGTAAACTCTGAGATGTAAGACAGCCTCCTGAATCAGCGGTCTGATAGGAGTCCTAACCCACTGGCGTAAGCAGTGGACCCAATAGACCCAGGAAGTCAAATCTTCAAACGTTACGCGTGTTCGATATTTAGGCATTCAGGCTTGGCAGCCCATCGTTCGCATGCCGGTAATCTGTATTTATTCATCAGAAAGCTTGTGGTCTTCATCTCGAAAGATCTAACGACAGATTTGTACCTGTACCAGTATACTACGCATCGTAGTATTGATAGGACAGCTGCATTGTGGATCAATATCAATTATACCCAAGCCATCGCACTCTTTTCAAAAAAGGCTTGGCCTTAATGCAAGGAGGAACATCAATATTAGAATAATCGTGCAGGTGGCAGGTGCAGGTCGACAGGAGATCGTGTCAGGACTCAACCTGGAACCATAGATGAATCACGTGCCGGCCGATCTTCCCTAATGGGGCATTACGTCAACATTTTATGTGTTTGCTCTGTTTGTCTCATTTGTACAGGTAACAAATAATACAGATGACGTCCTGTCACGGGATTCTTGCCAACTCCTTCCTGTCAGACAATTCCAACTGCTGCATAATGCGTTGAACACCGAGTCAGAGATTTACAGCTGCATTCTCTATCTGTTTATTCTACCCTTTGAAAAAGGAAATAAATTAACCGGCTTTATTCCATATGTAGATCGTTCCATTTACGCTCATCAGAACCCCTAACCATTTTCAGGACTCTCAGATGGCCCGCAGTCGCGCCGCTGAGAAGCGAGTCAATTTAGCGGTTGCGAGAATCATTCCTCCGGTTCTATTCGGCGTAATTATATATGCGTCTTATGACTTGACTAAACAGCTATGCAGTAAGTGTTCTCTTGTCGCAGTGGGTTGTGTTGATTTCAAAGTGATTGAAGTGCTGACGGCGCGCTTATCGCACCAGTTGACTACCTGATCCATCCCTCCACGAAATACAGTCGTCATGCACGAGTTGGTATAGGTGCTGCGATTCTTGTTATATACTATATCCTCTTAATTCCAATGGTTGTGAGCTACCTCCGACTGCTACAGAAGGTTCTCTGGAGTCCCGACTATCTCCCGCGGGGAGAGAAGCCCGCACGCGACCAGAAAGACTCACGGCCATCGCATAGGCGTCGGAAGCGTCGGAGAAGTGAGCATGAAAGCAATAAAGTCCGAGACGCAGAGAAAGGGGATGATTTCGACTCGGATGTTGAGCGCGGGGGGTCGCTTCACTCTGGAGGCAAGGCGTTTCCCCTTGACGCCGTAGGCTTGGAGAGCTTCTACACGAAGGATGTTTTCGTCTGTCAGAGAGATGGGCGGCCGCCGTATTGCTCCAAATGCTCGCAATTCAAGACGGATAGGGCGCACCACTGCCGCGAGGTTGACCGGTGTGTGCGCAAGATGGACCACTTTTGTCCATGGTATGAACCGCTTGTTCTGCTATTCAAAGACGGGGAAAAAAAGTCCAATCTCAACTAACGCTGTCAGGGTTGGCGGCGTGGTCGCCGAGTCGAGTTTCAAATTTTTTATTCAATTCCTCGTATACACAGCCATGTTTTGCATTTTTTGCCTTGTTGTCTTTGCATACTTTCTGGCCGAAGCGAAACGAGAGGTAACGAGTCTATCTTCCGGTGTTCCCTCCTGTGTCCATGTCTAACCTCTCTAGACCGGCAGAGTCAACGCTCATTGGGCTGTTGGAATTGGACTGTAGGTTTCTGAACTTATGAATGGCTACGACGACCTCTGCTTACGTCTGAGTCAGGAGCGGTCTTTTTGGACTATTTTCATGCGGAATGACGCTGAGCTCGCTGCAGCTTGCCCTTCAAAATCTCTCTACAATCGAACACATCGACCATCGGGCCACAATCTGGACGCTGGCGATCCGGGTCCCCGACCACCTTCTGAACGCCACCGAGTCGCAGTGGGCTCCGACATTCCGAACGATCACGTATCCACTACAGTCTCTCTCCCCACCGGCCGAGGCCGAGCCAGGGCCGGGTCCTGGCCAGCAAGAAGATTCGCTCAAACCAGACGCCGAGCGGCGCGTCTTTGCCATTCTCCAGACGCGCCAGGGCGAGAACCCGTTCGACCTGGGCAGTCCGCTGAAAAATCTACAGCAGGTGATGGGGTACAGCGTTTTGGACTGGCTGCTCCCGTTAAGGGAGAGTCCGTGTACGGACCACAGTAGCGAGGAGAGCGCTTTCGCCTTGGGACCGGTAGTCTCACGGTTGAAACAGGAGGCTTTTGGGGAGTAGTCCCTAGTTTATAAATATCGATAATTGCATCATCATGATACTTTTCAGCTACGTTTAGGATTAGAAGATGATTCTCTATCATCATAGTACTGTCTAGCTACATATGCCAGGACGAGGAGGTCATAATCATCATCATCATCATCATAAAACTTCTAGCTACGTAAACTAGGGCTGAGACTAACAGCATCAACCATAACCATAGAATCGTATCATCAGTAGAAAGAAGAAGAGACTAGAACAGAAGAGAGAAGAGAAAGAAAAGAAAAGAAAAGAAAAGAAAATCGTATCGTCATAAACATCAGGTGGTAACATCATAGATTCATAATCATTCAACCTCCTCTGCCTCTCGCCTCAAAGCAGAAGCCCCTCTATCCTTCCCCCTTGCCAGGAACCGCCTCTTCCCAGGTCTCGTTTCCAGATGGGCCGGGATGGAAGCGACATCCTGCCCTGCCGCGAGCATTGTATTCCTCATTTTGGAGCGATATGCGTCAACTAATCAGATTAGCCGCTTGTAGAGGAGAGTAAGCTATATTTTATAAGAGAAAAAAAAAAGACGTACGTGATTTCTGCATGAATTGCGTTCTGCCGGAGAATACCCTACTCTGGCTCCAACTCATCCTATACCCGAGCTCATTCAAAAGGATATCCCTCCGACGTCTATGGCGGGAAACCTTGGGGACACTGATGGATTCGCCGTCCAGAGAAGGGGCGAGGACGAGGGTACTTCCTTGGAGAACTGCTTCGGTGGGGTCATCCGTATCCGTTGTCGTTTCTGCGTAACGACCGCCACGGGTCACGACGGGAGTCTTCATCTGAACAGGGAAATAGGCACGCGGGTATACCGCGTTCGATAAGCGGTAGGAATCAGGTATCTCGTCCATCTGGACGGAGTCGAGCGTTACCTTGACCCGCACGCGACACCCGCGTTGAGCATCGTCGACGAGGATGAATTTCCGTCGTTTGCCGTCGGGGAGGTGGCCGAACAATTCGCCTGAAGAAGGTCTTTCAGCATCGCCTTCTTCTTCATTCCGATCTTCTCCTTCTCCTTCTCCTTCTCCATGCACGATTCTGGAGTGTACTTCTGCTGATGCAGCAATGCTGTGGCGACCAAGTGTTCCTGCGCTATGGATCCCACTTTCTCTCAGCAAGGGGGGCATCGAGGGCCCGCTTCCTGCGGAGCTCACGCCGGGGTACGATGGGTATCCGTGGAAGATCTGGGCGGGGCGGTATGGGTCAGGGCTCGGGCCGGCGGAGGGTGCGTGCGCGTGTGGGTGCGTGGGCCCAGGCCCCTGTCCCGGTCCTGGTCCGCTCGACGATGGGCGGTGTTGTTGTTGTTGTTGTTGTTGTTGCTGTTGTTGTTGGTGGTGGTGGTGGGGTGTCGTGTAGTCGACGGCACCTGGGAAATGTAATACATGAGACTAGCCTACATCATAGAATAGAGGAACAAGGGTGGTTGGTGTGCACAATGGTAGAATGACATAAATAACAAGGGTATGGACATGGTAGTAGACTTGGGTATATGGGTATGGTAATGGGTATAGGAGAGAGGGACATGAATGGGGAGGGATGATAGGCTGAGCGTAAAAGTACATCATTTCATCGCCATCCATCTGATCCAGTACAATCACATATCAAGAAGAAAAGAAGAAGAGAAGAAGAAGAGAAGAAAAAGGTCGGAAAGAAAGGTAAGAAACAAAGGTAAGAAAACAAGATTGAAGAAGAGGTATAGATGGGAAAAAGTATATATATAAAAGAAAAGAAGAAATATCACATATGGTGGAACATACCGACTTCCTCACCAACATGCCCCTCCGGTTGGGCATGGTGATGGTGCAGCTGATGCGACAAGCTCAGGGGCCCGATCCCCGGCCGGGCGGGGGCGGCCATGCTCCCTGGCCCGACGGGACCAGCCATGTGTGGGGGTGGAGGAGCCACTGCAGCGGCGGCGGCAGCGGCGGCGGCAGCAGCAGCAGCAGCAGCGGCAGCGTTGGTCTGAACATTGCGGCGGTTCACCTTGGCCATGCGGCGGACGCGGCGGCTGCGCAGGCGTGGGTCCTGATTGCTGTTGCGCCAGGAGTCAACGGCACGCTGGATGAGCCCACGTTTGCCACGCAGAGCCGGGTTGAGTTCGGCGAGGGCCCAACCCACGGCGTTGCACTCGGTCTCGTAGACGAGCCGGTTGCCACGGTACTGGTCCTTGCTGCAGCAGGCGCGCGGGTAGACGCAGTTCTCCGTCTTGAACTCCTGGCTGAGATTGTCCACGCTGACGGACTCGACATCGCACCGGATCGTGTACTCCATCTTGATCCGGTCGCGTGAGTACTCGAACGCGATCCACTGGACCCCGTTGCTGTCCTGGCGCACGACCAGCGGCGTTGTCGCGGGGATCGGGCCGGGCGCCGCGCTCGAGCTCGCCCCGATCGAGGAGCTCTGGTGCACCGCGGTGGGCCCCGCCGCCGACACAGCGTGTGGCGGGTTCAGCACTGTCCGCTGCGGCGGCGTGTGTTGCGGGCCTACAGGCTCCAGCTTCATGCTGGGGCTGGTCGTCAGCGAGCCCCCTACTACTCCTCCACCTCCGGCCTGCTGCGGCGGGGGCGGGGGCCCCGAAAGACTACCTGGCATCGCCGTCGATGGCAGTGGAGGCGGTGCAGGCGGTGGCGGCGGTGCAGTCGCGCCCGGATGCGACATATGTGCCGAACTGGGCGGCATAATTAACGGCTGGGAGGTCATCGGGTGCGGCTGGGAGGACGGGTGGTGTGACGGATAGCCGGAGGGTTGCACCGGGTTGAGTGAGGAGTACGGGGGATATCCGTACATGGGAGAGGTCATCTGCGGAGGCTGGCTGTACAGGCTACGACCGTGCTGGTCGTGCGCCTGGGAGGTGACCGAGGCTGGTGATCCAGATTGCGGTGTGTGATAGATGGGTGGGTATGGGCGCTGCATTTGCGCAGACGCTGCCATCAGGTCGGGGGGGCCTACACAATTAGCAATCTTTCTTTCTTTCCATCTTTCCCCATTTTTGATTTTTTGATTTTTTTCATTTTTCCTCAACTCACCAGTAGACTGGTACTGTGCCGGACCGCTGGCCGTGGTGTACGCAGCTGACGGGTGTGAGGCGTAATACGAGGGCTCTGGAGGCGGATGGCCGTAGTGCGACTGAGGAGGCAGCACGCCGTTTGCCAGAGAAGTCGGCGTCGCGTAGGGACCCGAAGCAATGGAGGTCGGCGGATGATGAGGGGACTCAGAGCGAGGAGAGTGATGCTGATGGACAAGACCCACGGATCGAGGGTGGTGCAGACTGTGCAGATGATGCGGTGCGAGTCGTCCCGGAGCACTGTGGTGTCGAAGCTGAAGAGGTCAGCACAAATCCCGGCAGCAACCGCGTGTATCATGTCTCCGGTGGGTGAGAGCAAATGAGTGAGAGAGTGAGTGGGTGGGTGAGGTTGGTATGGTCCTCCTGTAGACGGTACGAGTGTTGTCGTTGTCGTTGTCGTTGTAGGAAGAGTATCCGGCGCGCGTGATATGGCTGCCTGAGGGAATATTCAGGCATCCATAGACCACGGCAGGATCCAGTAACTACCTTACCATTCAGACAACCAGGCCATACCATGGATCACCAGGAGGTATCTCGACCGCGAACAGCTCGACGGTCTATCCTAGATCTCCAACGACGCAATTCGCCCGCATCCTGGTCGCCATGAGGTGGTTTGTGGTTGTTCCATGGTCGTCAATGCAATGGCCGCCGGTCCATACCATCTATGCTGTCCATGCTTTCTCCGCGATATCCATCCAGTCCGGTCTACCATATTCCAGAGGGGGGATCTCTCTCTCAAAGGCAAAAGGCAAGAAACAAAAACAAACAAAAAAAAAAAAACAAGGAATGAATCTCCCAAGAAGGAAAACGAGTCTCTCCAGAGTCTCCATGCAGGTACTCACCGGATCATCAGACGCTTCTTCCTTGTACTTTGCGGCAGGCGGAGGACCCAGGTCCGGCTGAACCATGCTGGTCATAATTGACCGGAGATTTCCTTTTTATTCTTCTTTCCCTTTCTCTTTATGGTTCCTGAACCTTCTCTGGAAAATTCCCGGGTAATTTTTTTCCTGGTTTCTTTTTTTTTTTTTTTTTTTTGATCTGGGTTTATTTCTATTTTTTCTTTTTCCTTGCTGAACTGTTGGAATTGAGTTCAGTCGGTGAGAGACAGGCCAGGTATGACGACTGGCCGCCGGTCGATCTGAGACGGGGGGAGGGGAAACTTTGAACTGGGCGGCTTTGCGCTGCTTTGTGAGGGACTCTGCGATGCGGAGGGTCCAGGGTAGATAACTACCAGGATAGGATGATTTGGAGAAGATAAATAATAAAAAGATCAATAATAATTTAATCAAATGGATCAAGGAAATGCTACTCCGTAAAAGACTCGAAAAAAAAAATAAAAAATAAAAAATAAAATAATAATAACAGTAATAATAATCAAATAATAATAATAGTAATAATAATAATAAAGAACGCCCAGAGCTGCACGAGACAGCCCTCGAGTGACTGGTGGGGATCTCAGGATGGGCTTGTAACTAGCGGGAACGTCGTGTAATATTGCCGGGATGAATGATGTGCAGGATGATGGTTTTACCAGAGCTGTTACATATGTAGTAGAGCTGGGTAGATCATGGATAAGGTACTCTCAATAGGCAAATGTCTGGTATAGTGAAGTATTGGATATATAGAGTACTCTGTAGACGCTCTCCTATTCAAGGTACGGAGTACTCCGTAGTAGTACTATTAGAAATAGGTAATAGGTAATTATGTATCTTAGGTATCTGTATGTCTGGTACCTGTATTAAAACGTAACGTTGCTGACATCGGCTGCCCCACCCGAGTCTTGTTTCCAGCTAGCCAACGCGGCTGATTGGAAGTCGAGAGTAGTACTTCGTACAGGTACCTAAACTACTAGGTACTAGGTACCTACCTAGAAACTACCTCTAGCTACCAGGTAGTTAGGTACCTACAGTAGGCCCCTATGCTATTTATATTCTCTATTACAATTATATAAAGTCAATCCTCTATACTATGTAGTATATTCACTATTTTCATTCTACAGAGTAAATATACATCCTATCTAAGATGGTTACTAAAGTGTACACTGTTCCTCATCATACGATGTGTAACGGTGATCAGTCCCCACTGCACCTTGCCGACGTTCGAGTCCTTCCCAGCTCACCAGTAGTTGCAGAGCAATTCCTCGGACTTAGAAGGGCCTCCGGTCTAGCTCAAGGCTAAGACGCGGCGCTAATCTGCCGATGGGGGGGAAGGAAACAACCCTCTCCGCAGTCAACCAGTATCTAACTATCCAGTGATCCACTGTCCGCACAGCCAGAGTGTTCCACCCGCTGTCGTTAGTGGCGGCGCACAAAGGTGATTGACATCCTATGGCCCAGCCCGATCTTATTGATTATAATTTATTATGTAGTATTATTATTATTATTATTATTATTATTATTTTATATATTTCAAAAAAAAACAGGTTATCAAATATACTTTCTCCTTGCAGAGTCCTCGTGCCTTTCAACCATGTGAAAGAGGACGCTGTAGGTACAAAGGGTTAGGGGGGGAAATATACGAATATCCAAGGGAGCTGTAAGTGTAGTATTTTTCTCTCCACTTGCAAATTATGACTTAACTATTAACTCATTATTTATAATAGGTAGGTAAGTACTCGTGTTTAGTTACTACATAGGTAACTACAGGCAGTACGTCTGTATCTGTCCCTATTGCACTAGTAGTTAGTTAAACTGCTCGTACCTAGCTAGCCTACTAGTACTCCGTACCTAAACCTACCTCTACTACCTTGGGTACTCTCCGTACTCTCCGTACGGAGGACTATCCATCGAGTCAGCCAGGCACCAGGCGGCAGGCGAGAGCCCCCCCCCCTCTCTTGTGTAATTGGCTCGGCGGACGGGCGGGAGGGGGAGGCGTTTCCAGAAACAGGCTAGCAGCCGGTTGTCGTCGTAATCGAGCAAACTATAGGCGTTGTTGGAGTGTAGCAGTGAAAGTTTAAAAAAAAAAGAAACATAAAAGAATATACTACAGTACAATTATATAAAAAAAGAAAAAAAAATTAAGAAAGGAAGAAAACAGATCAAAGAGAAAAGGGGGGGAAAAGAAAGCATAAAGGAAGAGAAAGAAAAGAAGGGGAAAAAAAAAAAGCCCTCAGTGGCACAATGCAGGTTACTCTCATCCAGTGATGGAGAGGTACAGATATTCTGTACTCAACTCGAACTCTCACTAAAAAACTCTGTAATATTGTTTTCATGCCTACCCAGAGTCCAGACCTCTACTCTGTAGATGAAACAGCACGGAAAATCCTCTCATGGTGGTTGAACTCGGTGCTAAATTGCTAGCTACCTAGTGGCGCTGATGGCTGATGTGATGGCAGTGGGGATGGATGGACTCCCGTCATGATCGATGCAGGGTGTTTGGAAGGGCTGGTCGAGAGGTCCCTCCCCCCGTTAGCGCCGGGAGGATGTACCTAGTAACTGTATGTATTGTACTGTACTGTCACTTTCGAGTAACCTCGACGGAGGAGTTACCTAGTTGATTGACTATTATCCGGATTCTACGGAGGGCTCGCAGTGGGAGAACTCTCCGTGGTCGGGACACCGGACAAAGTCGGGGGCTACGAAATACACATGAGCTATGGAGGTACTTTTTTTTCATCATTCTCATATTCTCTATCATTGTTTTTTTTTTTTCTTTTCTTTTTTTCCCCCCTTCTTTTCGTCACTGTACGAGGTGTTACTGTAAGATTGTTCTAATAACCATCTGGTAGTTAGGTACTAGGTACTAGGTAGGTGCCTCCAGCTAAGATACACCCGTGGACTCTTGTGTGGACTCGGTTCCCGCCGCACACCCCTGGGCGGATCAGCCAAGCGATCTGGGGGGCACCTTTACTCTCTGGAGTAGGGATCTGATTACGGAGCAACATGTATGGACCACGGATTACGGAGGACTCTGGAGATATCTCGGGTTAAAAAAAAAAAAAACCCCCCCCTTGTGTAGGATTATCGAGAATATAGGGTAATGGATTATCCATGGAGGAGATAAAGCATTTAAATATACTATATAATTGGAATACGGAGATGAGACATTTACTGGAGTCTACTGTAGTAGTGTCTCTACGTCATTGATACGCTAGTTAGCAACCTATCTCCTCGGTACCTAGGTATAGCTGCGAGCTTGTACGAGTCCGGAGTAACGGAGTAGTAATTTGCCTCCTACACTTAGGTAGGACAGAGTCGAGGGCAGACCACAGAGCACGGAGACTTCTTCTCTCAGATCTGAAACATGGATTGCATGCATCTAGCTCCCCACAACGATTAGTAAATACGAGCTGAAGACACTGCGTATGGAGTACTAGGTAGACTAGCTGTAGCTAGCTATGTACCTACTCTGGAGTACTCTGTGGTACTCTATGTAGAAATTATTAATCTATACAAATTATCTCTGAATATTTACTATGTATCTGTAGAATTCGTACATTACAAGTGCCTAGATATGTTCTCTGTACTCAACTCTATCTATGAGGTAATATATTGGCAAGTATATTCCAAGATACACCGTCCTCCTCGGAGTCCTCCGAACTTGGTAGTTAATTAACTAGTGCCAGGTACCTACAAAGTACCTTAGCTACCAGGTACCTAGTTACTCCATAACTAGCTCCATGATTAGTTACTCTAGTACATACCTAAACTACTGAGGTATCTAGTTCAGTCCATGGTACGCCCCACAGATCCACTGATGCTCTTTGTTTGCTGTTCTTTGTTCCTGTCTGTAACGGCTGTGCGGCATCTATGCTTTACTCAGCAATATCTCTTAAGTACACAGTGCTCTGTTATTTCCACATAACTCTTAGCATTCCACTGTTTATATACTATACTATATGTAGTATACTAGTTATAAAGTTAGTATAGAGTAACTTAGTTATAGAGTAACTACATAACTACTCTATCCTACATATTTATGTGTTTTATGTACTATGTAGTAGCTAAAGGCACAGGCTTTATGTCTGCTTAGTCAGGTATTAGTCAGATTATTGATTAGCTAACTATGTCATACTTCACTTGGAACTGACCAATCAGAGACTCTTGCTTAGTCGATGATGTATACCTGCCTACCTTAGTAGGTAGCTTTGCACTTACCTCCCACTGTGAATGACTGTCCTGATTGATAGTCACTATTATGGCCCCAGACTCTCCTGTCTTCAGAAACCATCCCCCTGCTATTTCCACCAGACCTATCTTCGCAAAATCGAAGGGCTCAGCTACTAGAAAGTATCCAGACTCTTAGTAGTGCTTTATAGGGTCATATATTTCTGCGATACCTATTGACTCGCCTTCGACAACCATGTCGCGATACCTCGATCACAGCCTCTCAGACCCGACCCTGTCAAGGACCGTTATGAGTGCAAACGCATTCGTCGATCGAGCTGATCTGGAAGCCCACATCAAAGATCTAATCACATGCGTGAAGACCAACCAAGAGGTGGTCGTGACAGACTTAAGACCGTCCTGGGGGGAGGAAACCATCGATTCGATCAACCGGTCCAACGACGGAGAATCAACGCGGCAAGTCATCAAATATTCATGTTGATATTTCTTCCATGTTGTCTCTTGTACTGACTTCCAAAGGAAATCTTTCAATTCAAAGTCCAGGGTCCTACGCATTGTCATGATGCCGACGGAGCTCAATGCATGCCACCAAGACTGGCTCTTCGTCTCCATGGCAAACCTCCGGAATAGTGGCGACTTGACAGACAGCGAGTTCCGGCAACTCCGCCTTCGAGTCGGGACCAGTCAGTTACTCCATATTTCTCATGGCGTCCTACTGATATTCCTGTAGCGCTCGAGTTCCGTTCTGGGCCCTATCGCGGCTCGCGAAAGGAGCCGGACTTTTTCCTGCGAATCGACCATGAAATATTGCCCCCTCTGGCAATCGAGAGTGGGTGGTCCGAATCACACCAATATTTGTTGGATGATATGGATCTTTTGCTTGTAGGTGGCGATGGGGAGATCAATACAGTGATCATCATCAACTGGGATTGCAACCGCAGCACGAGACATGTGAGTGGCTTCGTCGATCTGTATGTGCGAGATCAAAACGGCATGCCGGTCCGTCGCCAAAGAGAGGTATGCAACGACCCTTTTATTTAATTTGATTGACCCATTAATCGAAGGTTAGGTTGTGTTCCCTGCTCCCGCCCCGACACCGATTCCACAGAGACTGGAGTTGACGAGACAGGAGGTTTTCGGCAGGCATCTAGTTCCAGATACAACTCGTACTGGGTCCCCCAGTGCGATGGTGTATCTGGAACTGGATATACTTCGCCAAGAGGCATCGGAGGCACTGCGTCATATGAACCTCCTTCCTGCATAGCTCACTTCTCTGATTGAATCTTTTACCACTTGTCAGGGATATTGATTGTCCTATTGGTAGAGTATTCGACTATCTTGACTAACCTCTGCTACAGTCAGTATAGCACCACTATCACATCTATAACTAGGGGCTGAAGCAAGTGATAAGCTAATCTAATGACATGAAAACCTCATCCCTACACCTCTAATACTAGAAGTAGAAGACAGGATGTACCTTCATTTGATTTTCAGCTAATTTGTACCAAGGTAGCAGTGGCAGTGGAAGTGGCCTGGATGTGCGTGGGAATGTACTATTAGAACCGTGGTATCAAAGTACCGGGAACTAGCTCGGCTCCGACGTACCATACAGTAATACGAAGCAAACTTACAACCTACCGACTATTATTAGTACGAACTAGATAATTACTAGTTAGATAAACGACTAGATTACTGCTACTACATTAGGTACCTACTAGGTACCTAAGGTAGATACTAAAACATACAGGGTAGTCGGAGCACTATTCAACGCCATAATACGGAGGATTAATATGTCATGACTCGCGTAGCCGCACCGGAAATTGCTAAGCAACGGCAGCCTATTCAGGAGAAGGTCTCCAAGCGTCTGGCCACCAGTGCTTACTTCCGACGGAAGTCTCCGGTAGAGCTAGGTAGCTATTCGCTAACCAACCAGTTGAGTTTCCTACGGAGTAACTAATTACATAGTTAAGTGAGGTGAGCTCTAGACTCTCATGTCTCTGCAATCGGAAAGCATAGACGGCAGTTAGCTACATAGGTACAGGAGTACCCTACCTACCCATACTTGTTGTAGAATAGAGATACAAAGTACTAAACTCTGTCGACTACAAAGCCTCGGTATCGTTGAAAGTAAAACTAAATAAATTAAATACTCTCCGTATTTTCTTACGTGGTGTAGATAAGGTCTCCGGGGGTCCCATGCTTCCCGCCCCCTCCCTGTTATACTCCAGAAGCTTGATCGATAAAATAAAAAATAAAAACCAATAATTCATATGGAGTACTGAATACTATGTATCTAGGTAGTATGCACTCCGTAGTATGTACTAAACAGACCGTCTGGAATAAATGACTGTATTCTAGCAACTAGTAGTAAGTAGATATGTCACTTGTAGTTATTGAGCACGACGAAAGTAGATACCTAGATAGTTACTCCGTATCTGTACTAGGTACTCTACTCTGTACCTAATCGTATAATGTATCTACTCTCGGCGTCCGGTCAAGTGCTCAGGCGTGATGCATGAGGTGCTCTGTACTGCAGCGGAGGATATTACGCTCCTGGACGAGTCACTGCCGATCCCAAATGTACGCCGAAGTTTATCTCGGTCGCATGGGTGTACGGAGTATAAACTACGCTGTACGGAGTACGGCGTATACGAGGTCCTGGGAGTGCTCTGTGTACTCCGTACGGAATACTCCATCCAGAGTAGACGAGTAACACCGGGAAGATTAGCTTAGGGTAGACTCGGCGAAGACTAGACTCATGCGACGATTAATTTAAAGAAAAAAAAAATATATACTAGTAGTACAGTAGTTAATGCATGAATAACTACCTAGGTAAATGTTAGCTGAACACTAGTTTTGCTCATGGCCCCTCAATACGCAGGACCTCGTCTCCCTCGTCCTCGTCATCACTCGACGAGTCCTCCCTCCGACCGTGCCGTCGTTGCTCCTCTCGCCGCGCGCGTCGTTCCTGCAGGTACTCTTGATACCGCGCATCTAGAACATGGTCAGTCTTTAAAGCTAGGTCTAGAGGGGAAGGACAAAGGAGAAAGTGAAAAAAAAAGAAAAAAGAAATAAGGCGGGGCAGGGGGGGGGAGAGAGAGGAGATTAGTACCTCGGATTTCTTGAGTCTTCACGGCAAACCCCTGGATTTCCTCCTTGGTCAACACCCGTAGTACAATCACATAGTCCGACCGTTCCTCGAATCGCTCGTGCGCTGCCTCGAGCGCCGCGGGGTTGACAAGTCGGCGATCGATCTTTGTCCATCGGGCGCCAGGGGGGATGCCGTTTTTGTGCGCATCTTTCAGGGGGGCCACCCCTTCGCGTACAGGGTTGGGTTCCTCCGGGAACCTCTCCCGCGGCCGCTTAAGGATTCCCTTGGGGGCTGGATCTGGCCCTTTATTGTTGCCTACCGGCGGATCGACTACTGCGATCGCCTTTTTCGCCGTCGTCTCGTGGGACTCGGACGACGTCGTCGACTGTTGGCTGGTGGGCACTTTCCGCCCCGAACCACTCTCCGGGTCGTGCCGCGATCGTGACCGCCGGCGTCGATGTGGCTGCTCGTCCGCGGTCAGGTACCGTGATGATGACCGGCGCGTACCGCCAGAGCCCTCTGAATCGCTATGGTGCTTGCTGCTGCGGTGAGCCGAGGGCTCACGTCGGTACTGCCGTAAGTCTTCGTCCGACGTGTAGGCGTCGGAGCTCTGGTCCCTTCGTCTCGACGACGCTCGTCTCGATCGGCTCCGATGGCGACTGTAATTCGGGGCCAGCAGTGTTCGATCATGATCAGGATCTCGCGACGACCGATGGCGGCCGTGCTCGGAGGGAACCTCGCGGTGTTGTTCGAGGGCGTCGTCTGAGTACCCGCTCGCGAGACCAGCGGTACCAAGGCCAGTTCCTGCGCCGGCGATCACCAACTCCCCCGAGTTGTGGCCTCTCGAGCTCCGTTGTTCATCCTGACGAGATCGGCCTTCACCACTCCCGCCATCCTCATCGTCATCATGGTGGCGACGCCGGCGTCGCCGATAACGATGTCCGCCGTCGTAGTCTTCTCGGTAGGACGAGTACCCGTCTTCCCGTTCCTGGTGGAGCGACACTGGTGCGTGCTGCTGCGACCTGTGTCGCGAACTGCTCGACTCGCCATGTCGCCGTGACCGATCATCCCTCTCGATTTTATCGAATCCCCTTTGGGATGGTGGTGGACCATTGACCCGGAGGTCCTTGCGTGGAGGCAGTGCTGGGAGGTATTCCTCGAGGCCAGTCATACTCAGCGGTCTTTCCTTCCTGGAACCGGATCCCCGGCTGAGCCGGGCGACAGAATCCTTCTCGAATTGTTCCCTCGGGTTCGTGTAGGAATATGCATCGTAGTCGTCAATATCGTCTCCTTTGCGAAGCCCGCCGGTCGGTGGATGGCGCGGAGAGCTACCGGACCCATGGGTTCGGTACCCTGAATGTACCGGCCGATGCCTTATTGTTCGATCACTGCGGCCTGAACGACCAGTATCACTCGCATAGTCTGTGCTGTAGACCCGATGAGAAGAACGTCGTCCATGGTGCCCCGACGCGGGCATAATGTACCGTTCCGCGCCATCTCTAGACGAGTGCGGGGGAAGCGGACTAGGAGTCCTCCCGTAGCTCGAGGTGACAATGGGGGATTGTCGCAGACTAGGGGACGATGCCGGGACGGGCCCGCGTAGCGGACTACCGGCAAACGTATCTGATGTGGTACTGCTTCTGGGTCTTGAGCGAACAGCGTACTCGGTTCTCACTTTGGTCGAATGGCCAGGGTCACGGTAGGTTTGTGACGAGACCGGTTGTACTTCGAGCGTGGGCTCGACATTCACTCTCGTCTCATATCCCACAAACGGCGCTTCGGACGAATATCCGTCGAGACGGTGCCGGCTTGCGGAGGAGTCGTATGGATCGAACGACGGGTTGAGAGACACGGTTCCCGTCGAAGCACGCATGGGGTCGACCATGCGTCTGCCGCCAGCGGGGGACATTGGACGGAAACGAGAGGTAGAATGCATGATGGAAGGGACTTCGCAGAAGCGGGAAGGCTATGGTGCAGTAAATATATAGATTAGCAGGGTACTTCCGCCCGTTATGACTCTGTCGTGTGACAAGAATCGCACTATAGAGTCTCCCGATCAGACTAACAAAATGGAAAAAAAAAGATAAAAAATAAAGCGATCTCCAGATCTGTCGCACTGACGAGGGCGAGCGCCAGGCGGGGAGGCAAAAATGCTGATGAATCAGACCGGATGAGGGGTTCCGTTCTGGGTCTCTCGCTCTCTCCTCTTTTCTCTCTTGGCAATGGCCACCAGGAAAAAGGCGTCCAATACCCAGTCGCAGAGGGGTGTTCCTGGACAGCGTTTATGGCCGAAGGAACAACAGTAGAAGAAGAGACGGATAAAGAGAGACGGACGTCACTTGGGCAAGCTGTTGAGGATCGGCGGCGGTTGTGCAAGTGCGGCGGGGAAACCCAATACGAAAAAAAAAGGATATCGCACAAAGGGACTGGGGACTGGGCGCTGGGCGCTGGGCACTGGGCAGCCTGACGGTCTCAAAAAAGATGGGAATCCGATCCGGATGACGACAGGAGGGTCCTGGCGAGGCTTCTTCTTCCCCACAAGCACGTACTTTGTATCTACTCCGTACCAGGAAAGTTGTCAACACACGGCAGGAAGCATCTCGGACAGTTCCATGGGGCGGAGGAGGAGCAAACTTGGGTCGAACGGGCCACACCCACCCACTGTAAACAATAGAAAATTGTCCCTTTTTGGTGGATAACACTGCTCTTGTGTTCCTAATCGTCGTCAAACGTGCTGCCGAGAACCATCCTTGGAGCCCCGCGTGTGTCTTCCTTGATGTTCTTCAAGTTTCAGCTCTGGCTGACGGGGGTCTCGTCTCCACACTGACCAGTTAACTAGTTAGTTAGCTACCAGCCCGTCTGTTAATTAGTATCAGCTCTCTTTTTTTGTCGCCACTAGTTTAACGGCCAAAAAACATGACATCACTTCACGGCGAGTCTTATCGACGTAGGGCGCCGTAGGCGAGGATAACGCGTACAGGAGGTGCTTTGTCTGGGGAGGCGAGATTCGAGTAACACGGAGCGAGCAGCGTAGTCGAAAAGAGAGATCATGTGTGTGTGTATGTGTGCAAAGCGTCTTCTAATAACCCAATCGAGGATATCTCAGCAAAACATAATAAGGAGCGTGGAGACAGCCAGTACCTCGTTCACTGCCAGCCGGCATCCGGGTATTGGACAGGGCGAAGGGATCAGCGCAGAAGTGAAGCTGACAGCAACCGTCTAGCTAGTGGATCATTGGTGAAGAAGCATCGGGCACGCATATAGTGGAGCGTACCTTCTCTCTGCTAGAGCGATATGTGGTTTATTGCATTGCCCGCAAGCTTGGTGTTGTGTTGTCAGGCAGAGCTGGCGACGATGCTGCCCAATTTCTCAACACTCGGTGGCACCACGTTCAATCCAAGTGGGTAGGTAACTATTTCCCGGGCAATCCACGAAAGAATCAGCTTGCTTCGATTCATTCCAATAGCTAAGGTCAGTGATGGACGTAGTGGTGGATTGGGGGGCATGCTGTACCTTTTTTTCGATTGCGACACCAGATCAAGCCTTGGGTAGTCAGAAGTTAGGGAATCTTATCGAGAAACATGCACAGTACCCAAGGCATTCAAATCGTATGTCTTTTTCAGCTTCTGTCGCCGATTGTATCAGCAAAATAAGGGGAAGCGAGGTTGAGATAGCCTGTTCGTACAACAGACACGGTCTTTCACAGAACCGGTTCAGGTGACCGCTCAGTAACGCAACAGCTCACAAGGGGAATCTTCTCTCGAACAAAAACCCCTCAAAACCTCAATGTGCAAGTTCTGGCCAGATTTATTTCACCTAACTCTGAGCCTAAACCCCTCAGGCCTCATAAATCTTCACAGCCTCCGTTTTGCCCGCTCGCGCATCGCTTGTTTCCAACCCGGTGTCGACCGGCGTTGCAAGACTCAAGGACATTTTTGCATTACTGAGAAGAGGAAATGCCTCATCTTGAGGGTGAACTCGGTGGTCAAGGGAGCATCTGTTCCCTGTTATCTTTTGAATTCGTCCTTTTTGCACTATACTAACGATTCTCTGAGTTTTAGGAAGGACAGTGCCCAGTTTCGAGTCTAAAACATGGAACGAGTATAACGGAATAGAAGGCACTCCATGCACACTTAACACACAATTGAAGAGACTCGTTTGAATCCTTGGAGAGACCTACAAGACAGATCGGAGTTTGGATCTGGAAACGCCATTTCCCTGGCTTGCGCTGTCTGGAGACTATGGCTGAGTGCGCAACCAGGGTGTCTTTGCACTGCATTCGTTTTGATGAGCAGGACGCCCGCCTTGACTGAATTTGCACTGCCACGGAAAAATGAGCTGAGTCATAGAAATGGGTGATAGTCAGTGTTTATCCCACGTTGTTTTGGGGGTGGAAGCTTGAGCAACACCTCGTTTCGACGGATATACGTGTCGCATTCAAGATCGTCAAGGAGGCGTATTCCCGGTTATTCTATGGTTAATGCCCTACGAAGTCATCCCGGGTTGCGTTCTCGGTACCGGTGAGTTTGTGGAGCTGCTGGCTCCTGAGAGAGCAGGTATGGGTTGGGTACTAGTTACTCTCACCCGGATTGTCTGCCAGAAAGGTCAATGAACTCACCGGAATGTCCTCGTTACCGGTTGGTGAGGCAGACTACTCTAAGAGAATACGTATATTGAGTTGCCGTCTGCCAGTCTTATGGAGAGCATACTACGGATTCAAATCTCACAGATACAGATTACCTCTGTCACGGTACTTGCTGTACTTGGATATATAGCTACAAGAAACAGTTCTACTTGAAATTAACAATCCACACTCTCATCAATTGACTATATCGCGGTTTACTCGCAGCCCCAAGAAAAGACACTCTCCACTCTCCCGTTAGGTCTCCACCACCAGCGATGCCTCCTCAAAGAAAGACCGTTCAAGTTCCCCGCACAGTTCGTCCGGAGCTCTACGCTGATGGACCACGGCCACCGCTGCAAGGCTACTGGGTGTGCTGTAGCTGCGAAGGTGTAAACACGCCGCATCTGTCCCCGGAGCGCTGTCCAGTCTGCGCCCACTTCAAATGCTCTTCTTGTACTCTTCTTGGATAGATCGAAAGAGGAACACAGTACTCTCCTATAAGGCTTGGATTAGGGGATACCCCCAAGCTGCTCGGGGTATTTTGAATCTTGTTTATCATGGAACTCTTTCTTGGTTGTATACCATTGTTATTGAATTGATCCTGTATACTATATGAATTCTCGAGGCTTAACCTTTTCTGGTTTTTCTTATTGCACATGAACTATCATCCTGCTGTATTTTATATTTCGGTGTCTTTTTTTTTCTATCTTCCGGTACTAGCATAACTACATCCAGCATAACTACCTAGGTATATATCAAGTCAATATTTTACTCTTGTGAAGAGTAGTACTTCTTCTTCCTACTAAGCTCTTGCCATTATTGTACCCATTCAAGGCTGAGCTGCCAGATATACATTCCTCTTTCCAGATTTCCATCTTCTCCTCTCAATAATGATAATGAAAACGGAGGAATATCAAACCGGGTATGTTCTGATTTCGGTAGAGTCGCTACTCAAATACAACTGTTGTAGTAGTATGCGCCGAAAGCGGAGAGCTATTCCCTATCAGGACTAGTCAATATCAGAGTCGGATATAGTATCACGTGATGTTAGCTCCGAGAGACAGTAACACAGAGACTAGACCGACAGCCAGCAGAACTGCGGTATTAAGCACTATGCGGTATTAAGCAGTATATGTCAAGTTTATTTAAATTAGAATACTCATCTTAATTTTGTTAGAAAAGTCAGAGCTCAATTGGTTCTTTGCTCTACTACAGTAAATACTAGGTTAGTGCTTTCGTAATGTAGGATGGGTGATCAGGGTCCAGTCTAACCTCTTTCGGATGGGTGTCCTAAGGTAACTGCCCTGACAACGGCAGGTGCAACGGACCAGTCACCTGCCGTTTCGGGGGGCCCTGCGGGGTACCGCCAACAGTTACCAAAACCCAAACTTGGAGGGTGCCAACAACGACCAGGAAACTGGACGGTTCTTGTGCATCAATTGGCAGTAGCTGCTACTATTATTATTTCCAGCCATGCATCCAATGGGCCTGCGCTCTGCTCTGCCAGACGCGGTTGTCGGGGACACAGCCGCCGCCATCATCTGCCTCTCGGTGTCCTGAGGCTGTAAGCTCGTATCTCCGCGCCTCTTACCGTCTTTCGCCGCTTGCAGATGGTTACCATGATATTTACGCTTTGCTGTGCTGTGTTGTGCTCGGTGTTGTCCTGCTTGCCCTCTATTAACTAATTTTCTATCTCCAGTACACCTCTCTTCCCTTCCTCCCTCCTTCCCTCTCTCTCTGTGGTGCCTGTTTAATTCTTTTTCTCATATTTGCCGTCAACTGTGTCTACTGAACTGGTGTCAGAGCGAAGAGGGTGTGTCCTACCACTTGATGGTCAGCTCTGTGGAGGACTGGGGATTGGCTATTTTGATCTGTTGAGCCTTGACCGAATCCCGAGACTATTAATTGATCTCCTAGTGAGGAGGTGATAGAAGACGTTTTTCTACTCTATATGGTGGGTATGATATGACAGGTCTTCCCCCCCATCCCCGGCCTTGCTTTTTCTTCACGATCCCATCTTTCGACTGTTTTCTTTTACTTTTCTTCTTCTTTTTTTATTGCTATCTATCTAGCATTTTGGACTCTTCAGAAAAAAAAAACCAAGCTTGATTCGGCTGTAACACTGTGTGCTGATGATTATCTCGCAGGTGCTGTCTACCTCATAGTGCATACAATATCGAGCCTCTCCAATCAATACTATGTCCGGGCCCAATAGGACATTTAGCTTCAGCCAGGGCGATGAACACCTCTCACGCTCCGGTGGCTCGGTCATCTCTCCACTTCATTCTCCCGCAAACAACACATACCACGATGACCTGTCCCCCATTTCCGAGATAGCGTCTTCGATTCATGATAGCGACATGCGCGATGCACACGTCTCTCCGCCTACATCGGCACATGGGGACACCGGTGGAGACCGGGGCCAGGGGCTGGGGTATACACAGTCGATGCGAACAACATCAACGGTCACTCCTGGGATGGATAATTTCGGTCTATCAGCAGTCGGAGGAGGTATCAGTGGCATTGCCCTCGGGGTTGCCAATACCCACGACCGCCTCAGCGGTGTAGATGCCCTTCGGGCCGCGGATAGCGGTGCTTTCGTCGGATCAGCTGAGCGAGACTACTATACTACCGGCTCAGAGAATCCATATATCCCACCGTCACCAGAGACCGGTGGACTGGGAAATCCAGGAGCGAATTTAGGAGCTCAGGATTTGTACGGATCCGAGGTCCATCTCGGCGCAGCTGCCGCCCCAACAGGCCAGTTGAGTCGAGAAAACATTTCTCCCCATCTCCCTCCATCAACCTCACTGCAAGATGGTCCTTACCAGAGACAATCGATGTACACTTCGTCTAGAGACAGTCCCCTATATATCAATCCGGAAGAGATCGAGGATGATGGGGATGATGGCTTCTTTCCCGACCCGGAGCCAAGATCCCGTCTGAGTCTCGGACGCAGTCGCCAGCGTGGCTCACTTTCCGCTGCCGCCGCCGGAGGGGCCGCCGCCGGTGGCTTCTTCAGCTTCTTGGGATTAGGGAAAAGAAAACTCGACACCTCCCCCGCCACAAACCCATCCTATGGGCCTGTTGCCGGGGCTGCTCTCGAGGCCGGGGAGAAGAGACGATCGACAAGTTACCAAAGCAACGGTGCGAAGAAGAGGGGTTGGTTTGTGGGCATCGGTCTCGGCCTGGTCATTGTCGCTGCAATTATTGGAGGCGCCGTCGGTGGGATCCTTGGAAACAAGAGCCATTCTAGTTCGAATGACGGCACTGGTTCGACTGGCTCTGCGTCACAAGACGACACTGATCTGGACAAGAACTCGGCGGAAATCAAGTCATTGATGAACAACCCGAACTTGCACAAAGTCTTCCCGGGCATGGACTACACGCCGTGGGGGGTACAATACCCGCTATGCCTCAAGTATCCACCATTGCAGAGCAACGTCACCAAGGATATGGCTGTTCTCTCGCAGCTGACAAACAATGTGCGCCTTTATGGTACGGATTGTAATCAAACGGAGATGGTTCTCCACGCGATCGAAAAGCTGGATTTGACGGACATGAAGATCTGGTTGGGCGTCTGGCTAGATACTAACACGACAACCAATGACCGGCAACTCAATCAGCTGTACAAGATCGTCGACTCGGTCAACGACACGTCGATCTTCAATGGAGCCATTATCGGTAACGAGGCTCTTTACCGTGCAGGCCCAGACGTCGCCACGGCCGAGAAAAATGTCATCAACTACATGAAAGACGTCAAAGCAAACTTTACACAGAGGAACCTCGACCTGCCCGTGGCGACATCTGATTTGGGTGACAACTGGAACGCGGAATTGGTGGATGTGGCCGACCTGGTCATGTCGAACGTGCATCCGTTCTTTTCCGGAGTCAATGCAGACATTGCCGCCAGCTGGACGTGGACGTTCTGGCAGCAGCATGATGTCGTTCTCACCAAGGGAACCAACAAGACCCAGGTCATCGCTGAGACAGGCTGGCCGAGCGCCGGTGGAAACGACTGCGGAACCGACAACACGTGCACGAATTCGACTGTCGGCTCGGTTGCGGGCATTGAAGAGATGAATCGGTTCATGTCTGATTGGGTCTGTCAAGCCCTTGAGAACGGCACCGAGTATTTCTGGTAGGGCAAAAACAACCCCCTGGGACTGCTATGACTGACAATAAAAAAAAAAGGTTCGAGGCGTTCGACGAGCCGTGGAAGGTCATCTACAACACTCCTGGCAAAGACTGGGAAGACAAATGGGGACTCATGGACGCGGCACGCAATTTGAAGCCAGGGCTCAAGATTCCCGACTGCGGCGGGAAGACGGCCTAATTCTGTTGCTATCTGTGAACTAGCAGGCATGGTTTTTGGTTTTGCTCACTGTATACTTCTGCTGCTGGTGGCATGTGTGTAAATAAGTGGCTTGGGTGTTCATCTTGCGGCGTTGGCTAACTAAGGCGTTGGCGACGGTGGTGTTACTGTGTTGCTGTAGTTACTGTAGTTACTGTTCTAAGAATCAGATGACAACCATATGTGCATAATGGGTATATGATAGGGACTATTCATTTATCCTCCAGTATAAGCGCATGTTCCAAAAAGCATGCTCTAGCTCCTCGAAAACCGGCAGTTTGAGCGAGCCCACGCCTTGCAAAAAGGTATCCAAGACAATCGAGTCCGTCGATTCCAGGGGTCCGCCAAAGACGAGCGCAGGAGACCTAGGCAAGAGACGTTCGAGATGTGACTTTTCCGCGCCGGGGCAGAAGAGGAGGGACGACTCGTTAACAAGCTCGAAAGCGGCTGGATGATCGACTGCTCGGATGGAGAGGGTCTCGAGGAGCTGTTTGTCGAGGGTGTTGAAGACAGGATCTTGCGCACAGACATTTACCTCTATATAAGATATCAGTATGAGCATTTTTCATAAGAAGAAATATCTTTATATGGACAAGAGGGAGGAGGTACCGAAAAAATCAGAGACGGTCGCCAACGCAGCAAGCTGGTACATCGACACAGAGCGACGGTCAACCCATCCCCCACGAAGAAACCCGCTCGGACTACCCAGTCCGATACAGATGATGGAGGTTATATCAGCTGGAGCTGTATGGTGTTGGTGGTTCTCGAGTTCCCTCCGGACAGCCGCGTAGGTCGCTGAGGATTCCCATCGGGCGCGATGAAAGGCGAACTGCTCCGTCAGCTCGGTGAGGGTGAGCCCGCGCGGGGGTTCCGCGGGGGGCAACTTGATCTCTGCTTCATTTCCATTGTCCGTGTTCGCGTCTGTGTTATTTGTATTGTTTGCGTTTGCGTTTGCGTTGTTCTGGTGGACGGCGCGGCGGGCGTGTCGGGTCGTGGTGACGTGCGTCCAGCCGTGGTCGTCGGTCACTTGGAGGCGTTTCTGTGGGATTGGTTTCTTTTTGCGAGAGGAGTGGGGCATGATGCTTAGTCCATTTTATAGATATTATTCTTGATAGTAGTTCGTATACCTAGTATACAATGAATGTAGTATGGGGGAAAAAAATATCTATGATGAAAGAATGTGGGACATCAGAGGTGAAGGTCCACTACGACAGATCGACTCCACAACTGAACAAGACAAAGTGTTAGCTTACAGTTGATGCAATTGTTTAGTGTATACCATCAGAGGTCAAGGTAGTAATGAGTTTCTGATATTAATAATGCATGGGTGGGTACATGACCATTTGCATCTCCTGTCCCTGCTCGACTCGGTGCTCGACTTGGGCGCCGCTTTGCTGCTGATACTTGTGCAGAGTCGCTCGTTCGTTTATTTGAACTAGAGCCGAACTCTTCCAGAGATGGAAGTCGTCACAAGAGGGGGTCCCCGGTATAGACACAGGGGAATGCATGTACTACATGGTAGGATCTACCTAGATAGTTAATGTAACTACCTACGGAGTACCTCCTAGGTAGGTATGTAGGAGGTAGTTACTTAGTTAGTTATCAAGCAGAGATGTTTATCGCTTAGTCATCTTGCTGACTCAGCCAGTTCCTTACCAGCGACATCATTAATCTTCTCCTGTTTGTTCTTATGCCGATGACTGAGTTACTATTAGTTTATTAACTATGGAGTTGACTGCAGGCTAATATGACACTAATACTAAACTAATTAGCTAGTCTTGATATAAAAGAGCTTGTTGATTCTGCAAATAATATGTAGAACTAATAAGAAATATGGAGTAACCATCCTCGCATCGGCTCATAGCTTACGACATCATACCACGCACCACCACATATCCATCAGGAGACGAGACAAGTATATCAACCAACGACTATTCTGACAATATTCCGCATATCCTCTGACAAACTCCATCTAAGCGCCGTGCTGTTGTTAGTGCCGAAATGGGCGCTTTGCCGTCCACGAATAACCGCCCGTATCGCCCACTCGGCACTCGGCGCGGAAGTGATGGACGTGCATCGTGCCCTGTCACTGGCCGTTGTCGACCTGCAGGCTGGTCACATCCATCGTCCTGAGGGGACCTCAAAAAAGTCTTGGTCTGCTTGTTTCTCGTCTTTTCGAGATGATCGTCCAATTTTCTTTTCTTTGCTGTGTTGCGTTCGGTATAGAACCACCTGGAGGATAAGCGGGCTGTCCTCTTCTTCCCTCTCCATCATAATAAACAGCAGCAGCAGCAGAAGCAGAAGCAACAGCAGATGTCTCGATTACTACTCCTCATCCTCGCCATCTCAGGCCTGACGAGCCTGGCACAAGCTCACACCGTCATCGTCTACCCTGGCTACCGAGGGAACAATCTACACACAAACGGAACCGTCGCGGAGGCCAACGGACTAGGAACAGCCTGGTACAATGATTCCTATATCTACCCGTACGGCATGATGTGGGAATATCCATGTACGTAATCGTCCTTTTTTTTTTTTTTTTTTTTTGTGGGAAGAAAAAAACTGATAATTCAGGCGGCGGAATGCCCACGTCTACAAATCGCACGAAATGGCCCGTCAAGGGCGGCGCCATCTCCGTCCAACCAGGCTGGTTCCAGGGCCACGAGACGGCCTTGATCTACATCAACCTTGGTCTAGGCAGTGTCCCCGAGAATATGAGCCATGTCATGCTCTCGCCGTTTCAGATCATTGGGCCCTCGGATAACCCGTACCCGGGTACCTTCTGTCTGCCGCAGGTTCCCCTGCCGGCCAATATGACGGTCAACGTGGGCGATCATGCAACTATCCAGGTCATCGAGGTGGCAGTGCACGGGGCTGCTTTATATAATGTATTACCACTGTTTTCCTGGTGTCGATGTTTTCTGTGAAGACGAGGCTAATATAATTAGTGCGTCGATATCGAGTTTGCCGAACCCAAGGACGTCGCAGAGGTGACGCCCGAAAACTGCTTCAACTCGAGCGATATCTCGTTTGCAGAGGTGTTTACGACGACTTCGTTAAGTTCGGGGGTGGAACGGACGGTATCAACGAGTTTCCTTTTTCTTTCCTTGCTATCTCTGGGGGTAGTATTATACAATGGCGTTTAGTTTTTCTTCCCCCCTCCCCCCCCTTTTTTTTCATGAAAGTATATAGGAGTTGGGTATGGCGTTTACTCGTCTAGTTATTTATTTGTTTTCTCGACAGCTAGCAATATCAATAATCACATTAGCCACTTCTACCGGGCATTCCTGCGGCGCCCAGTGCCCAACGCCGTCGAGAAGGACAGCGCGGCGGAAATCCAGACAGACGGATCCGTCAAGCATCTTTTCCAGCGCCCGAGGCTCCTGGTAGGTGCCCCAGTCGAGCCGGCCAGAGACATACGCACAAGGGACCTCGATCTTCTTGCCGGCGAAGAGGTCAAAGTCGCGCGTGTGCTGCCCGCGCGTCGCCGTCCGCACGCGGTACCAGTTCAGTCCGCCCTGGAAGCCCGTGCGGGCGTATTCGGCCGCATAGACGGCGAGCTCGCTGTCGGGCAGCCAGACATGCGACCTCGCTTGTTCTTGGGCGGATAGCGCGTCCATCTCAGCGCGCACGGCGGCGGGCATGGTCGCCTCGACGGGCATGATGTAGTACGCCGGCAGGTGGAGAAGGGAATCCGCAGACCATTTCTGCAGTGGGTGTGGATTGTTTCCCGCCCACGACCCGCTCTTGAGATGGAAGTAGTTGCGTAGAAAGACGTGGAGGCCCTCTGGCGGGTTGGTCATGTCCTGGTTCGCGGCCGGGGTCGAGTTGTACCATTTGTAGTGTTTTTTCCCGAGACGACGCAGAGCGACACGAACGTCTCCTGCCGCCGATTCCACTCCAGAGCTACCATCATTTCTATTGTTATAATTTTCGTTATTTTCGTTATCTTCCTTCTTGCTGGTCTCTGGCAAAGGACTCCCGTTGAAAGGATGGCTGAGCAGGACGAGGCTGTGGAAGAGATCGGGCCGGATCAACGCACACAACGAAGCAGGCACGGCACCGCAGTCGTGGCCCACGACACATCGGACAGCCCGGTATCCCAGGGCATGGACTAGCAGGACGCAGTCGCGCACGAGGGTTGTCAGCGAGAAACTGGCCAGGTCCACAAAGTCGAAGGAGCGCGTGTCCCAGCCCGTTGTGCGGCCGAACCCTCGCTGGTCCGGGGCCACGGCATGATACCCCTGCGCGGCGAGTAACGGCAGGACTCGCCGCCAGGAAAACGCCAGCTCGGGAAATCCATGCAGCAGGAGGATCAGCGGTCGGTCGTGGCCGGGGGAGAATCCGGCTTCCAGGAGGTGGAAGGTGAGGTCGGAGGTGACCACCGTGCGGCTGCTCACTGCGGGGGGGAGATGATCATCTAGAGACATGGCTGTTTATAAAGCTAATGGCTGATGGCTACTCATAGCTTATCTGAATATGATTCGTACGGAAAATAATTCGGTATGTCTGCATAGATATGATTCCTGCCTGCATTGCATTTATACTGTCCTGTTGGCTGCATATCAGGTTTAGGCATATGGTTTAGCCGTGACGTTAGACAGGATGTACAGAAAACGGTGTAATGAGTACAAGTATTAGACATCGTACAGAAGGTAGAGATTGTGTAGCACAGTAATATAGATTATTATATAGAGGTAGAATGAGGATACTGCTGTAAAGACTTGGGCTAATACTACATATTATGGAGAACTGGGATACTATTCATTTCAATATTACCTCAACCTGGTATCGGGGATTACAGATAATAAATACTAAAATGAATAGTAGTTGTTTTATATTTAAGATAATTTTATTAGATTGTGTTGAGAGTACTCTCTACTGTGGTTTAACTATATAAATCCTACTACATGAATAAACTATTTTAACTATATTTATTACTTATAAAATCTCAATACAGAATTGATCAAGAATGAATAAATGAATAAATCAATAAATCAATAAAAGAGCCATAATAATTAGAATAAAGATCTTCACCAAATCTAACCAAGGTTGTCCGAGTTTCAGTCATGACGCAACGCCAGCTGTCGCTCGTCCGCACGTTTTTCCCCTTGGCCTGCCGCCTCACATTCGCACCTCTCCTTCTTCATCCTCTCCGTCCATCCCCACGGCGCCTCCTGTCCTCCTGCGCCCGCCCTGCCGCGCCCCTGGTTGCTGCCTGTCTTTTATCTGGCCCCCAGGCTCAATTGTTGCTTCAATATTCATCGTTGCAACCATCCGTGGGTTCCGCCGTGGGTCGTTTTTCTTGTGTGCTTGATTCTCGCGAATTTTTGAAGACAGTCCGGAGTCGATTTGATACCAGAGACCAATCAATTTGGTTTTTTTTTTGTTCTAAAAAGAAAAGGAAGAGTCCTCGTTATATATTGTCCGCCTGCCTAGAGGCCGAACGGCCTCGCACCACCACGGCGGTCCGTCAGCCATGTTTCGTCGTCGGCGGAGCTCGTCGCATCATCAGGTAGACTGCAGTCCATCATCTGATCATCAAACCAAATGCTTCTTGGGTGCAGCCGTGCTGACTTTTTAGCCCCTGAGTACCGCCTCCTCGCAGTCCGCCCAGTCCGCTGCCACCCATGCCTTCCTTAAATCCCAACCGTCGACGACGAGCCTCTCGTCTGCGGCCGCGGCCGCCGCCCTGCGGAGTCTCACGCCGACTCCAACTCCGGTCGACCAGGTACAGACCAAACGCATGCAGCGCCGTTCCTCCGTCTCTGCCCACCCCAACCCGGCTGCCGCGGGGAGCCGTCCTGGCAGTGCTCGTGCCCTGCGTCGCTCCAGCAGCTCCGGCTCCATGACCTCCAGGACTTTTCGAGACCAGTCGCCTCGGCGGCCCGCCACCAGTGGAGGGCCGGTCGAGGTGCCGCCGCCCCTGCCGGCCATGCCCCAGGCGTTTTCCGCCCGCAAAGAAGCCCCTCGACGTTCCGTGAGCATGGATCCCTCGATGCGCATGAATCCTGCCGCCGCCATCAAGACCAGGCAGTCGGGGCGGGGTGTTAGTGTCGATCGAGAAGCCAAGGCGATCTCGGCTAAACCGCCGCCGCACCGCACAGTGCCCATGGGTACTCTGCCGGAGGTCGAGCGTTCGGCGAGCAGGAACTCGATCAATTTTTCCTACCCGATCAATGCGCGGAATAGCTCGCCTCGCCAATCGCCCGTCCTCTCGAATTATCCGAATCCAACAACTGCCACCGCCGACCATGAGGATCGAGCATCTCCCGTTAACGGGCTGTCGTCGGCAGAGGTGGGATTTGTCCAGGAATCAGTCATCCAGGCGTCTAACCGGCCCGTTCGGAAGAGATCGAAGCTCCTGGCCCCCGGCAGCGTGGAAGGATCCCATCTCGCGGCAACATCGGCGGGTGTACAGCCCACAGAAACGGCGGTCGCTGCCGCCCAGGCCGCGAGCGTTAACGGCAACGGCAACAAGAGACCCGAGCCGAGATACGATGCATACACCCGCGTCGCTTCACCTGCAGGAAGCTCCGACCACACCGACTCTCTCCCTTCATCACCGTCGTCGCAGAAGGCACAATCTGACCCGGGTGTCCGTTGGGACCCGCCCACGCGTCCCCCTTTTAAGAAGCGCCCGTCGACCGTGCCGGAGGAAAAGGAAGAAGAGCAGCGGGCGGAGGCTGCCGAGACCGGAGATGAATCTATTGTTCATCGAAGTGGTGGCAATGTCGCCAATGGATTGTTCACCGGTCCGCAACAGGCCAGACTGGCCGAGGAGCATCAGGTCTCATCGGCCGCGAGCTCTCTGCAGAGCTCACCGATCGGGGAACGGGCGGTCGGCTTACATTCACTGGGCGAGTCACGACCCATCAGCCCGACGGTTGCATCTCGCATGGCGGAACTCCACCCGGAGAGTTCGCAGGTCCCTGCCCGCCAGTCGAGTAGTCCCGGGCGATCGGCGAGATTTGCCAATCGCCTGTCAGTCACCGGAGCGGGTGATGTGCTGCACGAACCGCCCCCCCGATCGGTCTCGCCGGCCAAATCTGCGTTGAAACATCCTCAAAAAGACTCGTTGTCCCCAGACAGACGACCCGGCATCACGGTCCGTGTCGGGCAGACCCCCAGTGAGATTTCCGATGCTACCTCCATTGCATCCGATGAAGGTTCCCGGTTGGGTTCTCGGAAGAAGCATGCCAAGGTGAGCTTCGACGATGAGGCCGAGGTCGTCGGCGTGGCGGCAAGCCCTCCCACGTCGCCCGAGGATATCACCCCGGACTCGTCGCCACCGGGCAAGACCAAGTCCAAGGCGCATTGGTTTAGTATGGGCCGCAAGAAACCCCAAGGTGGCCTAGACCTCGCCGACGGAGACGAGTTTGGCGACGTTCTCCGGCCCCGTCCCGCCCTCCCATCCTTTGGCAGTATCCGTGGAGCAACGAGAGACCTGAACCAGGTTCTCACAGAAGATCCTATGAGTGATGATGACGAATCAATCGCTTCCTCCACCCACGCGGAGACGAGAGCTCTGCCTCTCTCCAGTGATCACGCGATTGGTGGTATTCTCGTTAATGCCCGTCCAGCAGCTGACGCGGTCCCCGAGCATCATGCTCCTGACAAGCTCTCCGATACTAACACTACTACTACTACTACGACTGTTAAACCTTTTGTGGATGTGACAGGCGTGCCTGCAGTGGAGATTGAAGATGCATCTCCAGTCTCGTGGCCCGGCGATGATGACCGCCATATACCCGCGCCCACTGACGCGGAAACCGATAAAATTGTCAGATCAAATTTACCTATACCCATTATTGCAGTGCAACCGGCTTCTCCAGAGTTGGAGAAGGAGAGGTCAAGCCTTGAGCTCTACCGGGTACCTGGAGGTTTCCCAAGATCATCAACCCATGAGACGCTTGTCAAGGCCACCGCACCTAATAATCAGCCAGCGGAGAAAGAGGCTCCTCCGCCCGAGGCACCTTTGGAGAATCATACAATCGACATTGAAGATGATGATGACTCAAGTATTTACAGTGATGCCGCAGAAGATCTGCTCGACATTGAGGGCGATGGCTTCGGATCAATCAACGCCGTTGTCGAGAGCCCAGAAGAGCTGCAGCCAATGGGATTGGCTCTGACTACTACTTCTGCTGCTCCGCCCTCTCCTCCCACAGCATCAGTTCTCACGCGAGCTGAACCTGCGTCGCCAGTTTCTGACGAGAGAGTTTCTCCAGTGCGCGCCCAAGCCAATGCTAGAAATACCAACAAGGCGCCATCACAGTCTACCCGGCTGTCAATGGTCGTGGCTCCCGATCCGCCATCATCGAAGAACGACACGGACGCCCTGCCGTTCGTTTCACCGTACCCTCCATTTCCCCTGGCCGGCAAAAATAACGCAGGAGAACCATCACGTTCTAATGGAAATGGGAAAAAGACCAAGCGACCGATGTCCGTGGATGCTTACGGGAGTACTACTACTACTACTACTACTACTACTACTCGACTGCGCGACGCAGGACCTATCTCGGATGGTCGGACCAACGGTAACATGACATCTCGCGCCGCGCCCACCGCTGCGCCGGAACGACGTAGCAGTCAGAGACCCGTGTCTATGGGTCCGGGCTTGCAGATCAACGGACGGCCCAACGGTCAACCACGGAGGACGATGTCGAATGGAAGCGACTCGTCGAGTAGTTTCAAACGATCTCCTTTACCACCGTCGAGGGCGCCGGAGAAGAAGATGTCCATGAGACGGACGATGCGCGACGGCAGTCCCCGGGTGCAGTCTCCCACGGCGCGCCCGATGTCGCCGAACGAGCGGAAGCCCTTTTCATCCGCTGTAACAACGGGGTCGATGCGCACTACGATGCGACGAGGCGGCGAGAAGCCAGCTGCCTCCTCCTCCTCCAAGGCCAACAACGCCAATACCTCATCGCGATTGACAAAGGCCTCTGCAATCCGCTTTGGGTCCCGGTTTGATGACTCGGACGACGAAGGGCACGCGCCGCGGACGTTCCGCAGTCGGTTTGCGGACTCAAGCGATGACGAAGACGATCAACCGTCGGTCACGAGGAGTAGGCACCTGCGGCCTGTCCGTGGAATCCCGCGGCAGAATGGCGCGCATGACGGGGACTCGACGGAACTGGAAGACAGCTCGGATGATGATGATGATGATGATGATGATGTCGGAAAAAGGCCCGCTGCGGCCTCCGCTTCGATCTCCGCTCCCCGCCCGGGCCTGAAGCGCGAGAGACTGTCGGATCCATCTGGACTGGCCGCTGTGGCGCGGTCGCGGGGTGTGACTCGCGAGGAACTGCAGGACCTGATGCGGCAGCCGAGTCGGAAATCCGGTCTTCTGAGCCGGTTCGGACGATCGAAGAAGCCGTCGATGTCGGCGAAGAACGCCAAGTCCGGCGAAGAGTTTACGCCTCATTACGTCGCGACGGTGACTAGCAACATGCCGGTCGAGTCGCCCAGCTCGTCGCCTCGACTGCAGAAACGGATGTCCAAGAAGCCCCCGCCGCCGCAGCCCAAGTCGACCCCGACCCCAACAACGACTTCGAACAACTCCTCCTGGCCGCTGCGCGGAGAGTCCGACCGGCCTCGCACGGCGGACGGGGCGGGACCCAGAGTCCTGTCGCAGAGTCCTGTTCCGTGGGAATCACAGGTGGCCACGTCGGACGTGATGATCACCGGGTCCGGGCGGAAGAAGCGGTTTCCATCTCTGCGGAGAGTGTTTGGATTGCGATGACTATCCGTGCATGGAGACTCATATTTCGTACTTTGATGATTGGCCATTTGACTTTTGACCTTCTCTGACATATTACTTTGATCTTATTGACTTTTTGACGATTCATGTACAAGATACAATAAGACTGAGGACAGTCTTGTTTTGATACCCGATATAATTATTACTATTATTATTACTATTACTATTATTATTATTATTATTCAATATTTTCACCATTAACTTTTCTCCTATTATTATTTCTATTATTATCACCTCCTTTCTCGCGTCAAATTGACAGTTTACAGTGGCAAGCGGAGAAGTGAGAAGTACCTCGGCGTCCACCGTGCAGAAATTAGGTAACAGTTAGGCAGCAGCTCTGAATGGAGTAGCAGTAGCTATGACCTTGTCCTATGTAGTAGCTAGAAGGTAGTTAACTAGTTCATGGTAGTGTTTGTTTTGCTCGGTAAGTATTACCGGATCCCCAACCTCTTCTCGTCTCCAGCTCAGCCATCTCCAGCCTCCATCTCCATCTTGGCTCCATCTTGTCGTTCCAAGGTCCTGTTTCGGGAGGCTGGTCCACTCGCCGCTGTTGAAAATTACTAGCATAGTACTGACCTGGTAGTAGGTACTTACCTAGATTAGTACTAGGTACCTACCTAATGTACCTTAGGTACCTGGTACTCTGTAAGGTACTCCGTACTCTGTACTCGGTAAATAATACCTATAGAGTACCTAAGAGTGGACAATCGATAGATCCTCTTCAGCTCTGCGCGACGCACCCTCCAACCAAACCCACAATCGGTCTAGACACGGTCCATCTGCGTGAGACACGATTGGCGATCGCCAGATCAAATCAGAAGCTCGGAACTTGCGCAATTCGATACAAATGTACATGGCTGGGAGGGTTTTTTTTAGCCGCTGGGAGCCGTGGGCCTCCGTTCTTCTCCGTATACAGGGTGGATCGACGCGCTGAGACCTGAGCTGGCTGAGCTGAGCTGAGCTGAGAAGCCGATGTGTCCACGTAGCTAGTAGCTAGTTAGTAGGTATGAATATTACAGTCGCCGTATCATTCTCATTCATACTCTTAGAGTGAGTTGGATTGAGTATGAGTATGATTTTACCAAGAACAATTCAACAATTGATTGATAATAAATAGTAAAATGTTATAATATTCTATGCAGTATACTCATGTATGTGTTAGTAGTAGTTAGTAGTAGTAGTAGTAGTAGTAGTAAGTGCCTCGGCTGCGTTGCCATGGTAATCTGTATTGTATTGCGCTAGCAAACTACCCCGTAAATGATAAACACCGCATGTGAATTGGGAATACGTGGACAGACGGAATACAAACGATTGTCAATTACGAGTCGACGTGTACGGAGTAGACCAGTCTCGGATGCCAATGCTCCACGGAGTTGAATGAGTAGGGAGAGAATGGGAAGGAGAAGAAGAAGAACACGCCGAAGAAGAATCAATCTTGAATGCTCCATACTACATACTACTACAAACTTGTAGAAGAAGAAGAAGAAGAAGAAGAAGATATTGTATATGGTAAGTATACAGTAACTGTAGATTCCAAATCTGGCAAGGCGTTGTTTACAAACACGCGGTGGGCGCAGGACATAAACCAGCCCCTCCTCCTCCAAAAGCTGGCTCTCATTCCTTCCTCCCTCTTCCATTCCACATCTCTCATTCTCCCCATCTTCCATTCTTCATCTCATCCTCGTGAGAAGCTTAGCAGCCCTTGGAGCAGCTTAAGCTTAATCGTACGTTAACGTACCTCTTTTTCGGTCTCCCCCGCGAGAAAGAAGCCCCCCGTCGGTCTTTTCTTGTCTCGCCTTTCGCCTTGCTCCGCAACGGTTCGAAAGGCATTCGAGAAAGGACTCCCAAAGGACAGTCAATCTGGACTTTGACGCCCGCGTCCCCATCCCATTCAGTGTCTTCCCGTCGTCGTACCGGAGTGACGCTGTCTCTGAAACTACTCTGACACGAGTAGAGGGAGAGGTCAATCTTGATACCACTTCGCGCGTCGAACGGGAAGATACTCGAATCCACACTTCCACTCTCCCGGACCCCCGCGTCTACGGAAAGGAAGAAGTCGATCTTCGCATTCGTGACGATCGTCGTGTGCAGCAGCAGTATCCCGCTCAGCAGCAGCAGCAGCAGCAGCAGCAGCAGAGCTACTCCTCTTACTCCTCTTCTGAAGAGCGTATAGTCGATACCCGCTATCAGGGAGATTACCAGGCTCAAGGAGGCTATCAGGCTCAGACTGGTTATCAGACTCAGGCAGAAACCCGCTATCCTCAGGTCGACCTTGCCCGTGAAAGGTATGTTTTTTTCATTTCATTGGCTTTGTTTTGTTTTGTTTTATTTCCAATCGTATTGTTTTTCATTTTCAATACCTGTCCACCGCCACTTTACACGAGAGGGTGGGCCGCCTACGCAGTCTATATGCAATAGGGCGTATCTAGTCTTGTTTACTTTTCCCCCCCGCCCCCCCCCCCCCCCCCCTGCCCCCATCGTTACGTGTCATATATAGACCACCCAATCGGGGGTCAACATCTCTTTTCTTTTTGTTTACATCTTGTGACAATATCTTACTGACGCGGCCTGCCTTCCCCCTTCTTCCCAACCTCCAGCTACCGTCAACCTTCTGCTCAGTTCGAAGAACGTCAGACTTCTTCTTCCACTACCTACGAGCAGAACGTCGACTCTCAGTTAGATATCACTGAGCGTGAATATCGTCGTCGTACCTCTCCTGAATACGAAGTCGACGTCTCTTATAACCGTCGCTACTCTCCCCAAGCCGACGCGTTCGAGTCCGCCTACGCAGGTCAGCCCGCCGACTTCTCCTACGAGAGGTCTAGCTCCCAGTCCCAGCGTTTCGAGTCGGCCCAAGACACCCCGGTCGCCGCTGCTTACACTTCGTCCTCCCGTCGCGAGCTCGAAGTCTCCACCCTGCCTCGTCGTTCTTCCGAAGAGGTAGACTACACCCAGACCACCACCACCACCACCGTTACCGAAGACTCAACTCCTCGCAAGATGGGTTACTACGACGACGAGGGTCAGTACCACTCCTTCCGCCGCGGTGTCGAGCGTGCCGCCGACCGCCTCCTCCACCCCTTCCAGCAGGACCGTGAGGAGGTCGTCGTCCCCGACGAGCGTGGTCCCACCCGTATCCGTGACGGCGTCCGTGAGGATGTCCGCATCGTCGAGCCCCGTGGCGGTGCCAACGGCGAGAACGTTGCCATCCCCTGCCACTTCATCCGCATTGGCGACATCCTCATCCTCCAGGGTCGCCCTTGCCAGGTCATCCGCATCTCGGTCTCGCCCCTGACCGGCCAGCACCGCTACCTGGGTGTTGACCTCTTCACCCGCCAGCTCCAGGAGGAGTCCAGCTTCGTCTCCAACCCCTCCTCCTCGGTCGTTGTCCAGACCATGCTTGGCCCCGTCTACAAGACCTACCGCATCCTTGACCTCCGCGAGGATGGCCGCATCGTCGCCATGACCGAGTCTGGTGATGTCAAGCAGGGTCTCCCCGTCATCAACCAGGGCCAGCTCTTCCAGAAGATCCGCCAGGCCTTCTCTGATGGCCGTGGCAGCGTCCGTGCCCTGGTTATCAACGATGGTGGCCGTGAGCTTGTTGTTGACTACAAGGTCATCCACGGTTCTCGTCTGTAAATGTACGTTCTCCATTGTTTTACCTTATCTATCTCTTACCTTCCTTGCCTTGCTAACTGTCCCAGGGATGATTCATGACAATGTTTGTATCTCGGGTAGGATGGATAGGAATGACCATTGCAACCTTCTTGTATCTCCATAGCTGTAACTAGTCTAATCCATTCCAGTTATGATCTACTTAATGCCTTATCTTCATGTAACTTTGTAACATAAGCATCCCTTTCATACTTTCCCTATATTATAGAATCTAGTCAATTCATTTGATGATCCATGCATGTACAAAGAACTTGTTCAAATGTCATTATATCACAGGAAGCAAATGAAGATAGATGGTAGTCATCTAAACCGAGGCAAGTCCAAACCCATATGCTGGTGTGTGTAGTATTGATGATGAAGCAGGGAACAAAAACAAAAAAAAATAGGGTGAGAGAGAAGATGAATAGCAATTCAAGCAATTGACCCCGACCCGACCGAACGCCATGGTTTTCCCTCCTTAGTTATACATCGTGAAGAACAGGGTATCATGCAGATGGAAGAGAGTTGGAAGCAGGAGAGGGAGATGGGAGGATAGGATAGGATATATAAGGCGTGAAAAGTTCGGAACATAGTGAAGTTAAGGCGTTTTATGAGGAGGTTTTTCTTCTTCTTTTTTTCCCCTCACTTTTCACCATATTTCCCATACTCCTGCTGCCATTTGAGGAGATGACGAGTGAGTACATCCATCATCTCTAAACTGGTCAGGTCTGTGAACGGCTTCTCCGCGTTGTTTTCGCTGCTGTCTCTCTCGCCGCTCCCGCCAGGTAGGGACGAGGTGTCTGCCTCGCTGCCCGTTAGGATCCCGTCCATCTGTTCCGCTAGATGTTTGATGAAACCACTGTTGCGGTTGCTGTCGCTGTTGCTGTTGCCGTTGGGTTGTTGTTGTTGTTGTTGTTCACCGCCGCTCGCGCCGGGAGGGGAGCTGCCCCCCGCTGCGGCCATCTCTACCTGCATACGCGAGATGAACTCCAGGATCCCTGCCACCCGGCGCTTCATGTCGTTCATCGTTGTCCGCTGCGGGTTCATGTACCGCGGCCGGCTGGGCTTGCCGGACTCGCCGCCATTCACGTACGTTCCATTCGCACCTGGCAACCGCGGCGAGTCTGCCCCCGTATCGAGTGACTGGCCTCGCCGCGGTGAGTTCGCCATGTAGCTGTCAGTCCCGTTGGTATCGCGATCACGCGTGTACTGGTTGCGCCCAACACGCCCGCCTCGACGTGCGGCAGGGCGGCCGGACTTGCGTGTTGACGGCCGGGACGGCGCGGATTCTTGGGTCAGCACGGGGGTTTCGGGGCTTGGCTGGGGCGGCTCAGGCTCTATGGTGAGGGTTTTGGCTGGCGAGGCGGTTTCGTGATCCGATTCTGTATCTGTAAGCCTGACTGACATTCACTCAATTGAAACCAAACAGAAAAAAAGGAGAAGAATTGATATCCGTACCATCGCCTTTTCGTCGCTCTGTTCGGACCTTCCGACGGTTACTCTCTGCATGTTCCAACTCGGCCTCTTCGATATCTTTGCTTTCCTTGTCACGCTGAGTGCGAGGGATAGGCCTGGGTTTCTTCGCTCCGTTGGTGACCAGCTTCGTTTTTGATTCGTCCTCGGAGACAGGCTGGGATGCTGGGTTGCTTTGTTTGGAAGCTGCTGTCGGAGATGGGGAGCTTGTACGTGGTCGTTTACTGGCCTGCCGGTTTCTGTGAAGAAGGGGGAAAGCATGTCAGCGATGATTCGCGGCCTATTGGGTTTAGCGGGTGAACGAACGCTTCACTGTCACTTCTGCTCCGTTTCGCTCGCCTGGAAGCCAGGTCTTCCGTGGTAATCTTGGTGTCCTCTTTGCTCTCTTCAATTGCACGGCGAAGCTGTTCCTCTTCGTCGTAGGCAGCCTCCCTGCTATTCATTGTAGATCGACGTTTCGGAGGAACTCCCGTGTCATTGTTCCGGGTCTTCGGCTCTCGTGCAGCTCTAGAATTGTCGCGGGAGGAGGCTCGAGAGGAGACGGCTGGGGAGGGAGGAGCGACAGGTAGGTACTGCGAGAAGAGTCTCCTGGATGAGGAAAAGAATATATTGTCAGCGACAGTTTTTTAAGGGGTGAGGGGTAGCGTCAAAGGGAGGTAGTTGATGGCAATTGAGCTGATCGGCTTTGGGATAAAACTTTTCTGGGACCGAGAAAGAGACAAAGTAATAAAGAAAAAAAACTGGATGGCTAAAAAAGGAAGAATATTGAGTGTAGGTAATAAAAGACAAAAGACTCACCCATCTGCTTCATGTTTAATCCTGTGAAGGTCCTTGCGACACTCCTCGCAAAAATATTCATCGGGGCTCATGGCCTCATCCATGATGCCCACGCAGCCACCATGCTGCCACACCTTGCACCTGTCGCACTGGATGAACATGCTGCCGATATCATCGGACAGAGGGTCCAAGGGATCGCCAGCCGTGTTGGCAGCCGTCTCGTCCTTGATGCCAGACGCGGCGCCCCGGCGACCGAGCAGCCCCTCATACCTCGAGGGCGGCAAGCCAGGGTAGTCCTGCTGCTTGCACAGACATCTAGTAATCTCTTCTTCCTCTTCTGCATCTTCATCCTCATCGTCCTCGCCCTCGGCGAGCAACGGGTTCTGCTCGTCGCTCCGGGTGCGCTGGCGCTGGCGGGTGTGTGGGAAGTCCATTTTCGAGTTTCCCTCGACACCGTCGATGGACTGCGAGCGTTGGACCGAGGGTCTTTGAGGAGAAGGGTTTTTATGATTTGATCGCGTGTTCCTCTCGCGAGTCAGAGATCCCGAGGAGCTGGAGGAGTTGGTGTGCTGGAGAATGGCCGGCGAGGGCTGAGTACGAGCACGGGAGGAGCGACGAGGGGTCATGGCTGCAAACCCAGGATCCTCTGCTAGAGAAGCCACGGCAGGCGTGTCAATAGTCTCTGAGAGACAAGAAAACCAGATTCTGGATCAAACAGGGGCCCAGATGGGAGAGTAGAAGCTGCCTCTCTCAGATGGCGAGCTGTCGCACGCGATGGGAAGAGCTAGCAAAAGCCCGTGGAAAAGCCCACAAATGACAGGGGGGAGGGAGGCAATTGCAAGGCAGATTCTGACTGTTCACAGGCTAAACAGCATCCTCTGTAACCTGGGGCCAGGGCCAGAAGGCTACATAGTATGGCGAGGGGAGGACTGGAGGGAGCGGGGAGCAGGAGAGAGAAAGGCGGGCGAGCAGGACCGGAACGGGATGATCGTTTCTTCTGCCTCGCTGGGCCCTGGATTCTGCGCCCTCCAGCCAGCACTGGTTGGCACCCCTTCCCACCAAGAGGGAGGAAATGGGACTCACAGGAAAAGGAGATGGAAAAGAAATGAAAAACACAGAAATATTTATTCGATGCGTGCAGAAAGCCCCCTCCCCATCCCCCTCTGCTCTCACTCTTCGCAACGAGGCCTTTGCGCGTCCTCGAGTCTGCTGCTTACCTGATCCAAGGGCGATCTGCCATTCATTCCGCATCAAACCCCGCTCGCAACCGCTTTCGAACGAAGCGCTCGTTCCTGCGCAGAGCCCAGACATGCCCTCCTTACCTCTTCTTCTTCTCTTACATCGAGAGGTCTTATTTTTCAGACAATACTTCGTACGGATGGTGTGTTTGGGACTCTGTGGCTGCTAAATATCACCTCTGCGTGAGCTTCCGCTGGCTGCCCGAGGCACACCACGAATTGTCTCTGCCTTCCCTCCGTTTCTTTCAGCACATGCACGCTCTATGGTGATACCCGTTTTGTGTTACCTTGTATTGGACTGAGGGGATTATCCTGTCTCTAGACTTGGTGTTGCGTGTCAGAGAGAGAAACCCGGTGTCTTGGGATCACGGAGATTTGAGGAACTCGCTTTGTACTATGTGGGATTCTGACCATTCAACCAGAAAAGAAAAATCTCGAGATTTTTCCTTTCAAGCCTCTGGCCTTTGTTTGGCATGAATTAAGTTCGGTTTGACTCCTATCACCCCAGGTGGATCGAGAACTCTTGTCTTGGGCAGACAGCTCGTAGACCACGTGGATGCAAGCTATGCAGGCATATTCGGGTACTCTATATACCACCAGGCAGGTTCTTTCGTTGCTCTACATGCGTCCTGGCTTTCCTTGAATGGTGAAACCAGCATTGACATGGCTTGCTCTCTTGAGTGCAGGGGCTCTCATTTAACGGATCGTCGACATGGTTGAAAAACCAGTTTAACAACGTTACTCTCCGGGTCACCACTTCGAGCACATCGCCAGGCGCCATGAGATCTCTTCCTGCATACCATGTCTTTGAAACCCTCATACACTGGAGTGGACGTGCCTCGGGACTTATCTAAGATAGCGAAACGTCGAAGGGAATGTCCCATGCAAAAGAGGCCTGGTGGAATGTTTTCGGCGGTTCTTTCCCGCTATCCCTTCCTATAACGGTGTTCTATGCCCAGCTCCGCGAGGCCTGACGAGTCATCGATCATGCTTGATCGAATCGAAGAGATAGAAGTACGGTGTTATTCCTTGGCTGAATTGCTTTAACCGTAGCATGAATATAGATCTTACATCATATATATGGCAATATAGTAAATAGCAAAGAAGACATTCAGAAGTGGTTGATCCCTGCCTTCCTAGAGGTACAGAGTACAGAGTAATATGCTTGCCCTGGCTCCCTGTCCCTGACTCCCTGAGTCAGTGAGTCACGTGGAAGAGCTCATAAATTTAAAGCGGCAGCAGAGACCGCTTGAAAAAGGGAAACCATTTGAATCTACCAAATTTCTACTCCATAATCCCTAGATATTATCTATCTCCGTCCATAATCCCTAACACCCAGAGCCGCCTCCAGACCACACAATAGGATTCTCGCTGTAGGTAATCCAAAAGCCGTGGATAGGACAGGAGGGATCCCTGGGGACAGTCCCAAACAGGAATAGTAGCCCACCAGCATAGAGCGGCAGCCACACCCCGTCCGACTTTCTGCTCAGTCAAGCTCAACGCCAGCACTTCTAGACGCACCCCTCCCTCATCGCCCTGTCGCGCCCTCCTTGTCCTCCGGCAGCCGCCCTCTCTCTTTGAATTCCCTTCTCCCCCCTTTTTTTTCTTCTAATCTCTTCTCTTGGGCTGTGTTCGGCTAGCCGACTGCATTCTCCGCTTGTCTGTCCTTTCGTTGTTCTCGCATTGCCCGCGGTTCCTAAAAGTCTGCATTGCCGGTGCTGAATAATTGTCGGTCTGTGTGTGAGTCTACCCTCCGGCTGGCAGCGACGCTGTACCTTGGTCAATCTCCCGACGTTGGAGGCCGCTGCAGGTTATTGGACCCATAGAGCGAGTGTCTCGCTGGGTCTGGTTGCCTGTGTCGATGTTGTTCGTCATGCTCGTTCATCGCGGTCGTGCTAATTGGGGACCATGTGCAGATTAGGTGTTGAACCGGTTTTGCTGGACCAGAAAAAATTATAATAAAACACTTCAGACTGTTTCTACCACGTATCTCTCAGTGAGATAGGGGGGTCAGAGAAAGACAATAATCGGGGTTGGAACTGTGGACCGATACGTGGACTGTATCCTCTGGATATACGACTGGCTGTGGTGGAGGGCAACCGCTGTGCTACTGGGCATAATGACTGCTACGTTGAGTATGTCTTCTCACCAAAGGATGCCGCTTCATTCGGGGGACAGTGTCGGTGGTTTTCATTACGAAAGAGGGGGATGGGAAAGGTCTGCCGGTCGCTTCGGTTGCTGATACTGTTGTCCACCTGCAGATGGGACGTACAACCCGGCCCCTGATACACCCTCCCCCGTCTATCCGGATCGGTTGATTCGTCCGCTTCCTAAACGCACTCTTCGTTCCCGTCTATCATTAGACGCTGCAGATTCGATCCTATATCCTCCGGCACCCCCGGCACCCCCGGCAGCCCAGCTCTTCTACGGATCCTGTGCAGATCATGCCGACGTGGTGAACGACTCAAAGGTGTACGTGCAGCAGAACGGAGATGTCGACGGTGATGACGCCTCCGAGCGGGAGCAGCAACAACAACATCACCACCATCATCATCATAATCACCCCTACGAAAACGGGGTAGATTTTGAGAGCGGTGAGGAGGATGGTCCTGTCGTGGTCCGTCGTAGTGTATGTTTCCGGGGAGCGTCGCTGTCACCGTCAGCCTCGGGCACCCACCCCGCGGGTTATCAGAGTGATGCCGACGGTGCACAGATGAAGTCACCGTCAGGGCCGGACGGCTACGATGCCTTTGAGAACACTAACAACAAGAAGAAACGCAAGATTCCCATGCCAGGCAACCTCGGCAGCCACCACTCGAACCTCTCTCCGGAGTTCGCTACCATGGGTCTTAGCGGTTCCGCTCCTGCACCTACACCACAAAAGAATAATGCCAACAATGATGGGAACAACACTACAGGGACGTATTATGGTACTGGAAACCCAGCTTCTCCAGTGGGAATCGGCATGTCCGGACCCGGTCGAGGACGACTGGGAGGCCGCAATCCCACTCGCAACGGTAGTGTCCGAAACCCACTGTCGGTACATACGGCAAACACGTGGATCACTTCTCGTGCGCAGACCCGGCGTGACCTTTTCCTCTCATCGCCCGGGTCATCCTGTAAGTTCCCTTTCCCCCCCCCCATTTTTCTTTTCTTAGGAGGAGAGAGCTTGGGGTGAAGAAGGCTCCGTTGCTGACGCTAGAGCTGTAGGCGATTCCTCCGGAAAGACTGACCAAGGTATCATCTCCGCCGCCATCGCCAATGCCGCGGCTTTCTCGTCACCTCTCAAAGGCCCGGGAAACATCAGTCTCCTAGACCAACAAACTAAAACCCCCACGAAAACCCAATTTACCTTCACCTGCGAGTCCGACTCCTCCAAGGGTATGGCTATGCAACCACAACACCCACCATTTCCTCTTTCACAGCAACATCGCTCCCCAACATCTCCCTCGGCCGCCGCTCACGCTCAGCGTGGGTTCGCCACCCAGGGGACCCAAACAAGCCCTAGCATCGCCCACATGAACCAACAAATGCATCAACAAGGTGCTCCATCAGCCCCTCCACAGGCCCCCTCACAGGCCAACGAGTCTGGCACTGCCGAAAAGAAGAAGAAAAAGAAGCGCTCACCCCGCAGCATTTATGCGTTGGCTGCTCGTCAGCGGAAGATTCAACAACAGTATGCCAATCTACACCACCCGCCGAGCATGGAAGACATATGGATCTGCGAATTCTGCGAATATGAAAGCATCTTCGGTCATCCGCCCGAAGCCTTGATCCGGCAGTATGAGATCAAGGACCGCAAGGAGCGGAAGCGATTGGCCGAGAAGAGAAGGCTGCTCGAGAAAGCGAAGATGAAAGGGCGCAAGGGAAAGAAGACCTCCAAGAACGCGACCAAGAATGCTACTCCCCAGCAGGCCTCTCACCAGCATGGCTATGATCGAGCCTCGGTAGACCATTCCTCGATGGACCCCCACAGCTTGCATGACGACGATTATCTTGCCCACGACTATGATGATGAACCTCATTCTGCTCCCGCTCCGCCTCATCCTCCTGCTGCTGCTGCTGCTGCTGCTGCTGCTGCTTCATTCACGCTTCCTCTGCCACCTGGTATGCCTTCCCACGGGGAACATCCCAGCCGCAGCATGAAAGGGGTGATGGATGGAGGAACCACTCGACCGGCTTGACAGGCAGTTGTGCTCAATGCAGATGATATAAACTATGAGCAATCTCGCATATCTCGAGATCTTCTGCTCGACGCCGACGCCATGTCTTTCAAGCGGTGACCTGTCCTCTTTCTCTTCAGCCTTTGTCTTCTAGTTCATTAGTCGTCTTGCATTCTCACTTCCCTTAGCTATTGCATCCTCTATTCTTTTCTGGATATTCTTCTTTAACTTTATGAAATCCCCGCTCTCCAATACGATAATCTGGACAGATACTCGTGTTTATCTCTCACATCACACTGCATCATCCCTATCCTGGCGAATCTATGGCATCCTCCGAGGCTGTTTTCATGACTTCTTCGGTGTTGGTCACTACTGTTGAGCGGCTCTTGGTTTGCATATATGACGGAGTAAATATTCATGAAAACAAAACGTTGGGACCAGCTTCGGGTTAATATGATTGACCTACGAACGAAAAGATGCAACACACAGGAATGCCTGCGTTATGGCTGCTTCCCGTGTCTACTATGGCAGATTTTATGCATAAATATCACAACATCAAGCCCTGGAATGTAGTTGTCTAAATGTCGTATGGAGCTATATATCTAGTAAGCAGTGCCAGCTTCAGCGCTGCAGATAAGAATAAATGAGTAATATATGCCATCAACAAGGCTCCAGTGTCCTCTTATTGCTTCTTTCTATTATGTTATCTTCGAAAATGAGGAAATCTCTGAATAGTGATAATGAAGTTAATGGACAGTCACCAGAGAGCCAGAAGGGTATAAAAAAGACTCTCTCTTTCTTATTATACTAAGTTACTTATTATTCTTTAGTATTCTAATGCATTTTTCTTCTCTTTTCTAGGCTGGTGCCTTTATTTTCTCTACACCTTTTTTTCACTCATCACTTTTTATATCGAGCCTACACGTCAAGATGCAGATTTTCTTAACAGGTTTATTTTTTTTTCTAGAAAAAAGAGTTCTTCTTTTCACTTCACCTTACCTGACCTTCCCTGAATCCTCAGCTTCATTCTTGTCTCAAATTGAATTGAAAGAAGACGCTCTCTTGTACTCGTTTCTACCGGCGTGTTTGCATATTCCTTCCTCATTCACTTCCAAATCGGGAAATATCCATACTTTTCAAATCTATCTCAAAACCACGAAGGGGGGAAAAAATAGGCCTACTTTCAATCATGGACGAAGAATCCGTCACTTACACCATCCACGTCTCTCTCGAGTCCTTCCTCCGCCTGTTCGAAGTTGCCGGCGGCGTCGCAGTCATAGTCCTCTACGGCACCCAGCTGAGCCACCACGCCGACGACACGGCCTTTTACCGCGGATGCGTGTACGCCATCCTGACGGGGATTGTAGCCACCTTGGCCAGTCTGCTGGTGAGCCTGACCCCCTTCGAACTGATCAGCTTGTCGATATATTTCCGCCCAATCTGGTACCATAATCTGCGCCTGCTCCTGCTCGAGCTCGGCATGCTCTTCCTGTGGATCGTTCTCTTCGTCTACTTTGGTATCGCCTATCTCTGGAATCCTGAGTTTGGGATTGTCTCCGAATACGACCCCGAGTACATGGCGTTCATCACTTTGATGAAACGCGCGGCGTGGCTTGATCTCGCGAATGTGGTCCTCTGGTCTACTACGGGGGTGTTTGCCTTGCTCCGTCTCATCCTTAACGAGCCGTATGTCGTCGAAGAGGAGGAGATTTCCTTGGAGGATAATATGCCTGTCGACCCTGTTGTTGTCTGAATGCGTCTTGATACTGTTTGATGGAGAAGAAGAGTCTGGTTCTTTTCTTTTCGGTTCGGGGTTTCTCTTCGGTTCAAACGGTGGTTCTTATTCAAAGCCCTGGTGGCTGTTGTACATGTACCTAGGAAATATCTGGGGCACATAAGTTGAGATACCATCAGAACTAGTATCATGAATTGTCTAGGACAAGTGCAGATCAACATCAACTACTTTCTTCACAACTAAATCGAAGACGCTACAGTGGTAGACTTGAATACTTTATTCTCGAGTGGCGGTTTCATTACTCCAGCTACTACAGATGTTGGAGACCTCACCCAGATATACCATTTGGACCAAGCTAGCCAACGTTGGTCCTGTCTTCAACGCGAGAACTCAGTCGGCGAGAAATAAAAGTCTGTGGTAAACGTATCTCCCATCCCTTCACTTATTTATGATACGGCTTCCGTCGTGACAAAGGGGGCACTGGGAGAAACTGGTCACCCATCGGGTCGCAGGGGATCATGGGCTTTTCAGGAGGTGAAGAGCTTTCGACGTCATCATCCTGGAACAATGCACTGAGGGAGCTCCGTGGCTGGGGCAAGATCTGGGCCGGGGTTCGGAAAGCGGGAGCATCGTTGATCACATCAGGTTCATGAGTGGAGTGATGGCTCGTGGAAAACGACGGGACCGTCAGGTTCGTGTGTGTAGAACTGGTTGCCGGCAGGCTGAATCCTATCCCCCTCGAGGTGGCCTCGGAGAGACCCTCCGAAAGTGAGCTGGACGTCTTCAGCGAGCAGGCAGCAACCTCCTCGCGTTGTTTTTCGACGTAGCGGGTTCGGAAATTGCGCTGGACGAGGGGGATATGCGAGGGCTGTGTATCTTCGTCTCGAAGGCTCTCCGTGAACATATCGCTATTGCTGTAGAGGAAGCTGTAGGGGAAGCATCTGGCGACAGTGGCTGGATCCTGGGGCTCGCGAGATTTTCTTGGTTTGCTAGCCATCCGCCCTACATCGAGCCATGTGAGAGGCTTCTTAGGAGAAGTTGACATGAATGGTTCAGGCGCTTCGCTAGATTCGTCCGGAGATTGGCGGTCCACTATGCACTGGCGGTTATTACCCGAGACTTGAGAGGCTACTTCAGACGGAGCTTACCTGGATTATCGCCCAGATCAGGCTCCTCTTCAAATGCATTCCGCGGCGAAGGGGACGTAGGAGCGGTGCTCAGCTCCAGCCTGGGCGTTTGAGGGGTCTGAAGCGTCTGACGCGACTTTTGGGTGGATAAAGTATCAGTTGAAGCCTGCGAGGACTTACGCCGAATCATCACAGGCCTGCGCCTTCCATTGGATGCTTTGATGGCTACGATGTGAGTCCGGCGCTGGCCTTGCTTTGACGACGTATCGCTCAGAGTGGGAGCAGTGGGAGGATTAAGGGAAGCTTTCGGTGGCTTATTCACATTATATTCTCCAATTTGTGGTGGAAGAAGAAGACGTGTTGTCTTTTGTGACTCGCTTTGCGATCCATTTTTCTTCAAAATGGGAAGTAGGGGTTGCTGAGCCGGTCCTGGGACAGACTGACTAGTTGGCTTATTCCCATCCTTCGGTGGTGCCTGCTCGATGGTCTTGGATCCCTATATGCAGTCATTAAGACGGTGATCCAAATTGTCTAATACTGCTGTACATACCTCCTCGGCACATCCACCTTGTCCTCTAAGATGGACCAAGGGAGATGGCTCTTCGGATATATGGGAGAATATCTTCGCGAGAGTGGCTCCCTGGATCGACCCTCGAACATGATCGCTACTCAATATTCTCCAGAAAAGATTCTCCAATCTGTGGCCCTCATCACCGTTCATCACACGGGGATTAGTAGCATACACTGCGACGGTGACTTGTCAACTCAACGTCGACCAGTATATTTAGAGATAAAAAGACAAGGGCAGTAGTACCTCTCCATAGACGTATGATATCCTCCACCTCAACCGCATCAGGATCATCGAACTTGGACGGCAACTGGCTGGTGGTGGCCATCAAACCCTTCGGAAGGCTGTCCGTCATGGTGTCTAGAAAGAAGCTGGCAAATGTAGACGAGTCTAGGAAATATTTGTCTCCTTTTGACCCAGTATCGGAGGCTCTACATGACCAGGATGCACTTCGTTATGCGAGGGGAAACCGGCGGGCTTCAAAGGACTGCGTCAGCTTCGACACCAAGTCATCTTGCAGGGCAATCTCTCTCACTGGGTACCCTTCTAGAAGGGAGCTTAGATGGTCACACAGCAGTAAAATAGAGCTCAAAGGTCACATAAGCCCCCTGGAGGGGTGTGTTAAAACTGCTAGATAAGATAATTAAAGAAAGTAGTATGTATAACTATGATCACGTCAAAATAAAAGAATCAATCGATTCAAGAGGATGCGAAGAGAGGAAAAGAACCAGGATATTAAAATTCCCTAAAGAATTAAAGATAGAGGTGTTAGAGGGGTGATACTAAAAAGTAAATAGCCACCCTATCTCTCTCTCTCTCTCTCTTACTCTAGGTTTTATCTCTCACTTTGCTTAAAAAATATAGATTGATCCACCAGGTACTCATTCACTTATAGAAGCTAATCTGATATAATAATAGTGACTTATCTAGATACCAAACAACCTGCAGTTTTAGTGGGGTAGGCTCTTGAAGATGAGGGTGTCTAATTAACATATAACAGGGAAATATATCATAGGACTGGAAATTAAGGAAAGGTGGGGATGGGAGGGAGGGGGGAAGGACACACTCTCTACTCCCTTTCTCTCACTTGACTATATTATTATTGGATTGTTTCCCCCCCCTCCTGTGGGTTTTCTTTTTCCTCTTCTTTTACAACACAGCAGCAAACAGAGAGCGGCGTTTGACAGATAGTCTCAGGTCCGGCCGTTATCATCAGCAGCAGCCGCAGCAGCAGGTTTGGTGTCAATCCTCGGGGCGGCCCGACAAGTCTATCTTTCCTGGAGACAATTGGGCAGAGGGCAGTGACAGGGGGGAAGAGGATGATACCCTATGTACCTGGTTATTTGGCTAGCTAACGAGTCTGACGTAGGTGAGTCTGGTCGAATAGCCATACATCATAAATGCACCAACTAAACCTGGGGACCGGAGGCGAAAAAACGGCCGATCCTGGACCCTGAACTACGGAGCAAGCCATGCCCATGGCTATGCTTACAGCAAGAAAACCACACCGCCATCTCTTTCAAAACCCTGAGCTTGATCAAGGAAACCTACATGTGTCAGGGAGGTGATCAAGAGCGGTAAAGGATGTGGGAGACAGACTGCCGCGTCTTCTCCGAGTGGAGCAAAAAACGAGATTTGACTCTCTTTGAGATCAGTCAATCGTATCCCCCCCCCTTACGAGGATTGAATCTTGGACTACGGGGGTATGACGGGTAAGACCCCGTTGGATTGGGAAGAATGCCACCTCACAGAACCGCCTGCCTACCGAGATAAAACACCGGAATGCAAGTCCCATGACACACACACACCAACGAGGGGAGGGGGGAGGGGGGAGGGGGAAAGGGTCTGCTGATGGCTGGTATCGATATTTATTGGTCTTGCCGCAGTACCAGCCAGAAAAACAAAAAAACAACACCAAAACAAAAAAAAAGCAATCCTATGGTGACCTATGGCTCAGGGCTATTGCCTGTTAGCAGGTAGCTACGCGCGGCCCAAGGAGGAAATAGACTTGGATGAGTTGAAGAATTGGGGCAGCAAAGTGGTATCCATCTACTGCAGACGGAGTTCTCCGCTCGCCCGTTGGGCCCTGTCGAAAAAAAAAAAAAAATGAGGCAGGAGATTTCCGTCATCGCCAGGGATTCTCCTCGGGCCATGTGGCGACGGTGAAGCACTCTGTACTACTTTGTATGTAGAGTGAGTGGTTCGTAAGTGTCGTTGTACGGAGGACGGAGGCGCTACTTGGCAATCTGCAGTCCGGGGTTGCAAGGGGGCGAGTAGTACAAGCCATCCATCCTAGTTGACTAGTTGACTACCTAGGTATGGAGTACGGAGAGTAGGTACGGAGTATACTACATAGTACTACATCGTATCCACTTATTAATCATGGAGGATTCACAGATAACTAAGGCTAGGCGTACTGACCAAGGAGTACTTTTTCCTCGGGGTTTGCTTCGCGGGTATCTCCAAGACAAGGATCATGAGCGCCCATTCCAGCCACGTAAGGCTTCCCAACACCGTGGACTTGGAAAGTTCAGGCTCTAACTAGTCTAAAGATTAAATAAACTACTAGATATGGAGTATTCTTAACTACAGCTAGCTATATATACGGCTTATATCACTGATACTGTGTATAGTAGTATGTATACTAGAACCATAGTTACTTCTACATTCAGACGCTAATATAGCACCTCTCAGACCAGAAAAAAAAAAGAAAGAAATAGGTATTAGAGCATTTTCTGTGACTTGTGACTGACCAGCATGAGTCACCGACCTATGATATGTGAAATACAGCGCTGCAGCAAGAAGAGCGAAACCATGCCGAGTTACATGACAAATAAGAGGTACAATACAGGTATAGCATGGTTTAGGTGACGGTGTAGCCGCCGTCGACACGGAGATCCGCGCCGGTGATGTACTTGGAAGCGTCGCTGAGGAGGAAGGTGACAGCGCCCATGAGGTCTTCAGGGGTGCCCATCTTGCCGACGGGGATGAGCGAGGTCCACTTGTTCTTCAGGTCGGGATTCTCGTCGAGGATCTTGCGGGTTCTAAAAAAAGAAAAGTAGGGTTAATCACTGATATATAGATATATATATATATGAACAGATTTGAAAATATCATTTGAAGTGCTTACAGAGCAGTCAGCATGTATCCCGGACTGATACAGTTGACACGGATGTCATTGGCCGCCCACTCGACGGCAAGCGAGGCGGCGAGATGGCGGACGGCTGCTTTGGCGGCGTTGTAAGGAGCCTGGGGCTGGGGGACGTTGACGATGGCGCCAGACATGCTACCGATCATGACGATGCTCCCGGGAGCCTTGCGCTCCATGAGGTGCTTGGCGACCGCGGTCGCAAAGAGGTATGTGCCGTCAACGTTGACTCCCCAGAGCTTCTTCATGCGGTCGTACGGGTACGAGATGGCGTCGAAGTTCTCGGTGAAGCCGGCCGAGGTGACCAGGTTGTCGATCTTGCCGTGCTTTTCCAGGATTTCAGCAATCGCCTCATTGACCGAGTCCGGGTTGGAGACATCGGCGTAGTGTGCGGTGACATTGGGCATACTAAGTAAATTTTAGCAAAAGATTCGCGAGTAGACATATATATATAATCATAATGCATACGTACTCTTCCAGACCAGGGTTTTCTTTTTTAAACTGATCCACCAACTTCTTTGCCTGGTCCTGTGCTTCTTCCTCTATTGGAAGTTAGAGGTGTTTCTCCCCAGTTACTCTATCAAACTCACTGTTCAGATCGACGATCGCAATATCTGACCCCGATGCCACCAACGCCTGGGCCATGACTAGTCCCAGCCCACGAGCACCGCCGGTGACCAGACTGACCTTGTTTTCCAGCGAGAATTGGGCCAGCGTGCGCTTGAAGTGCATGCCGCCGCGGCCCTGGACGACCGGCGTCCGGGGCATCTCATGGTCAGGCGGGTACTCGATAATGACGCTCTCATCGGTACGAGCGAATTGACCTTCGTGTTCAGGAGAGTTAGGATGAGGACTTAGCGAGCTCTTGTTGTTGTTGTTGTTGTTGTTGTTGTTGGAGTCATCCTTGCTGGAGCGGGCGGCAGTCACGGAGATCAAGCGACGGCTGGAGGTGGCCAGCACCGCCGGGCGGCTGACGGGGTTGATCACCCTGAAAGCGCTGCGAGCGAGGGAAGGCTTGAACATGTTGAATCTCAACGATCTTGCTAGAAAAAAAAAGATGAGATCCAAACTTATGGGTATCGATAAAACAGAGAGAGTGGGAGACAGAACGAGTGCTACAAGGCTTATAATTTGGGGGAAACAACTCTCTCTCTCTCTCAGAGATCTCGAGGAATGCTACTCCGTACTAGGGATCCAACAAAACGAACAAACAATTACAGTGAAAAAAAAAACCTGCCAAGGATTCGTCCCGACAAGTCAACCAGTTCAATTGACAACCGTGCTCTGTTCTGCTCTCTACACTCGCCCTTTTATGTATGGCAGACGAGGGGGGGGAAGACTGGAAGACAGTGATGTCAGGCAGAGCGTCTGGACCCAGTTGGCCGAGCTGTGGACTCCAAGTGGAGATGATGTTCGAGGGATCCATCTGGACCATTTGCCTTTGCCTTATGGGAGGGGAATATCCCTGAGTTTACTTTTATTTGCTGGTGTTTTGCTGGTGGTTTGCCTCCGCGTGACTGAGCTGTACAGAGTATGGAGTAATACAGTAAATAACTAGGTACGGAGTAGGTACCTAGTAGTAGTATATGCTTAAGTACGAGTATAGGAAGTACCTTCAATAAGCAATCATCTAGTCAATAGTAGTATGCAATTGATTCAACAATTCATTCTACTGACCTTATATACTCTGCAGTACTTCTTACACAAGATACTCTTGTATAATAATATAATAATAATAATAATATTGCCACTGAATACGTCGACGATCTTTCAACATTTCCAGACTCCACCTTGATGGCAAGTGGAGCATCCCTGGACGCCGTACCGCTGCCATGGGCTGAGTAGGTTAATAGTATAGTACGGAGTAAATAGTAAATAGTAAATACCACAGTCAATGAACAGCCAGGACTCAATGGTGTCCATCGTGTACTCTGAGATTATCCCGCTTGAAATGAAGAAAAAAAAATAGAAAAGTACTGTCTTATGCCTCACAGCTGTCTACGAATTCAACAAGTGGTGTCCCGCTCTTGCACTGGTCCTGTAAGGTATAAATGTTAGCGATCAATCCACAATTGCAAGAATAATAGAGAATAACTAGTGCTCTGTATGGACTCCGCATTCTTGAGGCTTGGACTCCAGACTTCAGAGCAACGGTGGAAGACAAGGAGTTCCCAAAGCCACTCCGCTGCGGTACTCCCAAAGGGGCGCTTCCGGACTGCAGGGACCAGGGACCAGCCCAGAACAGCCATGGCCCACAGCATCTTACTCCGTACACACAAGGCTTGATTCGGATTTTCAGGGGGAAGTTGAAAAAAAAAAGAAAAGAAAAGCGTGACCTACTCCTTTTCCATGGACGACTTTGGCAATTACCCCTCGCTGGGGACTGCGGATGACGGTCTCCATCTTCATGCTCTCGATCACCACCAGCGGCTGGTCCTTGTCGACATGGTCTCCTGCCGCCACCTCAAAACGCAGAATCTTGCACGGCATCGGCGCCAGAACGCTGTTGGCGACATCCTTAACTCCTAACGCCTTGTCCATCCAGCCCGCCCGCGGGATGCGCAGCCGGTACTGGGCGCCCCGTTGGAACGCCACCACCGTGTCCTCGTCACGGACCACTGTCGTATCAAGACGGGTGTGGGGGAAGTACGAGGTGATAATGCGCGAGTCGGGCTGCAGGCGGCGGCTGGTCACTTGCCCAAAGGTGCGCCCACCAACCACCTCCACATTGAATGTGTCCTCGCCCACCTGTTGGATGTGAACCTCGAATCGCGCGCCATCCGCCGCGGTGGCGGCGCCCGGCACAGTGGCCTCGGAAAAGCCGAAATGGCGCGACTGGTAGCTGGAGCTGAAGCCGAGCGAAGACCGACCGCCGAAGGCGTGTCTGGCTGTCGGCGGTGGGGAGTTCTCGTGCAGACACGCCAAAGCGACCTGTGCCAGAACCTCATCGGGAATGGGCTCTTTGTGGAAAAGGGCTTCGCGGTGCTTGTCAATATACCCGGTCTCGACCTCACCGGCGATGAAGTCAGGGCTCCGGCAGACGGCCTTGATGAATTCGATGTTGGTGCTCGGACCGGCGACCTCATACTCATCTAGCGCCGCAGCCAGTTTACGGATCGCTTCCTCTCGGTCGGCGCCGCGCACAATCAGCTTCGAGATCATCGGGTCGTAGTGCGCAGAGACGTCATCGCCAGCGATGAATCCGGCGTCAATTCGAACATCATCGTTGGTAGCCGGTGTCCGGACGTGGATCAATCGCCCTGAATCTGGGATAAAGCCCTGGTCAGGGTTTTCCGCATAGATTCTGGCCTCAATGGCATGGCCGCTGCTGGCAATCTGGGTTTCGATTTCGTCTTGAGTCAACGGCAGCGGTGCACCCTCTGCGACCAGAATCTGCCAATAGACCAGGTCTTGACCTGTGACCATCTCAGTAACGGGGTGCTCTACCTGCAAACGCGTGTTCATTTCCATGAAGAAGAATTCTCCCGTGTCGTTGTCGAAGATGAACTCGACTGTTCCCGCGCCCTCGTAGCCCACTGCCAGCGCTGCGGATCGGGCTTTGGCCCATAGATCCTTTCTTTTCTCGTCAGGTAAGTTTGGTGCTGGTGATTCTTCTAGGATCTTCTGGTGCCGCCGTTGTATGCTGCAATCCCGTTCTCCGAGAGCAACACAGTTCCCGTGCTTGTCCGCGAAGACCTGGACCTCGATGTGTCGCGGTGTTGTGATGTATTTCTCAACGAGAACGTGGTCGTCGCCGAACGAGTTCATGGACTCGGATTTTGCCGATAGCAGTTGGTCTTGAAATTCAGACTTTGACCGGGAAATGCGCATTCCCTTACCACCACCGCCTTTGACAGCCTTGATGAGAACCGGGTAACCGATCTTGTCCGCTTCTTGCTCCAGAAATTTGGCATCTTGATTCGTACCGTGGTATCCAGGCACGCAGGGAACGCCGGCAGCGGTCATAATCTCTTTCGATCGGCTATTCCAATCTTATAAGCATCGGTCTAAAGCCACTGGAGGTAACGGGCCCGTACCTCTTATCCCCCATATCCTCTATAGCTTTCCACGGAGGGCCGATAAACACTAGACCTGCTTCGGTACACTTTTGGGCAAACGCGGAGTTCTCACTCAACTAGAAAAACGAAATCCTTGATTAGATGATTCTAGCCAAGGACAGGGCTTGGGTATTGCTCACAAAGCCATAACCTGGATGTACTGCTCGGCAGCCCTGGCTTTTGGCGATCTCGATGATCCGGTCGCCATCGAGATACGCAGACACCGCCCCAAGATTATACGCAAATGGTGAGCTCAAGGCATGTTGAGCCTGGCGATCTGGATCTGTGTACAATGTAGTCACGCGAATTCCATGTTGAGCAGCAGTCCGTCCTACTCGTCTGTAGACACCATAGTCAGCACGTAAACCTCCCCCTCCATTGATATAGAATAGTAGGCAAACGTACAAGGCAATCTCTCCTCTGTTAGCAATCAAAATCGAGTCCAGCGCCAGCTGACCTTGTCTGGAGGTCGAGCTCGACAGAGACGAAGCACCTCGCTTCCACCGTGAAACCGCCGTCGGGGCCAAGCGAGGGGGCGTGCGGAGAAACGCAGAGAGTGGCATTGTGAGCAACGACGACAGCACTGAGCTGGATCAACTGATAACTCGCCGGCGAAGGTGGCCAGAGCTAACACTGGCATACATCCAAGCGGAAAATTTTGAAGAAAATCCAGCCAGGGAGAGACTGGAGACCACGACTTCCTGTGCCATCATCGTCCTCCTCCTGCTTTACATACCTTCCCTTCTGCCTTCCACCGCCGCCCGCCAACGCCGACGCAAAGCGAACTGCGGGGGAAGCCGCACACTCACGTGACCTGCAGACTTCCTTTGAACCTGCGTTTCTTTTCCTCTGCCGGGGCAACTGCAGGCCTCGAGCAGAACGCAGCGGCGGACTCCACAGGACGCGATAGACGCTTCCAGTGCGTATAATTCGTGCTTCTCGGTGATCTCATCTGTTCTTATTTTCCTTTTCTTTATTGTTACATCCGTTCCTTGTGCTCGCACCTCGAATGGCAGCTTAGTTTGCCCTCTCGCATCAAGGCAGGCTGTGATTGGAGATCTCTCGTTTGATCCTTGGTCTGGTGGTATACGCGCATAATTGGAGGAAGTAATTGCTTTCTTACTGTGCTCCGATATGTCTGATGACGAGGATTTTTATGATGACGAGTTTGACGAGATTTGGATTGAAGATGTCGAACCGGGGATTGCAGTAAGTACTATCTATATCGGTGTTTCTTGAATAGTCTAGTTGATTGAACAACGTCCAGGACGATCTCGCGCTCACTTCACACTTCGAAGCCGGATACGTGGACGACCCTGCATTGGAGGTAGAGGATTATTTTAGTGATTGGGACGAACAATCGGACGATTACTTTGATGACGACCCGACAGCGGCGCGGAAAAAGAAGTACTCGCTGTCTTCTGGATCGGCAACTGGCAACGATGCCCGCCAGGTACATGCGCCGAAAACCGATACGGGATCTTTCCAGAGTGTTGTCTGGAAGACCTCGGCCCATGAGGATGCTGGAATGCAGGTTCACGAGCCGGGCCACGGTGACAAAGTTGCATTGCTGAAGAATTGGCGGGAGGTGTTTAAAAACTCCCAGCCGTCTTTCAACCGCTCATGGAGAAGGAAGAAGAAGGTCATGGACTATCTCCAGTCCGACACTGTCTCGCTCGACGACGCAATGGACGAATCTCCGGTGCCTGGAATGGACTTGAAGGGGGACCGCGACCTTGATTCGTCCAACAGTCTGCAGCATGAGACACCGGAATTAATCCCAGATAGGAATCCCACTCCCCCGTCGGTATTCACCAGCAGGATCGCGCCGTCGCTTCAGGACCTGCCGTTCCAGCCCAAGCCAGACGACGTCGGACTCTCCGATGACGCCTCAGAGACGGCGGCGACCTCTTCGTCCGACCAACAGCAACAGCCGTCAACCACTTCCATCGATACCGAGCCTAGCCCTTCTACCAAGAACCGCTCACCCTTGACTTCTGTCTCCGCCTCACCCAATCGTAGGAAGAGAAAGGCGTCTGTCTCGGTCGATGACGGCTATGACCATACCGTCGAGGATAAGTTGCAACCGAGACCAAAGAGGGCTGCAGCCAGGAGGTCGGGCGAGGCTACAGACCAGACTAAGCCATCCTCCACAGGACCAACACGGCGATCTACGCGCAACAAAAAGGCCTAGGTTGATTGAGTACTTATTTATGGTCACGAGAGACGGACCCGACGACCAAATTGATGATGGATGTGAATTCTTCAATATATATATATATATATAGCCATAAATTTCTACCAGCACGTTTATAGTAATAAAAGCGTTATAAACGAGTGTAGAATATCCTAGGCAAACTCTTTATTGAAAGCGCGTCCGATAACCATGCGTCTGATCTCGCTCGTCCCTGCGCCGATCTCATACAATTTCGCATCCCGCAGCAGTCTCCCCGCCGGAATCTCGTTGATGTAGCCGTTCCCCCCCATCAGTTGGATGGCGTCGAGAGCGCATTCGGTCGCCCGCTCCGCAGCATACAAAATACTCCCTGCACAGTCCTGGGTGCGGATTACAAGCTGGGTCGCCGGGTCGGCGGCGGAGGTGTCGATCTGGCGGGCGGTCGCGTACGTGTAGGCGCGCGACGCAGACAGCTTGGTGTACATGTCTGCCAGCTTGCCCTGGATGAGCTGGTTGTGGGCGATGGGGGTACCGAATTGTTTGCGCATATGTGTATACGGTAGGACGAGGTCGAGGCAGGCCTGCATAATACTATTATACTTGGATTAGCCCGAGAGTAAAAAAAGAAAAGAGAAAAAAATTATTATAAGGTGGTCTCATCTCACCCTAGTGGTCCGGCGCTGAGGACTAGACGTTCGAGGTCCAACCCTTCCATCAGTACCTTGACTCCTCTGTTCAACTCGCCTAGACGGTTCTCCCGGGGAACGAAGACATCCTCGAAGACCAGCTCGCCCGTGTTGGAACCACGCATGCCGAGCTTGTCCAGCTTGCGGGCGCATGAGAAGCCGCTGGTGCCCTTCTCTACCACAAACGCAGTGATGCCTTTGGGGCCTTTCTCGGGTTCTGTCTTTGCATACACAACGATATAATCTGCATCAGGACCCTGGAGAAGGATAAAAGCATATTAGTCCGAGCCTTGAAGCGACAAGATTTCCTGGGATATGTGCGTGAACATACGTTTGTGATCCACATCTTTGTCCCGTTCAGCAGCCATCCTCCATCGACAGCCTTGGCTGTGGTCTTCATGCTGACAACATCCGAGCCAGCAGAGTGCTCTGACATTGCCAATGCGCCGACCTTCTCTCCGGACAAGAGACCTGGTAGGAACTTGGCCTTCTGCTGTTCCGTCCCATTCAAGGAGAGTTGGTTGACGCAGAGTTGTGAGTGGGCAGCGTAGGATAACCCGATGCTTCCTGATACCCATCATTAGCTTGTCCGGGAACATGGATGGAGAACAGAGTTGTTTGAAAATACCAGATGCTCTGCTGATTTCCTCCATGACAATACAGTGAGCCTGATAGCCCATCCCTAGACCGCCGTATTCTTCATTGGCCGTCACACCAAGCAACCTGATAGAAACGTTAGCATGGAAAACCCATACAAGCCCCTTCACAGAAGAATAGTAAATACCCAGCATCCCCTAGTTTCTTCCACATATCTGCTGGGAACTCATTCTGTTCGTCCGTCCGGGCAGCGACCTCCTCGGGGATCTCACGTCCTGTCTATCCTTAGCTCCGAGGATATCGAATACGATGCACACTCTCTGATACTCACTTGTAAATTCCTGAACTCGTTCACGCAGCTCAACCAAGTCATCCTCCGACGGTGGAACGAATCCCTTCGGGTGTTTTGTCGACAGTGCCCGTAATGCGGGGATCTGAACGAACGGCCTCGGTGCCCTCCACAGAGCCCGATAAGAACCTCGAATGAAAGGAGACGCTATGGTTGAAGCCATGATGGATCGATAAATCTAATTACCCTTTGAAACGAGAGGCCAGAGCGGAAATCTGCGAGCCAAATAAAGCCTCAGTAGACAGGTATCAGTGCGTGTAACTGCGCAGGGAAGGGCTGCAGGCGGCTAGACACGGAGCTGGCATCATCGTCACTGCTTCTCTCCGCATCTTCTTCTCCCTTGACAGCAGCAACACAGCACTACTATTTCTTCCAGTTATTTCTACCATTGTCTTCTCTGTCATGCTATATTTCCTACATGAATAGCACATTGTGAAGGTTTATTCTTGTTCCAGAAGGCACAAGCCCCTTGAACTCTCGGAGACCCTCTCCCCAGATTCGTCCCCCCGCAATGCGCGCCCCATCACCACTTCTGCGGCGCTTGGCTCAACAAGCTGGCACACACCACCAACTCCAACCGGCAGTCTCGAGGTTACAGACGAGATGGATCTCGCGATATACACATCCTCACCATGCGTCAGCGATATCTGTGCTCCCTACTGCAGTCGATACGGCCTCGGCAGAGTACGTGGAAAATTCGAGGCAGATGAAGGAGCTCCTGGACAAGATGACTGGGTTACATACAAAGATCGCGGAGGGGGGGCCACAAAAAGCGAGGGAAAAGCACATCGCCCGGAACAAGATGCTACCGCGTGACCGTGTGACGGCGCTGATCGATCCAGGGACGTCTTTCATGGAGCTCTCCACGCTCGCGGGCCACGAAGTCTACCCTGGAGAAGATGTCCCCGCCGGTGGGATAATCACAGGGATTGGCACCGTGGAAGGGGTCACTTGTATGATTGTTGCCAACGATAGTACCGTCAAGGGAGGAACATACTACCCTATCACGGTGAAGAAGCATCTCCGTGCGCAGGCGATCGCCCAGGAGAATAGCTTGCCGTGCATCTACCTCGTGGACTCGGGCGGCGCAAACCTGCCGCACCAGGCGGATGTGTTTCCGGACAAGGAGCATTTCGGACGGATTTTCTTCAACCAGGCCCGCATGAGCTCGATGGGGATCCCGCAGATCTCCGTCGTGATGGGGCCCTGCACTGCTGGAGGGGCATACGTGCCCGCCATGAGCGACGAAACTATCATCGTCGAGAACCAGGGGACTATCTTCCTCGCCGGTCCGCCGCTCGTCAAGGCGGCCACGGGCGAGGTGGTCTCGGCTGAAGACCTCGGCGGTGGCCATCTCCACAGTACCATCTCCGGTGTGACAGACTACCTGGCTGTGGACGACGCCCACGCACTAATCCTGGCGCGCCGGTCAATCGCGAACCTCAACTACCCGCAGACACCGGCACCTATCCAGCTGACCTCTAGGCAGGCCGAAAGGACAATCCAGGAGCCCCTGTATGACCCGGAGGAGCTCAACGGGATCGTGGGCACGAACCTGCGGCGACAGATCCCCGCGCACGAGGTGATTGCACGCATCGTCGATGGAAGCGAGTTTGCCGAGTTCAAGCGTGATTACGGAAGCACGCTGGTCACAGGCTTTGCACGCATCTACGGCACGCAAGTGGGCATCGTGGCCAACAACGGCATTCTCTTCTCCGAGTCCTCGCTCAAGGGTGCCCATTTCATCGAACTCTGCTGCCAGCGCAACATCCCCCTCGTCTTCCTGCAAAATATCTCGGGGTTCATGGTCGGCGCCGACGCTGAAAAGGGCGGCATCGCGAAGAACGGCGCCAAACTGGTCACTGCCGTCGCCTGTGCGAACGTCCCCAAGTTTACCGTCGTTTTCGGCTCCAGTGCGGGTGCTGGCAACTACGGCATGTGGTAAGTCATTCTCCCTCCCTCCCTCCCTCCCTCCCTCCCTCTCCCTCTCTATATCTAGATACTAATGATAATCCAGTGGGCGTGCGTATTCACCCCGGCTGCTCTTCATGTGGCCCAACGCCAAGATTGGAGTGATGGGATCCGAGCAGCTCTCCGCCGTGATGGAAGCCGTCGGGCGCAGCGCAGACCCAGAGCTGAAATCCCGCATCGAGCGCGAATCCGAAGCGGTGTTCTCGTCGGCGCGCCTGTGGGATGATGGGGTGATTCCGCCCGCGCAGACGAGACAGGTGCTCGGCTTGAGTTTGGCAGCTGCCTTGGGCGGGAAGGGGGAGAGCGTCCCTACTCGGTTTGGGGTGTTCAGAATGTAAGGTAGGTTAGGTACCTAGGGTAGGTAGGTTTTATGAAAGCAATGAATTGAAAGCTTCGTTTTGATAGGTACAGATAACTGCCATACAAGAAACAATCGTAAGTAATGCCACTCATCAAACCAGCTTTTAGCAGTTTCTTTCCTACCCAGTAAACCCAAACCTTGCAACTTTTTCTTTTTGTTTCCATCAGTTTCCAATTCACCAGTCCCATTTCCTGAAAAATCATTGCTTCGATGCCTTGACGCGATGATCGTTGTCAAGATCGCAGAACCCATTTCGACCAACTTTTCCCTGTCTCCCACTCCATACAAGAAGCACCAACTCAACGCTGAGGAAGAGAATGACAAACAGGTAGAGAAATGGAAGTTATAAAAAGAAGGAACTGGAAAGAAAAGAAGAAAAAAGAAAAAAAAAAATCCAGGAACCGATAAGTCTCTATCATGTCAAAAGCTAAGCTGCGTCGCCGGTAGAGGTACAAGGGGGGAACGAAGAGAGAGCATCAGGGGATGTGATGGAACACCACGGTGGAGATAGTCATGAGAGGTAAGTCGTAAAGGCGTGGAGCACGGAGATGCCGTTTCGTATGTGTTTTTTTTTTCCTTTTTTTCCTTTTTTTCTCTTTTTCGTTTGCCTATATGTTTTCTGTTTTCTGGGTTCTCTTTGGCGTAACGGCATCATAGAATTACACATGGACTCCTGCGCTTTCCTGCTCGTCGTTTGTCGCGCTTGCGGTCGGAACGGTTCGGCGCTTCTCGTTTCCAATTCGAACTGTCGGAGTCTTTAGGATCACTTCCTTGTAGGTCTTTACGGATGATCTGTCTGCATAGATCGACAAAGACTTCGTTGACGTTGGCGCGTCGTCGGGCCGAGGTCTCGTAATACGGCGCGTTGCCCCAGGTCTGGGACAGGGCGAACGCGCGGGCACGGGGCACGGCGCGATCATCTTCAAGGTCGGACTTGTTGCCCACGATGACGATGGGAACTTTCTCATCATCTTTGATACGGATTATTTGTTCCCGAAGTTCTGAGAGCTCGTTGAGAGACGACATGCTGGTGATAGAGAACACCAGGAGGAAACCCTGGCCTTGTTTCATGTACAGCTCTCTGAATCTGGTGTTAGTGAATTCAATGGCAATATCGATGAGCGATGTACCTCATGGCCGCTAGACTTTATGTCAGTTTGTCATTCTGCAAAAAAAAGGGCATCCCCTGACTTACTGAATTGTTCTGTCCCCGCCGTGTCCAGGCTATTCAGCATTCAAGTTAGCTTATTGTCCTTTCTCGAATCTTGCGCCTTGCGGCTGAACATACATTTCGAGAATGCATTGTCGACCCTGGGAATTATCAGCGTTGGTTCGATGAGAAAGGGGGGTTGGTGATAATTAGGAACCACCGACTTACATCTACTTCGATCTGTTTCCGATATGAATCTTCGATTGTCGGATCGTAGCTCTCAATCCAGACATTTTGAACGAATTGTGCTGCAACGAGACAGTGGGCATTTAGTATGTGTTAAGGGAACTGCAGAACGTAGGATCACAAGGGCTCGCAAGCAGGGAGGTCATATGTACCGGTAAGGCAACTTTTCCCGACACCACCTAAGGACAGACGAAGCATTAGCAGGGAGTCTCGCAGAAAGGATTGCCAGGGAGATCGGGTATTATTTACCAGCGCCCAGAACGACAATATGGTATTCGCGTCTGGTCGTGCAGACAGTGACGATTAGCAGAGTCGAGGATATAGGGTAGTGACCAGGGGAGGGCTTACTGCGGCCGCATTGGTGCAGATTTATTATCACTTGGTCGCGAACAACAGTCAATTCCCGACAAAATAGCTTTTATTTCTTCCCAAGTCGCTCGAAAACACAATCCAACGGGCCAAGCCGACGAAATTCCGATCGTGACAGGCGCAATTGGGTCGGGTGGTTGATTGCGGAGGATTTCGCAGCGATAGCACGAGACCCTGGTGCTCCCCTGTGTGTATGTTTTTCCCGCTCTGCAATTGCCCCTTCGATTGTTTCCTCCTTTATTTGTCTGATATCTAGTTAGATAAAAAGTTCCAAGTGAGGACGACGCGCAATGCGTGACATCGGTTTGAGAGGGACAGGGGGGGGGAAGGGTCGACGTGGAGGTATCTGTCAATTCCTCAAAAAAGCCGTTCGAGAGCTGTCCTGGGCGAGTCTTGCCGGGCAAAGAGGGGCGAAAGATGGAGGGCAGAGCGACTGGGAGGAGGCAGAAGCGTTCGACGGTTCCAGATCAGAGACCAAACTTTTAGTGTAGAACTAAGTCCCCGACTAGCCCAGGCACGACCCAAAAAAAACTGAAGCCCGAAGAGAAGGATCCGGAGCGAGCACGAGGACGCAGCAACGTTGGGAACCGCCCGACCGACAAGGGTCTAGGATTTAGGGCGACCGACGGAGACAGAGCTGGACAACCCTTTCGATAGTCGATAGCGAGCGACAATGCAACGGCTGGGCGGAGTGACTTGCCCAGATGGAGATTCACAACTGATCGACGGTTAAGTTCTTGCTAAGCTACTAAGTTAGTTGGCGTTGGTGGTTAGGCGTGGGCGGCGGTGAGGAGCGGTTGTGCGTAGGACACCCGTTGGGATAAGCTGGTTGACAACGCCAGAGATATGAGCTAGTAGTTAACAGACTGACAAAGGCGCCGGAGATTTAGCTACTACACTGATGAATCAGTCTGGTCAGCAATGACGAACTAGTTGGTGCTTCGCTGCTTTGACAGGATGACGGGACAGGGGAGAGACACCAGGGCAGCCGAGACAGGGCTTGGGGAATCCCACGAAACTCTACCGATCACTCTGGCACGCAAAATGACAGGTCCGACAGCGTGTCGGCAGCGACCCTTGGAACATCATTTCCTGAGCAGATATGAGGGCGCCGCCCCCCCCCCTCCCGCCCCCCCCAAAAGCAAAAAAGAAGCATGGTGGTGGTTGACGCCCGAGGAATTTGACTGGCACTACCAGACACTCTGCACGGCCGCTGGCTTCAGCGTCCCATCCCCGCTACCATTCAGCCATGAACGAAGATGGCTTCGTGCCTTGGGAGATAAGGGCTTCTCGAAAGAGTTTCTCCTCGGAAGAATAATTGGTGATTGTCATGATGGTGGTGGAGTGAAAACAAAACGAGACTGCTTACCTACGCTGATAGAATGTTCAGTCTAGGTAGCTAACCAATATTACCCTGTGGAACCACTTCAATTCTTCCACTCCTCCACTTTTCCAAAAAGAAGAAAAAATACACACAAAATGGATGTCTGGGACGAAAATGCCGGTGAGAACAAGCGACGGGTGGTCGATATGTAGGGGAGAAACAGACACACAGGATAACTCGGGACGCAAGGTCTGACAGAGAGGGAAAAAAAGAACCACGTCGGGCCTCAACATGATACAACCTATGCCGGCAGCTTCTCTGCCCGCCCCCATGGACAGTCAGTCCTTCATTCGCAGATTGAGTCAACCTGGTGCTGATTTACATGCAGCGACGCAGGTACGCTGTGGTCGATGCTTGTCTGGCCCCAGCCCCGGGTACAGAGTGCTCCTGTCTAGCCCTCTTCAGATGTTTCTGAAGAACAGCATACAATCCCAACACTAATACGAAGACCTACTGAAACAACTCCAAATGAGCATGTCCACATCCTCAAGGGATGAGAGTCAGGGAAGTGACGGCCATTTCTGTAATTCGAACGCTCCGTTCCTCGAGTCTGCCGTACCAGGAATGCAAACGCGTTTTTAGGCATCTACACATTAGAGAAAAAGAAAAGGGGGGAAAGGACCCCTCTAGGCGGAATACGAAGTAAAACGCCAAAAGGGCAAACAGGGTCGAGGTGAGTTGTCCTGAGTTGGGCTGTTCAAGTATACAAAATACGGAGTAGTTCCTGGCCATGCTATGGATGATAGAGAAGATTGCCATTCCGACCAAGCCTCACTTTTTTCTCCCACCAACTCGTCAGGCCCAGACATGGGTCCCGGAAGAATCCCCACGGTGTCGGAAATGCCAGGGTACGTCATCTCGCATGAAACCAGAAAACAGAAAAGAAAAGAAACGCGGGAGTTGTCGATGTCAAAGCCAGCAGTCAGTTAAACCTCTAAAAAACAACCCAGCTAGTTCCCAAATATCTATACCCTGTCAAAGAATGGCTTATCAGTAGACTAGTCGGCATATAGAGTAGTACTTGGCCTAATTTTCATGCATAGCTAACTAGTTCTGGCAGTTATAACAGGGATCCTAGGTATGACCGGATAAGACCGAGCATATTCGATAAATCGCTTTCTCCTGCTATTCTAGATCATATCGCTATTGGTACAGAATAATATACCAGAAACATCAAAAAGGCAAAAAGAGAGGCAACTTGAAGGTAAAGAATGTCGTCAGATCCCCATACTAGGTAGAGTAGATGGGCACGATGTGCATAGTCTCCATAGGTATCGCCCGCCATATATTAGTAGTATCGTGGATCTATCGCCCTTCTGGGTCATCCATCATGGTTGAATGACCTATTGCGGCCCCCGGTAAAACCCTACGGGCCATAGATTTCATCGAAAAGACGAAGGCCCTCTATCGAGTCAAAAAGCGATCCGTTGGGAGGAGAGAGGCCTTAATTACTGCAGGAAGACGATTCGGGGGGTATACACTACCTCAAGGATGTTTGGTTCCATCATATCATTAAAGCTGGGGGGAAGTGCCTACTCCAGAGAACAGTTAGTGACGCTCATGATCCAAGCAAGTGTTTCAACTTTTTCCCTTGCCGTTGGAGATGTAGGCCGGGATGCTTGTACACCAGTATCCTTGGGGATTTTGGTAGGCTAGCGAGAGGTAGAAAGAGGGGAGACTTGAAACACATGGAATATTGAGTCTTAGAAAGGCTGCATATTCCCAGAATCAAGGTACCACTGGCCTGTAATCCTCTCCGTGTCCTATTGCAGTTGCGACTTTCATCTTCCCACGAGTGCTCTAGGTTGTTGAAACTCGAAAAGTAGCCATTCGTAACACCTCAATGCAACGAAGTACAAGCAATACAGTCATCGTGGTGAATGGTGAAAAGTCTATATCGGTCCCATACGGTATGCTGTAGGGTGACACTTAGATAACAGTGGTCGATGTTGAATCAGGTCTCAGTTAATTACTGTTTATGGAGCAAAAAGGGCCAGTACTTACCTGGGAATTGTCCTGGGATCCGACAACTGTTTTAACGCGTACCCAAGACCCCAGGCTCCGACGTAGGCTCCCCAAAGGTCTACCTATCATCGAACCTTATAGGAATACCATCAAAATGGACCTTTCTCATTTAACTATCGTATTTTGTATTTCAACCTGGGAAATATGTTCTGGTAGCTCGCTTCTCCCAGCTACGAGCTGTCCGATCAGTAATGACTTTGGAGCTGGCATAGAACGAGATTGTAGGACATTTTTCATCATTCTCATGCTCAATGGCACCTTTGGAGGGGTAGGCTAGAAGACAGTATGTCATAGGTGTTAGTTATAGCATCAGGGTCTTTTAACAACAAGCCCAACAAGCACCAGTCCCATCGATGGATAACTAGTAAGAAAGTGGGATATGTAGTAAGGGGGTAGGAGATCAAGTGAGGTCACTCTAGCTTGTGACCTTATTATATAATCGGATCACCTGATATTGTTATGCTAACCAGCCTAGCCTACAGCTGACGCCTGAGGCATAGATGAAATCATTTTGCCTCGGGCTTTTCTACCGGTCTAGAGAGGCCCCATGCTTCAACGACTGCTGAGATGGAGGCATATGCGTTTCTCTCCAGCCTTGGATATGCTTATAAGCTTTAGTTACCCTCCACAGATGGATGTCTTGCAGCTCTCCAGCATGTTCGTACCAGTATCACTGATTCTATATCGGGCCGAATACGGGAATACGCGTACCCGTAGAGTCTCAATCCCGAGCCTACAATTGGCTGCTGGGAACACTTCTCGGCCCGTCATCCCGGCTCTGCCGGACAAGCGGCGATCCTGGATGTTGAAGTAACCACCTGCTTCTAGTAGGGTGGACATATCTTTCTTAATACAGCTACTAGTGTACCAGACTTATATGGAGATGTAAATTATAGTATTCTATAATATCTGCGGTGTTTTGGGGGCTTTTTTTATATTAATTCTATCCTACGCATACACCAGTGCCCTCTACCAAGCTGATGATATATTATATCCATCGCTATTTCAGGTAGTTTACTCTAAGTTTTGAATAGAACTATAGAGCCATATTAGATTTTCTCACCAAGAAATATAAGAATACCCATCGCAGTCATCCACGCTATCCTTGTCATTATTATCATTTGCACTATAAGTATTCATATCTCGGGCCTGATCAGAAGTCTTATATGCTATATATAAACAATAAACCGAACCATTATCAAGAAGATTCTCAATAGGAACCTAGGGAAATTGATTAGTATTTCTCTTCTGATAGTGTTCATCAGGAGGGAATAGTAACATCCTCCACTCACTAGGTCCTATATCCTTGTTTGCCTTGCGAATCACTGGTGGCGATGCCTTGGCAGTAGCATTGGTGGTTGTGGTTGCAGTCGCCTTGGTAGTCACAACTAGCGGTATTTTTGTCTCCTTTCAATCCTTCCCCAATGCTACTACTAATATCTCTCCTGTCCTTGGTGTATCCGTTAATCTTGTTTGATTTGCCCTTGTCAGCATCGTGTTTTGTGACAATTTTCTCGTTGGAAGTATTCGTATCCCCCTTTTTGTGTTCTGTCTTTGAGGGACCCCCGAGTGCCTTTTTGATGGTGGAGAGCATCTTGCTAAAACAGCCTTAGATGGTCTTCCTCCCCTCCTTCTCCTTCTTCGCCTCGTTGTCTTTTTCTTTCTTCGACCTTACGACAACTCGGTCATCCTTGTGGGCTTTCTCTTTCTCAGTCACTTTACTCTGAGACTCTCTCTCCTGTGTTGCTCTCTGATGCTGGTGCGACCCCGACTCGTTGACTGTAAACTCTTGGATTAGATCTTGACTCGTTTCCGTCATAATTGCAAGAACGTATGCAGACGTCTCTTGTCGTCGAAATGTCTGCTGCGACGATATTACAAGAGGGTTGAAAGAATGACTGAAAGATTTAAAAAAAAATGATCAAAAAGAAAAGGTGCTGTCGTGGAGAAACCCCCCTCCTTGGACTGTCAAAGAGCACAAGCAACGCCTCATTCTGCACTCCGCCTGGTCACAAGAGGTTCTCCAAGCTATGGCAGGCATCCAAGATAAGTCTCACTCATTTTTCGTTCTTGATCTACAGTTTCAGTCTACCTCTGCAACGCGTTCGTCTAACAGGTAGTCATTGGAGGGCCGGAGAAGCCGAAAAAACGAGGCTGAGCAGGGAGGCTGATGGAATCATGCATCACCTTGCGCTCTACGCAGCTACTTTGTATACAAAGCAGTCGCTTTGAAGTGAGCTATACAGTTCATACATGAGGCTTTTTCGCTATGTTTTGTTCTTATTCTGTAGTTTAGACAACCGTGGAACAGACAAATACGTCGAGACCGGAGATGGACTGAAAAAATAGCCATGAAAAAATACTTTTCCGTCTCAGTCACTTGGGATAGACAGTCTACTCATTTTTCAGAGCTCTGCATCATCCAAGTCGTTACTATTTCGTTGCCCTCTGCTACCTTGGCCTTGCGCGTCTTCACCCTGTGCCTGGGCTAATTTCTCACCCTATGGCATTACCCCATCCCTAGAGAAGGATCAGTACAGTCGCATAGAACAGAGCAAGACAAAAAGAGAGGTTTGCTACTTATGGGAGCTAACTTCGAGTAGACTCGAATCTGGTGTTTTTTCCCTGCTCTTATTCGGCCTCTTCGGCCTAGACGCTTCCAACTCCTTGGTCAAGCGCTACGGTTCCGGCAAAAAAGTCAAGGCAGATACGAGAAGAATTAAGCCCACCAGAGCTACGAGAGCAGTCATTAAGATCCTGACAGATAGTGACATAATGCTAGAGCTTGAAATCACGAACTCCGCCGCGCCAGGTAGCATGCTGAGGTCCCCCGGAAGGATTTTATAAGAGAGGCCTCGCCGTCTTTCCATGAAACTTCTAGTCATATACTCCCAGGACGAGAGACCAGGACGGCCCGTCGGCATGAACGGGTAATTATTGATCGGAAAGACTCTCCGTCCAATACCAAGGGTCCCTTCCAGGGTGGTACTATATCCTCCTAGCGAGGAAACCAAAATCCTGTAGGTGAAGTGTCTCGCGAGTCCATGTTCTGCACCAGTGAACTGCCTGGAACCTAGTGATTATCTCACGTCCCTGAATGCCGATGATCTTGGGGGAAAGAGTTATGCTAGGTTAGGTTAATTTGGGTTTCTGGTAATATTTCCAAACAAGCCAGATATATATATATATATATAAACCCCTGTAAAATGGGCAGGAATAAGACTGTTATTTACAGACCACAAGGTCAGCCGGGAAACATGGCTAGTATACAAACAGCTGCACACCGATACAAGAGAAAAACTGATATCATGAGCCACACGGAAGGACTCCCTGGAAATGACGATAGGCGTGAGGATCAAACATGAGACAGAGAAGATGGCTTAGACTGTGGGCTGTGACCAGAATGTCTTTCAGAAGCCTTGATTTCAATGGCTGGCCTGTGAGATGTGGAATCGCCATTGGTATCAACAATTAATCCATTGACCTGTCCACGACTCTGAAACCCTGTGCTGTAGCTCTCAAGGGCTTCGAAGACATGGCCGAATACTTTCTTATCCACATCCTTGGCCCACAGAAAATCCAAATGCTCATACTTCGGGATGGGCTTTGCGATAGTTTCGCGAGGAAGGCTCTGCAGCATCACGTCGATATCAACGAGGCTATCATTCTCACCATACAGCATCACAATTGGAGTCTTGATGTTCCTGGTTGGGTATTTGACAGGCTTGTAAAAACGCTCGCTCACCCCGAGGCTGAACGGCGCGTAGACTTCATCATCAAAGAACTGGAAGTTTTTATTGCGAATGATTTGGAACCAGTGGACCACGGACTTGGTACTCGTGAATGAATACAGGTGAAGGTACCCTGCCAGTTTCTGGTAGGAGCTGATGTTCTGGCACTTCCAGTTAAAAAGAATCGATAGGGAGATGTCGATTATGCGAACATAGATCGGAGGATAGAGGATCGTCTGCCACATGGTTGTCGAGCTGAGGATGCTGCGCCGGCCGAAAAGTAGAAACAAAAAGTCGGGCGAGGCTTTCATTAAAGACGTGACAATGCGGTTTGCAAGCCCAGATGGAGCCATGGCAGGCGCAAGCGCCACGAAGACATCGACTTTCTGATTTAATAGTGGATGAATCGACAGGGTTGCAAATGCCTGGGCTGTCCCCTGTGAAAAACCAATATATGATAGTGAGGGCTGTCCCGTGACATCGAGGATATACTGTATGCTGTCCGGAATATCATGGAAGGCGAACTGATCAATTGAAAAGGTCCAGAACTCGTTCGATGCCGGCGAGTACTTGGTTGACTTCTTCGAGTACTTGTTGCCGCGGTTGTTCCCGAGCCATACATCGTATCCTCGTTCAACTAGCTGGAACGGAAGACAACGCTGTTCATGTGTCAAAGCAATCCAGACCTCACTACACATCAGAAGGCCATGATGCAAGTACACGACCTTTTTCCTAATGCTACCAGGACCATGGTTGACTCGTATGCCGGTCTCGCCCTTCCGGTATGGTAATCGGTGGAGCCCAAGAAGATAGCCATCGCCGGTCTGCACGATGTGTTCTTCCGGCTCGTATCCAAACAACGCACAGATATCAGCGAAGTCGGACGCCTTTGCAATGGATGTAGCCAATGCAGCCTGGCTATCAGGTTTGTAAGGTCTCTCGGAAGGTATGAAAAGATAGAAAATGATTTTGGACTGATTGTAGCAGAAGTTGATGATCGGTTCCGCTACAGCGTAGTCAGCCCCAACTCCGACTGTTTATCGCGAGATGATATCCCGACTATACTTACGCAAACAGACAGTGATAACGTGAACAATTCCTTCCAGCAAAACTAGAATGAGCGATCCAAAAAGCGCAATGTACTCAAACCTATAGGCAGAGAATTAGATGCAACATTTCGAAATTTAATCAGCTAACGCCTCTCAACTAACCAAAGTAGTCTCCCGATGAACGGTACCCGTGCCATAATGGAGTTAAGCAGCTCGGCCAATGCTGTCTAATGTGTCTATTGTGCATCTAGAAGGCCTAGAGGGCATATTCTGTGTCTGATAGTTGCAAGAATGGTTGTCGTGGAAAGAGGTTCTTGCCAAAACCGCTTCGACGTCATGCAACCTTGCATGTGACGCTTATGTCATCCGGTGATGGCCAACATCGCCGGACCGAAAAAGTTCATGACTGACAAACGACAATCGGTTGATTTGCAATCTTCGGGGAGTCAAGATGCCTAGCTCCTGCCATCAAATAAGTGAGTCAAGGCAGAGTTCATCGGTTGCTGAAATCCCCCAATTGGCAATATATTCAATCCGTGTGGTTTGTGTGGGTGTTGACTTGGCAATTAGGAGACGCGCTTGCAGAATGTCTACAGCAATCCGACTGTATCATGGTCCAGCGGCACACTCCGCGAGAGTGTCTCAGTGCTCCATATGTCGATGAATTGCCTGTGAAATGCCAGCAACTCCGAAAAGGGTTCAGCGAGTGCAAGTAGGTCTTGCGTGCGAAATGATCGAGTAGGAGAGCTCCGCACGGCTAACATTTTTACCCCTCTAGACGCGGACTGATCGATATGCGCAAACGATTCCGAGGAAATCAGCCTCTCGGTTCTTCCAAGATAGAGGGCGGGCCTGGCTCTGAGCAGAAGCAACAGCTATATGCGGGAAAGCCGGCCTTCACTACCGTCAAGGAGATTAGCGGCGACGAGGTCCAGATGGACCCTGAGAAGACGAGGGGTCTGTGATGTGTTTTTCATGATCGCTTAGCTGGAGGCTGGTATATAGGGACTGGTGACGACGGAAACCAAGGACCTCACGTGTATCGATGTGCTGAAGCCTGACAGTCATCAAGCACGCCGTTTTACTCTTCTCCACTTAGCATGGATCTGGTGTTATTCTGGGTATCTGCAATGTACGATAATGGGTCTTAGCTCAAACATGAAATGTATATAGATCATCTTTTTGCCTGATGGCTAATTGATATTGCCTCAATGTCTCATATAATATGCTATTCTGGTTGCCTTCGGTTTTCGGAGGATATGATAGGATCTAAGGATTTTCTAGCGTGCAAACGTAGAATACAGCATTATTGGAAGAAATATAGAACAAATGTCAAGACACCCGACGTGAATGCCATCTTTGAGACAAGAGAAGAAGAGGAAATGCTTCGTTTTTACTGGGTCTTCTTGGTTTTGGCAGAAGGGGGCTCTGAGTAAAGCCAGACCAGTACGAAAGCAATGAAACCGCCAATGACGGCCCACAGACCAGCAATCCACACCCAACCACCGCTGATCTCCCAGCTTCGGGGATACTCGTCGTGAGCGAAATGGCGGACAGTCACCTCATGCTTCTCCTCAACGTTGGTGAGGAAGGGGCGCTTATAGTCGACACGGAAGGAGAAGATGCCATGCTGATCCGGAGTGGTAAACGCCGCGCTGTACACAGTGCTGTTATCGGTCTTGCGAGTGGGCTGGAGGGCGAGGCGATGGAAGGGGGAGAGCATGCTGAATTCGAGCTGAAGGGCGTCCTCCGAAGGAAGCTCGAATGGGACATAGCCGTCGTATTCATACTCGGAAACTTCCATGTTAAAAACCTGTAAAATGCCACATCAGCATCCTTACCATAGCTAGACAGGATTGAAGGGTACTTACGATGTCATTTTTGATGCGGTAGATCTGCGGGTTCAAGTCCGCAGGGTCTTCTGCGAGATAGTGCTCAATCTTTCCAACCTTCAAAACACCAGTCTCCTTGAAGGTCCAGGCAGTCAACTGCTTGGCAAACTCCCGGTTGACCGTCTGGGTCTGTTCCTCGTCGCTGGGGGTCTTGACAGTGGCGGAGAACCATTTGTCTTCCAAGCTCTCGACGGAGCCGAGAACAGTGAAACGAGCCGAATTCCTCGACTGCATGGTCGAGACTAACGCCAGCTGTGAGCCTGTGGCATAAACCTCCTCCATGCTTCCGGAATCGTCCTTGGGGTTGTAGCTATACGCAGTCACCGGCGCGCGGAGCACAGGGGCGACAAGGGGGCTATCACTTCCCAGAGTTTGAGGAACTGCTCTAGGCATGGCCAGAACGCCCTCTCCGGAGAAATAGGCCTTGGTGTCGGGGCGGAGGGGACCAGGACGAGGCACAACGAGGACATCGTGCTTCTCGGACGCGGACACGGTGTCATAGTTGAAATGGTCGACAACAAAGGCCGAGCGGTCGCTTGACAAGTGCAGGTCCAACTCAATGAGGAGCGAGCTAATCGCACTCGGTGTGCTCGACTTTCCGGATAGGGCGAGGAGAACGTTGCCCTCCTTATTCATGAAGTCGAGGACCGCCTTGGGAGTCAACGAGGGGCCGAAGCCTATTGAGACAGGTGTTAATTTCACACCGGTCTATTACGGAAAGTATCTGTCCCAGTGTAAACGCCGAACCTTTTGATTTAGGAGGGAAAACGAGCAGGTGGTCATAAGCTCTGGCTCCATGCTGAAACAGAGAGAGCTGCTCGCTCTTCGGCGATTCGAATGAGAGAGTATATCCCCGACCTGCAACGCCAGTCAGCTTTTCTCCAGCGTCCATCGCCATCCAAGTAGGTCAACCCACCCTCCAGATCACTCCAGAATGTCGAATACAGGCTCTTTTCGGTTTCATCCTCCAAGATAACCAGCAGACGATTGCCCGTACTACTCAATGCATGTACCACCGCCAAGAAGCTCAAGAACAGAAAAGAGAGGAACCACCGCATCGTGAAAGTTCCGCACAGCGGAGCGGAAGATGGGCAATGGATGGCAATTATCAGAAACGAAGAAGAAAAAAGGACACGAGGCTGGAATTGACGTTGCGCGAGCCGCCTCGTTGTAGTAGTTAATGGGGGAAAGGCGACGTGTTTGGTCCGCATGCCAAGACTTTGTTTCGCTCGCATCGGCATTCGTCACTTTCAACCTCCATCGAGAACCTCCACCCCCTCCTGTCGCATTGAGGCAGCATCGCCGTTGTCCACCCACACAACCCGTCTCTGTTCAGAGTCCAAAAAGTCTGCACTACGTCTGAGTGCGTCTGCAATTGAATTGCATTCCTGTCGGCTGAAATCAGACCGCTATTCCCCCGGATTCGATCCACCGCAAAACTTTTGAGCTCTCCGCATCTTCGATTCCAATCTCACCGACCACCATGTCGAACCCTCAATTCTGGTCGACTCCTCTCCGCTACCTCCGCTGGGCCTCCCACGAGAAGCCGGCTATCTTCTATTCTCTCTGTGTCGGCTCCATGGGCCCTGTTCTTCTAGTCGCCCTGCCTCCCATCCGCCGGTATTTCGGCGACATTGACCCGGCTCCGGTTCCCATGTCATACCCGGGTAAGAGCTTCTGCTGCCAAAGCTGAAATATGTTTGATATACATTCTGGTTGTAGAGGAGATTGCTAACAATGATGCTGCTACAGTTCCCACGGGACCCCGGGTGATCCCCCAAGGCTACGACGACGAGTAGACTCGAAAAAGGAAAAAGAAAGAAAAAGAAAGAATATTCAACCCTCCGAGGTTGACATGTGCAATTACATCGTTCTATCGAATTAGTTTCGTGGGTGTTCCGGTGCAGCAGAGTGGGAAATTTACACAGCACACACAGCTCTTGAATCCGATCGGATCCGTCTCCGTGTTCTTATAGCACCAAATCAACTGCGCAACCAACGCCATTGTCTCCGTGCAGCTTGTTTGTTGACTGTCTCTATCTTGTTTTGTTTTTTCCCTGCAACTGGGGTCAAGGTGCTACAACGTACTGTACATGAAATGATATACAATCCAGATGAATATGTTCCTTCATTCGCAACTCCAATCTGGCTCAGATCCAATGGCTAGATGGAATACGGGTATCTGCTGACGCCAGACAGGTGTAAATCCAATATCACGAAGTCAAGAAGCATAGTACAACCAATAGCAAATGGGTAATCTGGGTCGAAGTGACACAAGTACAACAAATACAACAAAGTTGAAAATTAAGGAGACTTGGGCAAGAAGAGGTGCTCAAACTTCTGCGATATTAAGGCCCTGCTACGACTCCTCATCCTGCTGTGGGCCATATAAAAAATAGCGGTACAAAATAGGCCGTTATAGAGGCCGTTCGAGTACACAGGGAATATAATACCCTTTTGCAGAGGGGAGTATTTCCTGATGAGTAGGCCTTTGGTCTGTTTCTTCTGGTCGAGAAGCTCTACACTTGGGGATTTGGGTTCTAGAGAAGATCTTGTAGGAACTAAGAGAATAGATAGTTTTCTCCTGAGTAAGATTAGATTTGGTATTTCATCCAAACACATGAATCCACAGCATTGTACATTGTAGAAGAGGTTGGCGAGATGGAGTCAAAGATAAGCGATTACAAGCTGCTAACTCCTTGGCTGTCATATAGTTCATACTCGGCGTTGTTGATCGGGTTCGAAGAGGCGATTCGTTCAAAGATGACAGTCGAGGGATAACAACACCGTTCTGGGTCCAAATGAAATGCCTGCTATCAAGATGACAGAGACCTAGAGCTGAGTATACACCGAGGAAAATCTCCGGATTCTATAAGTGTCGGTACAAGACTGAAAGACACCAGTGGCTTGCATCTTCAGACAGAGTCAGTCTCATGCCGGAGAATCCGAGCTGAGGTTAGGTGATTTTTTTGGTAATTCAGGAAAGATGTCAGATTCGGATGGAGATTCATGAATCACAATAACACAAAAGACCAGATAGTTTGCAAAGGCCACATCAAAAGCAACAACGCCATAAATGCTCATATCTACATGTAGTTCATGATCCGCATCGCTATACCGGATATCTCCAGAGTTGATGCAGTCGAAAATGTCAACTTGGCACTCCCAAAAACATCCATCATTTCTGCAAGACAATGATCCAAAGCACCCCCCTCAACCAAGATGTTAGCGTCCTGTACATCAAGAAAGGTCCCAGAGCAAAACAAAAGATTTAGCGGAAAAGAAGACGGCAGAGAGTCATTAGAGCAGGAGAAATCCAAAAAACCGCCGTAATTTTTTTGCGCGACCTATCACCCCAGAGCACCTGATCTGTCGACTTCATAAAAGACAAAACGTAGTAGAAACCAAAGCATCGTCGACGGCAAGAACAAGGCACCAATGGGACTCCCTCTTGTTTCAGGCATCATTACAGACCCGTCGCAGAACCACATAACGGCAGTGTGGGCGGCATTCCCTGGAGAGAGGGTGTATGTCGAAACCATTAACATGCCTTGATGGGCTGGAAAACATATCATAACATAATAAAGAAAAAGGTCCATGGTGGTATCCTTGAGAGGCAAAACATATTGACGTAAAAAAAAAAAAAGAAAAAGAGAAAAGAAAGAAGCGACGGAAACAGAGTCCCGAAGGGTTTTTTACCCCTCCGCTTTAGACTTTCGTAGAAGAGGAAAGGCAGGTCTGCTGTCTTCCCATGGCATTCAAAGGGACTCCTCCAAGTCGATAGATGATAAGAGTGATGATGATGATGATGATGATGATGATGATGATGATGATGAAGACGGCGGAAGAACTTCTTTTAACGCCGGCGATGAGGTTCCCTTTCACGTGCAGGCTGCGGCCTATTACGTTCCGAGTATGTAGAGTCCGGAGTATATCTGGGGTCCATTCCTATCCGGGGGTCTGGGGCAGTTGTAGGTGGATAGGCCATTCCTGAGGTGACGGGTGAGAATTCGGATTCATTTTCATAGCCTGGTCCTGGGTATCTGGGAGCATTGTTCCTCCCGGCCTCGTACCCATAACCAGTGTTGCTAGTGTATGTGTAGGTTGGGTGCATGTCCGTGGTCGTCACCGCGGGCTGGCTGGGGCCAGAGTACTGTTGCGGCGGCTGGTAAGGAGGCTGTCCAGATCCATAGGGAGAATGACTGGAAGAATATGTGGTAGCCGGAGGGTACTGGGGATTGGGTGTTGTCCCATACCCCTGAGCATAAGGATCCATGTATGGCTGTGCAGGGGCAGCACTATATGTGGGCGGAGAAGGCCCTTGTTGCTGCCGCAACTCATGAATTGGAGAGGCTGCATAATTTGCTGGATGCACGTTAGGTGCCTGAGACTTGCCCAAATCTTGAATGTAACTACCTCGTGGATAGCCAAGATCAGCCCTACGCGAAACATCTGCCTCCCAGCGGGCCGAATCGGCCTTGAGATCAGCAATCATTTCCTGTCACAACAAGCATCAAGTCAGTTAAACTTCCCCTAAGTTGTTTATGTGTGTGTGTGTGTGTGTGTGTCCGTTTGTTTGACTCACCGAAGTCAGATTCCGGTAGGCACGGATGAAAAAGCCCTGGCGACCCTATTCGGAATGTTAGTCAACAACACCTCAAGCACTGGGACAGAGATCCCCTCTGTGGGTTACAGCGAGACAGACATTATGGTTTCCAGGCCTTACGAGGGCATCATTCCCCAGGTAGCGGCAAATGTCCGCTTGGATGACTTCCCGACTGATTCCATCGCCGGGGACAAAGTATTCGTTCTGACGCTCCGGGCGCCCTTCAAAATGGCGACCAGTCATGATGTCCGGGGGAAAAGAAGCAACCAGGATTATGGATTTAAGTAGAGAAACGGGTCCAGGTGGCCAAAATCGCAACGACAGGCGAGATCCAGGAGTAGCAGACGGCGATCTGAGAACAAAAAAAAACACGAGTCCGGGGTCTCTTTATTAGATGGCGTCCAGGAACAATCCGAGGTGGGTTAATCCGACTTGTGTCTCATACACATCAGATGAAGACTCAAGTATCCAGGGTCTTGGTCCAAAGGCAAGAGGTTGGGAGAGATCCAGTGCAAAAAAGGCTCCAGGGAAGGTTGTGGCCGTTGGGTGTGTTTGTTTTGTGTTTGTTTTTGTTTTTGTTTTTGTTTCCCCTCTTTCTTCCTCGGGCGAACAATATATTCCTGGCGAGATGAGCGAGGGTCGCAACGACGGGTGCTCGAGAGATTGAGTGACGAGAAGGAGAAGACAAGAAACAGGCAAGAGGCTGTTGGGAGGAGGGAGACAGGAGAGAACGAGAGAGAAATCCGCCTCTTCCAGTGGGTTTTGTCCGGTGCACGCGTTTCTAACTGTCACTCACACTTTGCACTTTCAGTCACACACAGGCGGGTATAAATGTCGACGACCTGGCCGAAAATGCCAGAATGTAGTTTCTCAGAGAGCAGCGAGACCAGGGGGGAGGGGAAAGGAGATAAGAGAGTGTCGCCAAGGGGGGGGGAGCGCGAGGGTTGTGCGTTGCGGTTGGTTGTTTGGGATGTTGGGCCGGTTTCCTTTGGGCTGCCTGGCCGTGTCTGGTGCCACGACTCCACTAGCTGGAGGCGATTCGGATTTGCACAGTCCACTTCCCCCCAAGCCAGGTGCTCCTCCAACAGAAAGGAAGGGTCTGCATGAGCCATCCGATTCTAAAATTTTTAAAAGCATGCACGGACTAATAAGGCTTAGCGAGGTGGTGGTCGCGTCCGGATGGCCGGTCCTGGATGGCTGATGCGTCCAGATGGAAGGCGAAAGAAGGCCTGCCTTCTGGGGGGGAAGAATCGATTGTCAAGAGGAAAGAAAGGGTGGCAATACAGCCTGGATACTATTCCCTGCTGCCTCTCCACCGCTTGTCTACCACGGAGGTACGAGGGCACTGTACTTTTGCACGGAGAAGGATTGTTATTGCCAGTGAAACTACTACGACAACCTACCGGGTGGGACCCCTCCGATCTTTTGCACAATAATACTCCGTACATGTCTTCCAATGCCAGGCCGACGGAGATCGCCCACATCCAGATGGGTTACATTCCTGTTGTGATCGACTCCGCCGTCATCGTTGTGAGGCTGCTGAACGGCAACCCGCACACCAAGCAGTACGTGTTCCGTGAGCGTTGAGGGAGGAGAGAAAGCAGTCTTGTCAGGCGTTGAGCTATCCATCAGGGGGTCTCATGACCGACAGGAGGATGCAAGCGCTTGTTATTGTTGTGAACCACCAGATGAGTCCTGTACGGCAGGTTCTCCGTAGAACGAGCGCCGGCTGCTCGGAGTGACCCAAAACCGACACAAGGCTGCGAGACAGGCTGAGAGGCTGGGAATCTTTTTGGCTCTCGATAGGGCGCGTACCTTGATCTGACCTGCAAATGCTCTTATGTGCAAAATCTGTTCGGTCTCGTTGCTCTGGCCTCGATGAGTCAAGATGCAACGGATTCGCGGTGAGCGAGCAACGTGCCGCAGAGGGCCTTCTGCGTCACCGTTCACCGCAGGACAGTTGGTCTGACCTCTGCTAGACCAAGAGTTGTGCAGCTTGCGAGGCAGAAATTGCCACAGAAGCGTGTGGTCCAGACGCGCTCTCCATTCGTGTGCCCGCCTTGGATGGCAGTTGGGCAGTCATGCGTGTGGTTTGGGCACCACGCCCTCCGACCAGGCTCCAGCCGCCGTTTCCGACAAAGCAATCCAGGTGCAGGGTAACACGACGGCAAGTTTAAAATGGCCCAAATTGGGTTTTTGATTGATGACTGGCTGTCATAGTGGCCATGATTATAGAGAACACTCTGTACATATTAACATTGTGATCTGGTTTGGGGTCCTCGCCGTCGCGTCTCGCCTGCCCACCCTAATGAGACTGTGTTTATATCTGAACCAGCCACTCTCTACCTATACATTCTGCTCCAACCAAACAGTGTTTTTCTTCCTTCATCTTTTTCTTCTGACTGCAAAAGGTGCATAAACCGGGGCCACTAAGTAGCAGGAGGCCGGGCTTTCTGGCCTCGATAGGTCATGGAATCTCATCTGCACGCAGCCAACACCCGGACTTCTAGAGCTCAACCCAGCAATAGAAACAGGACAGGTGTCTTCTGTCTGTCTGCATGGCTCCTTTGGTGAGCTGCACTGCTGCACCTTCTTGTCGACCATCTGATGTCGATATCATAACATAGATCCCCCTGGTCGACTGATCACAAATTGTGCATGAAGCCTGGCAAGCTCAGCTGACACCAGGCTGGGAGAACCGAGTTCTCAAACGACAGCCTCAAACGAAACTCTTCGTTGCATGTTGTGTTTACGGGGTAAAGGGGACTCTTCATTTCAGGCAACGGTTGCCCCGTATTCCCTCCGATCACCAATAGCTGGCCAGGCGTTTAATGCGGATTCTATCAATGTGATATGACGAATAGCTCTGTAGATCAATGTAGCCTCTGGACCTCTGTAAATGTTGACAGTCATCTCGATGACAACAATCGGCAACAGGTAGTTTACAGTTGACCCTTAGGTAGCCATCTGTTGTCTCGTGTTTATCAAATAAACCATAATACCGTAAATTGGCAAACTCATATCCATGAGAAGGAGCTATATTGTAGCGCCCTTGACTGTATATATATAGATATCCGATAGTTAACTGGTCGTCAGGTACTGTTGAGGTAGTTCTGAGGTTCAAGGCTATAGCACAGTGAGATGTACAGCAATTGTTTCGGTCAACTGCCTGCAACCGGGCTTCCTATATTAGATAAAATAGTATATTAGGTAACAACCAAGTGTTGCTCTTCAATAAATGCATCGAGAAGAATTCACCATACTCTAGATGTCATGTCGCCAGTCCAGTAAGTATGTTAAGTACCTCCGTAACCTGATAGTCAGAGGGGAATAACATCGCTAACCCGAAAAAGGTTAGCTCACAATTCCTGGGATCTGGCTCATTTCCCAAGTCATGATTATTATTATTGTCCACTACGGTCATTCATAACGATTATCAACCTGTGTGGATACTCATTGAAAGCCTGCGCCATGATGACTCCGAGTCCATCATGTCACCATCTTCCCCAGAACCGTTCTTCGCGCCGTCATCGCCGATATCTTCCGTGAAGCGATCCCAGTTCACCCACCGCAACCTGCAGCAGCTTCGCACAGCGTCGGCATCGAGTCCTCTACGGGTGATCGCACACATCGACCTCGATGGATTCTATGCACAATGTGAAATGGTCCGACTGGGCACGTCGCGCGACACCCCGCTCGCGGTCCAGCAGTGGGACTCTCTCATCGCGGTCAACTATGCGGCACGCCCGTTCGGCGTCTCCCGCATGATCTCCGCGGCCGAGGCGAGGAATCTCTGTCCTAGTATCATCCTGCAGCACGTGGCGACCTTCCGAGAAGGCGAGGGTGGGAAATGGGCTTACCGTGACGATGCGTTCAAGCGCGTCAGCACCGACAAGGTCTCCTTGGATCCGTATCGAGCCGAGTCGCGCAAGATCATCTCTGTGATCGAGGAAGAGCTGTCGAGATGGTACAAAGTCCTGGCTAATCCGGGGAGAAATGTCCAGCCTGCGATTCTGCAGAAGGCAGGCATTGATGAGGTGTTTATAGATCTTTCACCTCTGGTGTTTGGTTTACTTCTCCAGAGATACCCCGAGTTACAGGTGACAACAGATGAGGACAGCAAACTTTCTGTCCTTCCGCCCCCTCCTACTACCGCGCTCGAGTGGCACCCGGAAGATTGCCTTGTGGACCTGGACACGAAGGAGATGGAGATTGATGACCCTGACTGGGATGATATTGCGATCCTTCTGGGGTCTGAGATTGTTCGCGCGGTTCGCAAGGCTGTTTGGGATGCGTTGAGTTATTCTTGTTCTGGAGGGGTTGCGAAGAACAAGATGATTGCTAAGTTGGGGAGCGCCTGCAACAAGCCGAACAAACAGACCGTGGTTCGCAACCGCGCCATTCAAAATTTCCTGGGTGGCTACAAGTTCACAAAGATTAGAATGCTGGGAGGCAAACTGGGAGACCAAGTCAGCGCCGAGTTTGGGACGGAGCAGGTCATTGATCTGCTTAAAGTGTCTTTGGAGCAGTTCAAGGCCAAGTTCGATGATGATACTGCCACGTGGTTATATGGCATCATCCGTGGAGAGGATCTCAGCGAAGTCAACACCAGAACGCAGATCAAGTCCATGCTGTCCGCCAAATCCTTCCGACCGAGTGTCAATTCAACTGAGCAAGCCGAGAAATGGCTGCATATCTTTGCGGCTGACATCTACAACCGCCTTGTAGAGGAGGGCGTGCTTGAAAACAGACGACGTCCAAAAACGATTACCTTGTACCATCGCCAGGGAGGACAGGTACGGTCCCGACAAATCCCCATACCGGCGTCCAAATCGATTGACGAAATCCAACTTTACGAGCTTGCAAGGACGCTTCTCCGTCAGGTCGTGGGTGATGGTCGCGCATGGCCCTGTGCCAACCTGTCGCTCAGCGTCGGTGGGTTTGAAGAAGGCGTCACGAATAATCGCGCAATCGACGGCTTCTTGCTTAGAGGCGAAGAGGCGAAGTCTATAGCTCAGCTAGCAAAACAACCAGAAAATGGTCACGGCCATGATTGGGAACCACAGGCAAATGAAAAGAGGCGGAAGCTTGACAATAGTGGGATCAGACGATTCTTCAACCAGCAGCCAGATATCAACAACGGACAAGAATTATTTGGCGAGTCTGATGCTATCACAGAAACACCCGATGTACACGAGCAACTCACCAAAAAGACAGAAGATCAAGATCCGACGAACCCAGACCAATTGTCTTCGAATCTATACACTTGTCCCCGATGCAGCAAATCTCTTGATGAGTGGGAGAGGGATGAACACAACGACTGGCACTTTGCTAAAGACCTGGAGTCTCAAGACAGGCAAGTCGCCGAGACACCACAGCAACAAGCGCGTCAGACACGAGGTCCGACTCCGCGTGGGAGAGGCCGAGGAGCTCGAGGGAGGTCAGAGAAGGGGCAAACCCGACTTGCTTTTAGTTAAACCATCCACTCAGTCACCAGGCATGCCTCGCTCCTCACCTTCCCTATCTCGGATCATGCCCATATCGACACTCCTAGCGCCGAGTCCAATCTCTGGTTCCGTCACATAATTATCCGTGGATCGAACGGTAAACAAATCCAGATCCACGGTTCCGCACGGGTAATCTTCATAGCATATACAAGAGGCATATCTGGGTCAGGAACGTAGACCAGACATGATATCATAAAGCCTTTGTGCCGTAGAAAAGTACTCAACAGAAAAAAGTCATGTTGGGCTTGGAAAAGAGTCGATCATGTTTCATGCAGGGTGACATCAGCGTCAGCCGCGGGGTCGACGTCGAATCACCCCCAAGGCAGCGCTCGGGTGAAAGTCAACAGTGCAATTGCTTCAAATCACCCAGATTATTTCCCGCTACGTTTTAGAATTCAGTGGCACTTTGAATGGAATAGGATTGTTCGATAGTTTGAACCCGAAGGCCAAGTACTCGCTTTGATTTTCTCTCTCTAGTCCACCTGAAAGGCTGCAATACTGCAAATTGTCGCGAACGTCATATCTTTCCAAGCTATGTCTCGGCGGACATCACGACGCGAATATCGCGAAGACGAGTTCTACGAGTCTGAACAAGACCGGTACCCAAGCGGGCCTAGGCGCGAGCGTGTTTTCAAAGAGAAGAGAGAGACGGAAACAGATCGTCAACGACGAACTTCAGGCCCGCCCGTTCGGGAGCTTGAGCGTCTGCATGTACGCGAGCACTCAGCTCCAGATTTCATGCGAGAGAGCTTTGGGCCGAGACGCGAAAGTGAGCAGTTGGTGTTGCGACGGGACGAGGACAACGAAGAGGAAGAATTCGAAGAAGAAAAGGAGGAAGATTACCACCGTCGACCGTCAAGAAGATGGGAACGAGAAGCGGGTCGGCGGGCTTCGCTGCAGGAAAACAGGGCTCCAATCCGAGAAGTAGAGCGCGAAGAGTTCGTTGTGAAAGAAGACAACAAAGGTAGAAGAAGAAAGTCAGTCGAGTGGGACATGGAGCGAGAGGAGGTCTTTTCTGAACGTGAACGACGACCTCGGGACGAGGAGGAAGTATCTCGTCGGGAGAGGAAAGACGATCGAAGATCCAAACGTCGACCACCCTCACCGCCGGAATACGAAGGAGATGACAAGTTCCACCGGTACTATTCTGATCGGGAGAGCTATGCGAGAGGGAGCGATGGGCACCGAAAGCCTACAGGCTTTCAGTCTCGCTCTCGGCATCGTCGAAGTGACGAAGAGTTTCTTCTCCGAAGAAAGCGGCGAGAAATCATTCGCGGACCGCACGAGATGGAAGAGGAGGAAGAGGAAGAGGAAGAGTTCATTGAAGAAGATCAATCTCCTTCGCCTGAGCTCCCGCCTCTAAGAGAACCGCCAGTTGTTCGTGCTCCATCCATCCATCAAGAGATAGTCACACATCACCGGCATATAGATCATGGTAAGGCACCGAAGTAGGGAGGAAGATGGTATTCTCTGACTCGTGTCCAGGATACGAAATTGATCACCCCCCTCTTCGAGATCCCAGTCTAGGCCCTCGGTCTCGGAAGAACAGCTTTGAGGAATTGGAGATCCGCGAAACTCGGTACGTCGGTTCTCCTCAATGGAGTCGATTATATGTTCTACCAATTAACGCTATATCAGGAGTGGGAGAAGAGGGAGGTCGTCACGGGAAGATGTCGTTGTCGTGCGTCCGCGAGAGGAGGAATCCAAATCGCCCTCACCTGTGCGTCGTCGATCTCAGGAATCACTGGACGAGACAAAGAGAAAGGAGATTATGATCTCGGAAATCAGGCCACGATCCCTCGACCGTGACGTATGGCAAGCTCATGGCAGCCTTCGCAGAAGGGAAGAAACCTCGCTCCGGCGAGGAGAAGTATACGAAAAGGAAATCAAAGAATTGGAGATCGTCGACGTGCCCCCCGGAATCCGACGTTCTCAGTTCGACGAAAAGAGGGAGGAGTCCACCGACGACGAGATCGAGGCAGACCGTGGACGCATTGCACGCCGGTACACCGGTATCAAGGATAAACGAGACCGGCTGTGGACCGAGATCACAAAGGACCTCGTCGTCAAGGAGGCGATCGAGCGCTCCGGGTATGAGTTCGAAGAGACAGAACTCTTCTACTATGTCTTTTCCTACCTACGATACGTGAGTGAAACCAAGAAATCCAGTTAACCCTCAATCATTATTTCCCTCTCTCTAACAGTCGTACTCTGTAGGAGGACATTGCCGCGCTGGTCGAACTATCCGACAAAATCCGCCGAGCACGTCGCAGGAGAATCCACGAGATCCACCGTGAACGTCTGTCTATGCCTCCTGCTCCTATTCTTGCTCTCGCTCCTCCGCCACCGCCTCCGCCTCCACTTCTAGAAATGGCCAGACCACCTCCCCTTCCTGCGATCTCGGACCGGAAGCGTCTGCCTGCCCCGCGCCGCTCATGGGACGAGATCAGGTACAAGGAAGAGGAGCTCGTCGTTGATGATGGTCGGCGGTCTTCTCGTCGGGCACGTTCGAGACGGTAAGCGTAGGTACGGGGCACCCTAGTACGGGAGTTGTTATGCCACTGTACAGGGGATAGTTAACTAGCTGGTGGAACATATCACGTCTGACAGCGATGAGCGACGTACGGAGTACAGAATACTAGGTAGGTAAGGTAATTCGTCATGCAGGGCCCCTGATGTCAATTAAGCATACCCACTAAGCTAGTTGCTAGTGAACTAGTTATAGAGCATTGAGCACGGAGACGAGAGATACCTTCGTACTCCGTCCTATAATAACTTCGGGTTACTGATAAATAGTTATCTAGTATCTACTCTGTAACTATCCAAGTCATGTATACGCTGCGTAGGATATACGTACATCTAACTTGGCACCGAAATGAGAATACTAATGTGGAGCCGACTCGCATTGTAGGACAAGGTTTGACGACTATCCGATTGTTTCAGCATTATGCAACCGGTAGTTCATATGAAGGTTGTATAGAGTATAAAGTGAAAACACATGATCATATCTTGTATGTCAGTACTAATGAAGTTAGTTGATAATAATATCAAAATAATATGTGCTGCCTTAACCGCTGTAATATCATAACCATAACTAATAGTCACAGATACTTCGAGAATATGGATGGCAGATCAAATTTTGATTTTGGCATTGATCAACAGGAGGTAATTTGCCACAAAGCCACAGATGACCCAGTAGTGGTACGAACAGCGTGTATATACGGAGTATATGGGTCTGCAAAGGTTTTAATAAAAGCTTTCCATTGCTCCATAGTCGTACTCCGTAGTATGGATCAGTTACACGATTATTATTGAGCGCAGGAGCCCACCTAATTCTGAAACAAAATTAACCTTGTTGTTCATGTAGTGATCATCGTGATGGCAGTGGCTTGGTGGGTTTTGAATATGGAGTAGAGCCATCGGGCCAGAGATGCGAATGATCTCATCGACTCGGTCCGGTTGTGTATTCGACCGAAAAAAACATGACTGTCATCACGCTGGTTTGGATGGTGTATCATCGAATAATATCCACTTATTGATGCTCTGTCGGCAGCATTTAAGACAATTGAAAGGGAATTGCGACCATTGGAAACTTGGTGTCTGACTATATAGAGATAATATCCTGTACTTCTATATTAGCTGATAGTGTAAGTACTCTGCACGTGTGACCAAAATGGCCACACTATAATAGATAAAAAGGCAACTTCAGATCCCTTCGGTCCTCGGTCGGAGGGAGATATCGCTATGATGACATATAGTTACATTATGCGCATATGACCATCTTGCTAATTAAGCATGAAAGCTTATCAAGAGAGGAGGGGCTCAAGGATGGCAGGTGGCAGTTTGTATTCATCGAAAAGTCGTTATCACCGAGTGTTTGGTTGGTGGTTTAAAGGTGCTAAGACATGCATATCACAGGCGGGGTTCGATTGGGCCATAGCCCATTGGCCATCCGGAGTAGCCTTGGCTGGGAACTTTGTACCACTGTAGACGGGGTACGCTCTGGTGAGTCGTGACCTCTGATGCTGCATGGGACCAAAGTCCTTGTTCTTCACTGGACCCGAGGCTTCGACTTGGATGGCGGGGAGCAAGTGGGAAGAATCCGAAGCGATCACACAAACCTGCACATGCAAGTCAACCATTAGCTATGTTCCAATCATGGGTACCTGGTGTACACAGAGAGAAGTATTCTGTGCCAGCGGGAACATAGAACGCGGGATATAGACGGAATATCATCGCGCTCGATGATTTAACTCCGTCGCGATACTGAAAGCGTCCACCTCGGTGAAACAAGAAACAAAGAAGGTGGTCATATGAGCGCGCCGCCGACAGCTCATCATTCTTCGACCTTCCACTTCCATTTGTCCCTCTGCCACTCAAGCGTCAAAGAAAATTAGGTAGAAGGTAGCCTCAAACTCGAGTAGTACTTGTATTTGTTATTCGTATGAAGAAAGTGGGCGGTATTATTGTTCATGTATGACGATGTTCCATTGGGTGGTTATGGCAAATGGTGCCGATGGAGAATTCTAGACGCAGAATCGCGAACGGATCCATATTATAATAGCATTCGACTTTGAGGTGAGTGAGTTCTGGAGTCGGGTTGATTGCCGCCTAATGCTGTAAGCCGGGCTGGTGAATCAATTTAGTTGTAGTTATACAGAGTACAACCGTCAAGCCTTGTTATATGCTATTCGACCGCGTCTCGTCCATGGGTCTGGAAATCGCCCAACCTTGGGTTGTCGAGCGGGCTCCCCGAGATCCACAACCTGTTGTTGTCAATTGCTAATAATAATAATAACGAGACTCCGGAGTCGGGAGTCTGTCGTCGTTCTAGATGATCACAAATCAGCCCCTGTATCGAGAAGCTCAAGCGGTCGCGTCTTCTTTCATCTTGGTCTGCGTGCACTAGTTAATCGACTACCTACTAATTCGGCTGATGCCTACGTAACGGCTCCGGCGAACAGAAGGTTCGCCGCGCCACAGCGATCTGCAGTCGTGGCCTTGTCTCAGACAGTGAGTGGCTGGCTGGTGACTGGTCGATGGTCGATCAAGTCGAGCAAGTGCCGCGTGTCAAGAGAGTCAGAACTCAATAATAATCGTTGATCCAGGCTCCACCGAGGGCACCAGCGGACTCGTCTCGCGTAGGGGGGACAACCAGCAAACCAGAGCACAACAAACACCAGACAAAAGAGAATAGTGACAGAAGAGGAGGGCGGGGGAAAGACGAAAGTGAAAGGAGGAGAAACCAAAGCGATTTGAATTGAAAGAACTGCCACAGAGAAGGCATAACCAGTCAGTTCAGGTTCCTTTGACCTTGGGAAGAGTCCTGAGTTATTCTTATCAGCTTCGAGTGATCGGCCTGTCCCTAGCTGTTTTGTTACAGTAATAATACAGTGGCCCCATATCAACAGCATTTAGGTAGCAGGAGCAGGTACGGAGTACTAAGGTACCTACCTCACTGAGTAAGTTATTTGTCGTACGGAGTATCTAGTAGTTACCTAGTAGTACCAGGTAGTACCTAGTTACTCCGTACCTTCTACACAGGGACCTAACGGGGTAACTAGCATTACATGGGAGTTACTGGCGGGGAGGACCGTATTTAATAATTTTATAACTATCCACACCGGAATTTTTCCAACAGAGTCGAGCGCTGGAGTCTGTCTACTACAGTGAAATAGTCATCTCTCAGATATGATAGCTGCCAGATGATTACCATTTTATTTGATTCTTGACAATCAAATGTATACAGTACTCTAGTACACTACCTAAGCTACCTACCTACCTAACCTAACCTTACCTATCTGCTGTGACGTACGGACGGACGTACCTAGTAGTAACTAACTAATTTTGGATTACGTCTCCTTCACTAGGCCAATGCACGCCTCCTCCTCCTATTATCTCACCACTCGTCCAGCGTTACCCACTCTGCTGCGGGTGTTCCGGATCTTTTCCAGAGCAATTTCCTAGGCAGAGTCGTACATTCAAGCCATTTCTTGCTCTGGGCTCCCGGCCGGCCTCTCTGCGCCTGGAATCTGCACACAACATCGTCCGTTCTCTAACTAACCGTGTCCGTTCCTTCATCGCCTGCCCGCCCCCCCTCTCTATCCCATCCTTCCTTTCCCTGTCTTGCCTACTGCGTCCTTTCGTTTCTGCCGTGGATCGCTTCTTAGCTCCCCGAATCCGTCACTCGCTCATACCACCGCCTTTTCTCTCCTCCCCGTCGAAACCAATGTCCGTCCTCTGTTACTGAGTGCCTGAGTCGCCTCGTTTCTGTCCTTCCTCACCCACGCTCGTCAATGCTGCCGGTTCCTGCATTTGGTCTGCAGGTGAAGGAAAGGTGCGTTGGTATTTCTTCAGAGTCTTGGAAGGAGATCGTGCTTCGCTGGGCTCCAAAAAGCACACCGTGGATTCCCCGCTCTCCCAGACCTTGACTTGCTTTGTTTCTCTTGTCGTCTTTGGCGAGAGTATACTGATCATCGTGGTGTGATAGATCGGTCAAGCAGAACCCATTTGACTCTGTCGTTTGACGCCTCCTCTCATCTCGTCACATTCATTCATTATACATCAACCTAGATCTTGGCTACAGGACGGATAGCACGTTCAACATCAATAACGCCATCTCGCCCATAAAATACCTCCCATCAATCGGCAGGAAGAGGATACAGAGAACTTTTCTCAGAAGGCTCAGGACCAACGTCAAGACGCTCCTCGGAGCGCGAGGTGCCAATAAATGTCTTCTTCCATCTCGATTTTGGCTCTGGCGTCGCTGCTTGCCCTTGTGACATGGCCAATCACCACGACGTCTCTGGCCATTGAATACTGTTCTTCGCAGAATACGGGTTCCTCGTTCACAGCGAGTACGTGGTGTTTCTGTTTCCGAGGTCAAGACTTGACATACTGACTGATGGTGTGGGAAGACTACAGTATCTACCAGTCCAACGGTCTCTGTGAAACCACTTGTGATCCCGACTACGCCTTTGGCATCCTTCTCGATAAGAACTGCTGGTGCTCAAATTACGCACCGGCCTCCAGTACTACTACAAATGTCTCCAAATGCGACGACGAATGCCCCGGTTATCCGTCCGACCATTGCGGCAATGCAGCCAAAACCTTATACGCATACATTGCGATGTCTTCCCATGAACCTTCCGGCACCGCAACAGTTTCAGTAAGTGTCTTTTTTTGGTTCTTTAATACATTTTTCCTCGTCATTTCCTTCCTAGCTGTTTTCAGTCAATCGGGTGCGATCCTTTCGTGATTCCCTGGTTTAACATCAGCACAGGGGAGCACTACCACTAGTGCGGAGCCTGAGGTCGAGACTGTGACCGTAACTGATACGACTTCCGATTCGGAGTCGAGCGTTACGTCTCAGAGCACATCTGTATGGCTTCCAGCTGTATATGAAGGCAATGCTGTGTTTTGTTTCTTTTTGTTTTTCCTTTGTCTCTTTTTAAGATTGGATATGATGGTCGGATGATACTTGACTTGCTAACGTTGCATCTTCCTCTAGGCTACGAGCACGTCCACGACCTCCTCTACTTCTGAAACCTCAAAAACTACTACTTCTGAAACCACTACTAGTACAGAGTCCCAGACGATTGCAGTCGAGACTGTTGCGGGTGAAGTGAAAACCGTCACAATCGACAATTCTTCCCCAACCTCCACTTCTTCTTCTTCTTCTTCTTCTTCCAAGTCTTCATCAAACAACAGTGGCTTGAGCGGTGGAGATATTGCCGGTATCGTTGTGGGAGGCCTCGGCGGAATTGCACTCTTCGCCGCTATTTTCTTCTGGTTTTTCTTTGCCAAACGTCGTTCACGAGGTACGCATGGATCCGATTATGACCCCAGCGGCACAGTCATGTTTGGTGGACGACGTCATAGCAAAGGCTCACAGATGAGCTTCATGAAAGCCACGTACGGAGACAACCACAGTCACAGCCTGTCGGCAGGGTCGTCCATTGGACCTGGCCGTCCGGGCATTTTCACCGATAATCGCATGAAGACGGATACCGTCCTTTACCCGAATGGTCGCCGGGACAGCAGTGTATCTCTTCAAGACAATGAGGACTACTCGAGACCAGTGTTACGGGTGAGTCAACTACTATTAATCAAGGCCACAATTGTCTCGTTACTGACCTTGTTCTCCCTGCTTTAGTTGACAAATCCGGATTGAGCGAAACTCGAAACTTGATTTCTCCTGAAGTTTTCTTTTAAGTCTCTTTGAAAACAGTTGTCTTCCGCTCTTGATTTTGCACGGCACGGCGAAAACCATGGTGTCATGATACCCATTGTCACAAATTTATCCTCGGTCATTTTTTATCGTCATCCTATTCTAGCCTCCTCATTATCCACTGCAAACCGAACACCGACTACTTCCGGTCCTTCATTGTTCCCCTCGCCAGATCCAGAATCATTCTACCGGCTCGTTCATTCTCAAAGTTGCACGGAGGATATGGATGAAACATTGGCAGGAAAGCAGTGGGTCCAAACCTCTGAACCACTCTGGCGTTGTGCCTTTCAATAGACGGATACGCCGATATGACTCACGATTTGCATTGCTGTGTTTTCCATGGCATCTCTGGAAACAGTTGGTCACCCATGGATCAACGTCTCTGTTCTCTCCCTCTCTCTATCCCCCCTCTCTCTCTCCACCTTGACTCGATCTCCCCCATTTTCAGTCCTCCCTGTACATGTACATTGAAGCTTTCTAGCTGATATGTTCAGGACCTGCCGCGTAAATACATCAAAGTTTCCTTTCCTTTCCCCAATTCCTACTCCTTTAGCGGATTTGCCAGATTGTCTGTTTACCATCATTATCATTCCTCCAATTATGTACTGTACCTTTCTTTTTCTCCTATCTTGTTCAGAGTTTTTCAGCACATAAAGTTTCAGCATAGCTAGATAGATACATTAATAATGAATCAAATGAGGTTCTTCCGCCTTATTACTGATTCTTGGAGACTACCATCAGATCTCATAAACTTGTCCAATAGACCTTGGAGAACTTTGTGGCATGTTCTTACTAATATATCCATTTAGTCATGTTCATTATGTTCATTATATAGCTAGAAGTAGTTAATGAAGGTGATTGATCTACTCTCATGATAATCTAACTCGATGGGAATCCGTGAACTGGTTATATTGTAACCAAACTCGCCTGCTCAATATACATAGGAAACCCAGGAGCTCAGGAACAATATCAAGGATGATATGATGTGATAGACTGCTTCTCTAGTTAGCAAAAAGGGAACAACGTGGGAAGAAAACTTAGCAGGGCTTTTTTTTCATCAATAATAACAACTCAGATGCGGTAGATGGGCCGCCCGTCTGGGTGATCTCTATACAGGGAGGGGTCGATATTTGGCCACTGCTCGATGATGGAGGCGGTGCCATGATACTTCAAACGGCGGGCCAGGTCCGAGGGGCACAGACCGTTGGCGGAATTAGTGATATTGGGGGAGCCGAATCGAAGGAGGAACCTAACCATGGCGGTGTTGCGGTGCTGCACGGCGAGATGCAATGGGAGAAGACCCTGGGTGTTGTAGCCTGAGATTTTTGCGCCGTTGCGGAAGAGGAACTCGAGGATTTCCATCTTGTTGCACTCGACGGCGAGGTGGATGGGGGTCTGGTTGAGCGCGCCTTTGTCGATGACAACGGCCGGGTCAGCCTTCACAAGCATCTTGACCATTTCCATGCTGCCGGCTAGGATTGCCTTGTGGATGGGATAGTTGCCATCGCGCGAGTGCAGACGGAGACCGGCTGCATCGCGATGTTTGGCCGAGATCAAGAGTTTCACCACGCTTAGATTACAAGAATCAATAGCCACCATGAGAGCTGTTTCGCCTTGGTCATTCCGGTGGTCAAGCGAATACTCGTCGCTATCAAGATCAGCAACAATATGATGAAAGATTTCAGAGTGTTTGGTGTTTTCTGCAGCACGCTGCAGCATGGTGTTGCCGAAGACGTCTCCGCGTTTCACAGAGAATTGGTACTTGATCTGCTTATAAGTGTCCAGATCACAGTACGAGAGGATGAAAAGCGCGGCCTCGTAAGACATCGTTGCTCCGTTATCCAGGAGGAGAGTCACCATTGACAGATCCCGCTCCAAAACTGCGAGTGCGAGAGGAGCTGGGTACTCATCCAAGGGCTTTGCACCTCGCTCTATGAGCAGCTTGGCTACCTCAATCTGGTTGCAGCTAGCTGCCATAGCAAGTAAGCTAACTTTGTACGAATCCACTGCATCCACCGAGATGCCCAGGTCGAGAAAGCTGCGGACAGCAGCAATGTTGCCCATTTCGATTGCATTCTGGAATCCACGGTCAGTGTCCGACAGTGCATATTCACACCCAGCAGCTGGTAGCTGGTCGGAAAACAGATTGTAAAGACCCGAATTTGCCTGTGCCAAATGAGCCATTGACGGTGCATCGAGATTCTTCACGATCTCGAGGACCAATTCACGAGGGAGAGAGTTGAATGACGTACCAGGGGCTTTGCTGGAAGACATTGTAGGAAGTAGAGACGAATTCAAAATTGCAGGTCACTCGTCGTCAGCGTGCTCGCAAAAGGATTTTTTCAAAGTATCCGATTAAGAGATTGTTGAGCTTGATGGTATTGTCATCTTGACGGAGTATTTTTGCAGTTTATATAGTTTTCCTCCGTGGGGATTTCTGCAAATGAAACAATAGACTGTATACTACTACAATCCTTATTGTTTTCTCAATCAAGATATCAAAGCATCTACATCCCAAGGACGGAACCAAAGCATGCTCCGTGAAGTATCTGCCTTTGATTGAGAGGTGAACAATGAACAATGAGGTCAGGATGTGTGGGTTACCTTTGACCTATCTCCTGTAACAATCAGTCATTGATAAACCTATACATCAGAAACAATCACCTGCTACTTACTATCCATATTAGACTCATGATTGTTTGTCACTTCAACAAAGGGCTTTGACTGCGTGAGTTGCCTTTGACCCGGGGAGTCACTCAGTCTTAGTCAGATCAGCACAGCCTGACAGCTATTACTCTATAAAAGAAACTTCTTTGATTCTGATTCTTATCAGTATTCAGATTGATGATGGTTATCAATACTAAATCTTTGGTGGATGGATGTCCTGACGTTGTCAATGAGGTGGAGCTGACAGCAGTCCGGGACAATTTTGCCGTTTTCGGAACGCGACTCCCTCCTGGCTTCTTTGCCCGTTCGATATCGCCAGTCCTCTCAACACAGACAGAACTGGAATGAATCGACACCCTGTTTCGGCCATGGGATTTCGAGAAGATTGTACCTCTAATGGAAGGAGACTGGTAAAGCGAAGTATCGCTAGTCAAAGAATGGTGGTTCTATGATATCAACACTTGCTATTCGGCCGCCTGGATTGGGCCTTTGGCACTTCATAAAGGGGATTATGGTCTCATCCTTATCAGCATCTGGAGGAGTCCTGGGGTATACCGGTACGACAATTGCCTTATCTATCTAATGATCTGTTGTCTGCATATTCTGACCAAAGACGGTAAAAGAAAAACAGGCTAATCCCCAGTCTTTCAAGTTCCCAAGTTCCTCCCGAAGAATATAGATATGAGCGGAGTGACTCGGTTTTCTACTATAAATTTCCATGGGGTTTTCTTTTGAGCAAGCCTTGCATATCGGTTCATGTCAGCCTAGGGATCATCTTGACCAGCCGTGACCGTTGAAAGGAGGGACTTATCCACAAAAACCATTCTAGATGCCCTTTGTATAACCCTCAGCAGTATCATGGAGAACTTCTGGCTGGCAGTGCTGGCAGTAATTGCATTGACTGGAGTCGGTCTTACTTTGGAACGTGTCTACGGCAAGGCCATCTTGACCAGCGTGCGCCTCCGAGGACGCAGGGTCGCCACTGCTGGAACACCGCCGCGATCTATCTCGCCAGACAAAAAGGCCACTGCGAGGCCTTCTCCCCCCGCAAGCTATGCCCAAGCTCTCCCCCCTCAACGACGACAGTTCTTGTCAACTACTCGAGGAGTCTCGCAGCGGGATGTCGATGAAGACGAGATCAAGAAATTCGTGCTCCCTATGACAGCAGATTACCGAACAAGTCCTGGACGAAGATATACCCCAACAGGAATTTCGGTGGAAGAGATCAAAGCATTGGGTGACTTTCCAAATTACGCAGAGCTGAGTGGTGTGCCTTTGCCTCAGCCTTATTTGGAGTTCAACATAGACAAGGCGTTACCAAGACCCTACCGCCCATTTAGATGGGCCTACCATCAAACTATGTGTGCGTACTATCAATCTGAGGAAAATGAATTCAAAATGGCATCGCTAATTTTATTTTCTTTTCGGCAGCGCTCACCAAGATGGAAACAGATTGGTGGATTGAGCTCGAGAATACATATAGAGAGCGGATCGCCCAACGCAAGGAAATCTACGCCAAATATGGAACAGACGTGATGAGATATCTGCCTGGCTCTGAACTGGCGTGCAAGGAGCTCATGGAGATGGTTCTGCAATTCATATGCGCTCGATATCCCCAATACTTTTCCATCGTGGACAACAGGATCCTCCAAAACCGCATTCTCGGTACCGAGCAGAATATCAGGGCCAAACATCCTTTGGAGATTCTCATCGACAATGTTCCGGAAGACTTTGCGATAATGCTGCGGGATGATGAGACTGGCTACTACTTCTTCCGGGCTGGAGTGATCTGCTCTGCTTTGGGATGGAACGTGGCCTCAAAGATTGGCCTCCAGCTCCACCAAATCCATGAGACCATTCCGGACTATAAAGAGAAGATGCAATTCTCTATGGACCGGTCAGTAATGCCTAGGCTGTCCCTGAGTCCTTCCGAGAATATCCAACTTACATGACCTTCATTTCTTTGCAGTTTTTTTACCAAGATGCCGTGTGACAAGCCGATCCAGCGCGCCTCTTGGGGCCTAGAGATCGGCAAGCCACTCTATGTGCCTAAAGGCGATCCGCACGAGCTTCATCGGCTATCGCAGAATCCGGACCTCCGTCTTGATGACTGCCACCTGCGCGTTGACTGGCAGACTCTGCGCCGGCTCCCGCTGTCAGCTGGGGTGGTCTTCAACTTCAAAGCACTCTTTACCCCTGTCTCGGAATTCCGCGACGAGCCGTGCGTGCCTGCCTTGATCACCAAGCTCCTGAAAGAGGGAAAGAAGAATTTGATGGATTACAAGAGTACATGGCACGTCGAGCATGTTGTGCTCCCCAAGCTTGAGGAATGGGCAAAGGAGCAAGAAGACAAGGGATTAGTTGTGAAGAACTGGGAAGTCTCAACGCTAGAGGAAAGCCCGTGGTTCAAGGGCTGGGAACAGAAATGGCATCGTCAGCAGGGATTCTAATCTTCACAGGTTCTTTGGGATTTCCCTTTGTTTTCTTTTTTACTTTTTTCATTTTTACAATCTGCAGTGCGGTTTCCGTATCTGATTTTCTACTTATAAATACATTCAAGGCTCTTAAACGTCTAAGCCTCATGATATGATACTTCCAAAGGGGGCCATTGGACCCTAAGATATCTGATGCATTATTTATTCTTGACTTGTTGCAACTAGCGCAAGCGAGTCAACGTCTGTATATTGAAGGTAAATATTCATATGTAGAGGCCGTTTCTCGTCATTCTTTCTCCTGCTAGAGAGCGCTGCGTATAGTAGGCAGACAGCCCGTGTCTTCTATCGACTGGTGTTTTGGATAATTCTCTCGTAGACAGCTGACTATGGAAGCAAGCCGTGGCTTTCCGCAAGGGCCGGGTCTGTGGCAAGAAACTGGTTTGGATCTTGGTGGATGATGACCCTGCAAGTCGGATATGAGACGGGGTATCTCGTAGGTTAAATAGGTTTATCTGCAGTATGATAAGGCAGGCGTCTGCAGTAAGCGGTTCAATCATCGCTCGCTTCTCCCTGAGATCTGGGCTCGCTCGCACGGTCATCTTCATTATCTTCGTCCAAATCATCTATCTCGGCCGCTAATGGACTGATTCGCTCTTCCAGGAGGTCCAAGTCTTCTAGCTGCTGCCGCGGGGGCAGTTTCCACAAACTGGTTCCGCACACTCGGTCCTTGGTCAGGAGATCGTCGACAAATTGATCCACGTGCGTGAGGACGAACGAGTCACGTACTCGACGCTTCAGTTTTCGATAATCAAGAAGCAGGGGCTCCAGTGTCTTGTACACATCCACCGCATCGAAGGTTAGCCGCACGTAGAAGGCAGCCAGAGCCCGCAGGTATTTGAAGTCACCCTCAGTCTTCACCACCCCGTTCGCGGGGTCATTCCCATTATCCATATCCGAGTCGCTCCCGGGGTCTGTGAAATTCAGATACTCAAGGATGATATCGCGGTCGGGTCCGAGCTGGAGCAGCTTGAAGGCGAGGCAGAGAAAGGGAGTTGGCTTTTCGGAAACGCCATATGTGCCTCCCAGGCAGGTCAGCTCGACGGCACGATCGCACAAAGTCGCGGCGTTCAGACCAAAGCACTGCTCCTTCCAATAGTAAGAGTCCGTAATGCGATCTCGCACGGCTTTCTCGAACAGTGTCGCTGGGTTCACGCCACGGACCAGAGGGCCAGTGTAGCCGCGGTTGTCGAGGAGAGTGCTAGCGTCAGCACGGTGGGAAGCCATGGCAGTAAGTCACCGAGAAGGATATCAATCAAGCTGACGCACAGGATAATTTCCCTGCTACGAACGTTGGGGAAAAGCGTCTGGCGGGTTATCACAATTTCTTGCGTAAGTAGTAAGAACGGACGACCGAAATGCCAAGGCCAGTCTTTCCTCCCCTTATCGATAATCACACCGACAACGCAGGCGACGTAAACAACAAACGTCGACGAGCCGAAACAGGTTCAGACGCGCAAGAGATGACGAGTCTGAGGTTTGGGAGGCCTGTAATTCCATTTTCCAGCTGCCGTGTATGAATTCTATGTCTCTTATACCATCTTGCTGCTGGAATCCGGCGTCTTGCGGTGATTGAGCAACCAAACGTTTGTTTCGAAGCAAATTGTTACCCCTTCGTCTCGATACCGAGTCTTTGAGCATGCGAACATTCCTACCCCGCTATGGTGCTACTAACCTCCTCGACCGTCTCTGCAATTCTGACATCTGGAATCATATGCATTTCCACCATCCTCCTTTTTCTCACGGGTTATGCGCTGCAACAGCAGTCAGTACGGAATATCCAGCATGCTCTTCGCCCGCCGAGCACAACCCCCATTGCTCATCAAGAGCACTCGAATTTGGCACGCAATGTACATAGTGGGCAGGAGGTGTTGCCCGAGCTGAGTCTTGACCGTGATAAGGCTAGCTATCCTGGAGCCCGCGGCAACTATGCCTATCTACAGCTTCTTTCGGACCCAGATCCTTCCAACATCTGCTCGGCCATCGCCTTCTTCAAGACGCTCGCCACCAATAGCACCATCGCCCAAGACCGACTTTTCATGTACCCACAAGATTGGGACCTAGCTCCCCCGTCGAGTATCTCCACACCTGTCTCGACTGCCCTTTCCCTCCTCCGCGCAGCATCGACCAAATACGGGATTTGGTTGCTTCCCATCGATATGACCAAAGCCACCTCCGCCGGCTACACCGTGACGGACACCAAGGTCTTGCGTCTGGGTCAGATACAGTTCATGCAGTATGACGGCGTTCTCTACGTGCAAACGCCGGGTCTTTTGCTCGATACCGAAAAGCTAGACTCTATGCTGTTCTCACACTCGCTGCCTTTGAGACACGACAAGAGTCGGCCAGACTCTTACAATAACGAAGCATGGATTCCGATGCCGCTGCGTCCAGATCGAGACGCTACCTTGCCTCCTGTCTATCTCGTCACAGTCAACAACGTGGGTAGTCAAATTGAAGCCCGCGGACACATTCCCAATGTTTCTTTGCCTGGGTTCGGGGATCTTGTTACTGGACCTTGGGGCGTCCATGAAAAGAAAGGCCACAAAAGTAGCCCAGGGTACGTATATTTTGAGAAGGATAAAGACGGATACGTCCAGTGGGCTGGGAATCCGCTCTTTGGTGCTTGGAGAGCAAAACAGTATGACGTGTGTGATGGCCTGGATCTTGATGATACATATGAATGATGCTCTTTTCTGCCCTGGGATTCGGATCGGCAATATGCTTGTGTTTTAGATTGGCCTGGTGCCGGCGTTGGGGGTGGGATTTAATTTGCTGGATTTGATATCATGACCTGGCACTTTACACTGTATATAGTTATAACTTTACCTCCATGTGAAGCCATAAGGGATTTTTTGGAATAAAAACAATGCAGTCCTTGCAGTATCACAATAACCCCCCCCCTTCATCAGGCCACTAAACTTTTATATCCAACAATAAGCAGTTCTTACATCACTGCTAGGTATATCACTATGATACAAGGGTCTTGAATGCATAAATAAGCAAGCTATAAATTGGTAGCCTTATATATTAAACTACTGCGGAACGCCAATCTCATAGCCGAGTAGCACCTCTGTGGTGTTTCCCTCCCAGCCTCGATTGCCGCTCGTCGAAACCATGAATCGGCAAGCCTGGTCGATGTACAGCTGCGAGATAGTTCCAGTGCGGTGTCCCGGGATGATGAGGAAGGGGACCGTCGAGTGCCGCGAGGTCTGCTCATGGCGTAGGTCGTAGAGACGGAGAATATCGTGTGAGGCACTGGAGCAACCATTATTTAGCCATCTAGATCAAAGAAGAAGAAGAGCGGCGAGTGATTTTCTCTTACCAGACAATATGCCGTCCGTTTGGCATCGCTTTGAGAGCTGTGACCGGTCCGCTACCCTGCGGAAATTTGAACGTGCGCACCGGTTCGCGCAACCCCTTGTGAAGACTGTATTCTTCGACGGCGCCGTTACGGCGACCTGCGTAGATGAAGTTTCCGTCTGGGGACCAGCAGGCATTCATACACCACGGAGGGACATTGCGGGGGATGATACGGGCTACAGGATCCGGTTGCCGGCGGTCCCATACTCGGATCGTGCCATCGATCGATGCAGCGAGGAATGTGCTGTCGGAAACGATGTTGGATTCTTCCTGTACGGACTGTGTGAGAGGCTGGGTCTGAGAGGTAGCTGGCTCGACTTCTTCGGCGTGGGGGAGGCCGTTCAACGCCGGTTCTGACGTCCCGTTTGGCAGCTGCGGTTCGGTTTTGATCGGTTTTTCAGTGAACCCATTCAGATTTGTTGTTGTGCTGGAGGTGTTTGTGGTCGATTCAGCCATCCCATGGTTTTGGCCCATCAGATCAGATGCTTCATTCTGGGACGGTGGCTCGGGAAGTATGTTCCCATTTGCGAGAGCTTTGCCGAATTCGTCATCTTCGTCCACGCCAAATGCATCTCCCAGTCCTCCGCTTGCGGCGCCATTATTACCTTCGTCCTCTCCAAACAGAGAGTCATCATTGCCCCCAAAGAGCGAATCTGTAGGTGATCCCTGTTGCTGGGCGCCGAAAACGTTCTCCTTTTCATCCTGCACAAAACTGAAGTCATCATGGGAAGCAGTATGATTGTTGGACGAGTAAGTCCCGTTTTTCTGCACAGGCTCCAGGCTATCTGCAGGTACAGGCAAAGCGGACTCGGGCCGGGTCTCAATTGCAGAAATTTGGCGCGCACTGGATCCAAATAGCCGCCGGGATTGTCCTGTATTCAAGTCCCAGTCATAGATCCTTTTGTCCCAGCTCCCGGAGAGTAGCGATTTCTCGTCTGATGAGAGGGTCAGGACTGATACTGCCGATGTATGTTTTTGCAACAAAGCGATCTCTTTCCCTTCATCATGGCGAACCGACTGCAGGCGGATACTCCCGGACTCCAACCCCGAGAGCAACCACAAGCCTTCGCTATGCGAGGCCAGAGAGTAGACAGGAGATATCGTGTTACCATCCATGTTCTCCCAGTATGTCATAACAACGCCCGCTTTCATGACACTATCGACGAAAGGATGCCGTTGCGCCACGGTCAGCATCAATTTGCTGTTGATAGATTCCACCCAGTTGAATTTTCGAACATAGCCATCCGTTCCACCACTGAACACCCATCTCATATCTGCTGTCGCCGTAATTGCGTTGATAGAAGTACTGTGAGGGGCAGCGGTTGTCGGAACAATATCGTAGCTCGCAGCCGTGAGGCACTCGGGGCGCACTTTCGGATGAAAGGCCGATAAGAAGTCAGACGCGTTGTTCAACGCGCTAGGAGAGGCCATAGTGACATCTTCATTCTGTTGAGAAGAAGCGCCCCCTGCACCTTCCGAGATCTGGCTGGAGTTCGATGGGCTGTCCGCGTCTCCCTCGCCGTCGGCGTCCACGTCTGGCTCATTGTCCCCGTCTCCATCCTCCGCATCTCTCATTGTATCGTCCATTTCGTTATCAGAGCTGCCATCCTGCGATCCTATAAATCGTAGTTGAGTGTTAGCCACTTTCACCGTCATGTCAAAAAGGGCCTCCTGCGCAACTCACCCGCAAGATCGCGGTCATCGTCCTCCTCCCCAATCGATGGCCCAATCGACGTCATCTTCGATTTCAAGCCAGCCCAGGCCACAGAGAGAATATAGTCTATACGAGTCTCAAATAGTATGGATGATAAATAATAATTCCTTTCTCTTCTGAGACCAAGCTGAGCGCTTCTGCAAGGCGCATGCCGTCGAAAATCACGCAGCCATTGGTATGGAGACCGTCCTACTGAGTGAAAGACGGCAACCGAGGTTGGCAGGCGACACAGATAAACCCAATGGCCAGTCTCTCTTCTCGACCACGACGCAACGAGGCAGCTGCTGTGCTATCGCAGTTGTGCTGGACCGGGGCGCAAGTTATTAATTATCCCGACGTCACGCTGTGCCCGCATTAAACGCCTTAATCCTAAGGCATAAAGTTTATTCCTATAAAGGTTAGTTCATATTCTTGCCACATGAAGCCTGAAAGATCAGGCATAAATTAATTATACCTCAAACTCTCCTCCAGCTTGAACTGTTTTCATACTTATCATCGAGTTTATTCTGACCAGCCGAAGCACTCGAGTGCTTTTTGAATAGAATGGACATCCATCTCTATAGCAATTGCCTAATAATAGTATAAAAACTGGTAGCAAATGCCTAACTCCCCCTAACTAACTACATACAAACGGTATTCCATGAGACCACAATCAGACTATGGAGGGAGCGTCTATGACCGACAATGGGGAGAGCTGGGCTCATAGATGTTTTATTCCTGACTGTCTTTCATTCAATAATATGGAAGGTCTCAATTCACTGTTTGCAGTTACCCACTTTCCTACAAGGCTACTTGCAGCTCTGTCTAAATACGGCAGTTTGCATTACTTGGAGACCCTCCTTCTCATTAAGGATCCAGACTTTTCTGCTTTACTTACTCCTGTTGTCAATCACCACACCTTTTCTTTCACGGTATCCTCTTAGCAACCATGGCACGACTGGAACAATTAGACGAGCTCGACCGCCCGGATCTCTCTGAGGATCCAGGAAGCCTTCCAGGTGCCCCTGTTGCTCTAGCTAATCGAGATATCAGAGACTATTTTGCTGCGGCTGAGTCCGCATCTCTCGCTGGAGATGAATCCTGGTTGTTGAAACCGGAGATTCCGTCGCCCGAGGAAATCATGGACACTGATGACCAGGATAACGATTGCGTGGAATTGCTTCCAAACAAAATTGTTGGCCCGTGGCCTTCCAAGCAGTTCTATCTCAAGGCCCATTACGACCTACTTCGAGAAGACGCGGTTGCACCCCTCAGAGACGCGATTGCATATGTTCAGGCTGATCCTGGTATGATGGACTCGCAGACAGTTTCCATCTATGAGAAGGTAATGCGCGTACTCTCTAGATATTGATTAAGGCTGTTCTATCTGATGGCTGACTACCACTTTCAAAGGTGCACATCGTCGGAATGACCTTTGCTCAGCGTGGTCTGGCGGTTCGGGTTCAGTTTTCAGCTCAACGTGCGGGAAAGAATATCGTCTGGGAATACTCCAAGCGCCTGATCAGTGGCTCCATTGTTGCCCTCTCGCCGGCCGAGGACTGTTTCCAGAAGACCTGTCTTGTCGCGGTTGTAGCAGCTAGGCCGTTAGAAGGTATCAAACAACAGCCTCCCGAGATTGATATCTTTTTCTCTCGGCCACAAGACATCCACTTCGATCCTCAGCAGGAATGGATCATGGTCGAAGCCAGAACTGGTTACTTCGAAGCGTCCAGGTACACGATGGCTGCACTTCAGAAGATGACAGTGGAAAGGTCAGTCCTTGCTCTGATACAGCGAAATCAAGCAAATTTATCTAATCCAGTAAACAGTTTCCCTCTTTCAGAACACATCTGTGAATTGAACTCGGAAATCGGGGCTCCTGAATACGTCAAGGAGAGCCCAGTCATTACTATACCGTCTGTCTTGGGAGGCATGGAAGATGCTGCCAAGGTTGATCTACTGGAAAACCCTCAAATACCAGCAGATCAATTAGATCCTTCCCAGCTAAGGGCCTTGGAGCAGATGTTGACGAAGAAATTGGCCATTGTGCAGGGACCCCCTGGGACTGGGAAGACCCATGTTTCTGTGGAGGCGTTGAAGATCATCCTTGCCAACATGAAGCGAGATGATCCCCCCGTAATTATCTCGGCCCAGACGAACCACGCTTTGGATCAGCTTCTGACTCATGTCTCTCGCTTTGAAAAGAACTATGTACGGCTTGGCGGAAGAAGCACTGATGTCGAGATCAAGAAACGTACCCTCTACAATGTCCGACAAAAGCAGTCGGTACCGATTATCAAAGGAGGTCTTCTAGGCCCCTGCAGAAAGAAACTGAAAACCATTGCGTTGGGAATCGCAGAGCTCCTACAAATTTTCAACCCGGAGAACTCGCGTTCCATCCTTCCTTCATCATTCTTCATGGAACATGGAATACTATCCCAAGTCCAATACAAATCGCTTGAAACAGGGAGTAAAGGCTGGGTCCAGTCCACTGACAAGGATGATTCCGACCCTCTTGAGATCTGGCTTGGGGATGCTGTGACAAGGTTTGAGGTCAAGTATTCACGGGATCACTTTGGCTTCTCGGAAGACGAAATCGACCTCGAATACGAACAACTGAAGGAGCTAGAAGCCGAACAAGGAGTCGAGGGCGATGACTATGAAACTCTCCGCGGCCAATATATCGGGTTGAAGGAAGGGTTTATTGGTTACTCTACATCCCAACGGGGGGACAGAAATACCGCCAGGTATCTGAGCTGTAACGATATGTGGCAGATCCCTCCCAAATCACGCGGCACTGTCTACAACATCCTCTGTCGCCGTGCAAAAGAACAGGTCCAGAGAGAGTTTCGCAGACTTGCAAAACTTTATGAGGAAGCTTGCCAGCAGACTCTAATTGGCAGGTGGGAAAGAGACTACCTTGTGCTCCAAGATACCAAAGTGATCGGAGTCACCGCAACCGGGCTGAGCAAGTATCGCGCCCTGATCTCAAGCGTTAAGCCCAGGATTGTTATGATCGAGGAAGCCGCGGAAGCAATCGAGGCTCCCATTGCAGTTTTCTGTCTAGATACTCTTCAGCACCTCATCCTCGTGGGAGACCATAAACAGCTCAAGGGCCACTGCTCAGTTCAAGAACTGGAAGGAGACCCGTTCTTTTTGGACGTTTCCATGTTCGAAAGACTGATTCATAATGGGATCCGATATGCCACCCTCAACAGACAAAGGCGAATGGCGCCGGAGATCCGTCGTCTGCTTGCTCCCATTTACGGCGAACTCCAGGACCATCCCTCTGTGAAAGAACGGCCTGCAATCCCTGGGATGGGCAACGTTGCGTCGTTCTTTTTCAGCCACGACTGGGTCGAAGAAAGTGATAGTCTGATGTCCAAGTTCAATGAAAAAGAAGCCCAGATGGTGACGGAGTTCTTTGTCTATCTCGTTTACAACGGCGTTGCGGTCAAGGACATCACTATCCTCACCTTCTACAATGGTCAGCGGAAGAGACTGCTCAGACTCCTCAAGAATCATCCCTATCTTCAAGGCCAATACGTCAAGGTGGTGACTGTCGACTCCTACCAAGGCGAAGAGAACGAAGTCGTTCTTCTCTCACTGGTCCGAGGCAGTGACACCGGACGCAGCATAGGGTTTCTATCCGTCGAGAACCGAGTCTGCGTCGCCATCTCGCGTGCCAAGCGTGGCTTCTACATGTTTGGCAACGCCAAAGCGATTGCGGCTGCTGATCCGCTGTGGTGGGAGATCATCAATATCATGGGCAATGGCAACAATCCGAACGACCGCCGACTGGGATTCAATCTCCCGCTAACCTGCACGAAACATGGACGCAAAACCTTCGTGAAAGGTGAGCAGAGCAATGATATTTGGAAGGCCCAGACCTGCCGCTAACCCTAACTCTGTCTCAACCCCAGACCCTTCCAAATTTAATTTCCTCAACGGTGGCTGTGAAACACCATGTAATGAGAGACTTGCCTGCGGGCACCAATGCGCTCTAAGATGTCACAGGTAGAGACACCAAGAAAAGGGAACAAGACCATGAACGAGGCTAACGTATCCAGTTTCTCTCATGATCAAGTCAGCTGCAACCAAGAATGCAAAGAAGATCTTCCCTGCGGCCACTCATGCACGCAGACCTGTTCAGACGGACACACCTGTGCGTGCAAGTGCGATGCGTTTGCCCGGTTCTTGCTCGTCTCCAAGTTCGACGACGAAGTAGGCACCGAGCTCAGCTATGTCGCGTCCCAGGCCCACCAAGTCCAGACCGGCTCCTCCGCCTTTGCTGCACTTTCTAATGTCGAGAATGAACGTCAAGCCCGGCTTCAGGAGTACCGCGATTTCGCGAACGGGGGCGTCAAGGAGCACGACGCGATGCTGCGCGCCCGGGCCGAGAGCGCTAATCTTGAGTACCTGCAGAAACAGATAGACACGATGGCTCTGAAGGATCTGTTCGGAGAGAAGCAGGGTATCCCTAGGACGAGCGAGCAGCTCATCCCCGATGGGAAGGGCGGATACCGCAAGCAGTTTGTGGAGATTTACCAGGCAGAGCATCCTAGTGCCTCCAAGGTGAAGGAAGGCAATCTACTTGATCTAGACTAGGAGTGGTTTTGAAGAATCTCATGAAAAACTAGAGAATGGACTAGCATAAGGATGGGAAAGGAGATATCATACTGGATTTGTTGATCAATTTATTATTTCCAAGTCTACCCGAGCCGTATCGACATGTCCAACTAACTATAAGAGAACGACAAAAACGAATCAAGTATGCCTCAACGCCAAACAGAGAGAACCGAGACTATAGCCGCCCCAGAGAAACAAAATTTTCGCCAGACGAGCGAGTTGCTCGCTTTTGCATAATTAATGCAAAGGTGATGCCCCGAAAAAGAAAAAAAAAAAAGAAGAAGAAGAAGAAGAGAGAGAGATCACGAGTCATCATCCACCAGCCTGTTCTGCTCCCAGGCCTTCCTTGCACCATCGAAAAGAACGTCCATATGGCCACTATTCTCGCACATGCTCTGGAAGACGCCGTCGTCCTTACGGATCAGGGCCCAGGGGTGATCGAATTCGACGACGCGGCCGTGATCGAGGACGAGGACCTTGTCGTAGTCGATGATGGTTTGTAAGCGGTGGGCAATGGTGATGATGGTGTTGGACTTGAGTTCGCGAAGGGTCTCCTGGATCTTGGCGTCGGTGGCGTAGTCGATCGACGCGGTCGCCTCGTCCATCATCAGGACGCGCGGGTTCTTGAGCAGGGCCCGCGCAAGGCAGAGTAATTGCCGCTGGCCCTGCGACAGGTTCGACCCGGACTCGGAGACGGGGCTCTCCAGGTTCTTGAAGATGTTCTTGTTCTCGGCGATGACGACGGGAACGGCCGCGCTACCCTCCGTGGCGGCGACTGCGTCCGGCGAGGAGGAGGGAGAAGAAGAAGAAGAAGAAGAGGCTGCCGCAGTCTCCGCGGCAGACAGGTTGCTGTCTGTGACGGGGGTGGTTGTGCCCGAAAGCTCGGAGCCGATCAGATGGACCCGGCGGAGGGCCGTGAAGATCTGCTCATCGGTGAACACGTCGAAGGGGTCAAGGTTGCTGCGGATGGTGCCGGTGAAGAGCGTGGGATCCTGCGGGACGATTGTGATGGACTCACGGAGATCGCGCAGGCCAATACGGCCAATGTCCACTCCGTCGATGAGGATCTGGCCTTGCTCCGCCTCGAGGCCGCGGAACAGGGCCAGCGCCAACGAACTCTTGCCTGCACCCGTGCGGCCGACGATGCCGACCTTCTCGCCCGGCTGCACGGCAAACGAGACCCCCTTGAGCACGGGGTCCAGGTCCGATCGGTACCGGGTGGTATAGTTGACGAACTGGACGGCGCCCTGTGTCGGCCACTGCGGGGGCGGTCTCGACTCCGGGATGATGGCGGCGGCTTCCTGCTCCACTTCAAGGTATTCGTTGACCCGCTCCACCGAGTTCATGCTCTGCTGGACCTCGGCGTACAGGCGCACCAGCCACAGGACGTTCTCCGTGAAGGTGACGGCGTAGGTGAGAGCGAGACCGGCGGCCCCGGCGTCGATGCTGCCGATGTTCAGCAAGATGAAAGCCGCGGAGAAGAAGGAAACCATGGCGCCCGTGATGTCGACCCGGAACGCCAGCCACCGATGACTCGCCCAGAGATACATGTGCGGCCGGTTGTATGAGTTGATGCGGCGGTGGTTGTCCACGATAAACCGGGGTCCGTCACCATAGGCACGGATGGTCACGATGCCGTTCAAGGTCTCGCCAAACTGCTGGTACAGAGGGCTGCGCTGGACGGACTCGAGACGTTTCAGATCCCGCGACGAGCTGAGATAGACGATCCCGAGGGCAGTGTAGACCATGGTGATGAAGACACCGGCCACCAGGAAGCCCGGGGTGATCACGGAGATGAGTACCACGATCATGATGACCGAGGCGAGACTGTGCATCATCCCGATGGTCACGGGGGCGATTTCCTGATCGACCGCCTCGACGTCCTTGGAGAACCGGTTCATCAACTGTCCGAGTGGGGTGGAGTCGAAGAATTTGAATTTGGCCTGCATGACCGCCTTGAGCAACCGTTCATGGATCTTCCACGATGCGTGCAGTGATCCCCAGAACAGGACCGCCTCACGGCACAACGAAACCATGACATAGAGGATTCCCAACAGAGCGTAGACGCCGAGGTAGTAGGACACGCGAACCTCGTCATTGTCGTCTGCCGGGACATCGCCGGTGCTAGCCATGGTGGCAGGCGCATTGAGTTGGAGGGCACTCCAGGTGGCCATACGGGGGATCCTTCCGACGTTGAAGGAAGGAGATTTGAGATGCGCCATGGTAGCCATGCTGCCAACATCATGATCCACGCCCACCTGCTGGGTGCTGTACGCGTTCGCCCACTGTCGGATCCAGACGTTGGTCGAGACCGAACCCAATTGCTGTAGGGAGAAAGCCAACACGGCGAAAACCCAATAGTACCAGGGACCCATTGCGCGCAGGTACATGATGATGGTGGTCCATTTGACGCTGCCAACCGCCTTGGACTCGGTGAGTGTGTTGGTTTTGTCTTTGCCATCTTTAGCCTTATTCTTGTTCTTCTTCGCAGCAGCAGCAGCAGCAGTCGGGTTGGCGGCAGTGTTCGCTTCGTCTGCACTGTATTCGCCTTGATGGTCTTCCAGGTCGGACTGTGTACGGGAAAGGTTCTGCGAGCCGGCACGCGAGACGGGGTGGGATTTGGCCAACTCCTCGCCCAAGGCGCCGGATCGGATCACCTCGTCTGGCGCGCCCTGTGCGACAATCTTGCCATTGTCGAGGACCACGACGTAATGGGCGTCCGGGACGGCCAGGGCCACGTTGTGGGTGACGAGGATACAGGTGCGGTTCATCATGAGGGGACCAGACAGGGCCTCCTGAAAGATGTGCTTGGCGGTGTGCGAGTCGACGGCACTCAGGCAATCGTCCAGCAGGAGGTGACGAGCCTGGCTGTACATGGCACGGGCGAGGGAGATGCGTTGCTTCTGTCCACCGGACAACGAGATGCCCTTTTCGCCCACCAGGGTCTGGTCACCGGCGTCGAGGATGGCGAGATCGCGCTCCAACGCGCAGGCCTGGATGACGGCGTCGTAGCGGCGCTGGTCGAAGCGGGAGGCAAAGACGATGTTTTCCTTGACCGTCGCGTTGACGAGCCAAGCCTCCTGTGCACAATAGGCCACACTCTCCATCAAGCCGGTCTCCGGATCCACTGGCAGCTCGGTGCGGTCGCCCAGACCACCGGGGAGGTGGACCTGTCCACTGAGCAGGCGCATCTCGCCCAGCAGGGCCATGAGGAGGGAGGTCTTGCCGGATCCCGTGGGACCCGCCACGATGTTGAGTCGGCCGATACGGAAGTTGACATCAACGTTGATGAGACGGAAGGCGTCGGCGGTAGCGTCGCTGGCCGTGGGATCGTCGCGGTAGGGCGACTTGGAGGCCCCCCATGTGAGGGTGGCTTGTTCCAAGGCGATCTTGGGGGCTTCTCCGGTCACGTTGCTGTCGCGCAGCTGATTGTACTTGTCCGTCTCCTCTTCATTGAGATACTTGTCGACACGGTCGAGGGAGACCTTGGATTCCTGGACGTGAGCCATCATGTCGGCCAGCTGGTCCAGGGGCACACGCAACAGGGAGAACATCGACAGCGCCGGGAAGGCGATGGACGGGGTCAGACGCTTCTTCTCGACGACGGTATAGAGGAAGAAGGAGGTGAAGGTGATGAGGATCGGCAGGCCGTACCACAAGGTTGCCGCAATGGACCAGACGATGTAGCGGACACGCAGCGACCGCAGCTCCGCCCGGCGCTTGTCGTTGACGATGTCCTGGAATCGCTGTTCCCAGGCGAAGTACTTGATGATGCGGATGTTCTGAAGCACTTCATCGGTGGCGTGGATACGGGCGTCGGTGCCCTTGAGAATCTCGTTCTGCACGGTGCGGAACTTGCGTGCGATGGAGATGTTGACGGGGAGCATCAGGACCATCAGGCCGATGCCGGCGAAGGAGCTGAATCCCAGGATGCGATAGAGAAGGGTCACCGCCATGATGATCTGCACCGGCACACTGGCCCACAGGAAGTGCAGATAGGCCCCGACTTCACTAACCTTGAATGAATCAATGGCCATCAGGTTGATGATGGTGCCGACGTTGGCTTGAGCAGCCTCGGCTTCCGATTCATCCTTGGTATTATTATCATTATTATTATTATTATTATTCATGTCGTTGCGATTATTATCGTTGTTGTTATGATGATCGGCGGGGTCCGTCTCCCCCGAGGAGGGTTTCTTCTTGCGGCCAAAGGAAAGAATCTTCTGCTTCAGCTTCTGCGGCTCCTCGTCGGTGGCCTTCTGCTCCTCCTGTTCTTTCTTGGAGGGATCCACAAAGGCGCCTGCCTTGCGACGGAGGGCCTTGGCGTAGATTTCGCCGATGATAATGGCTCGAAGCTTGACACCCAGTCGACGGCCAATCCAGAGGGCCTGGCCATCCGCTAGACCTTGCACGGCGCCTGCCGCGAACAGGAGGATGGCGTACAGCCATGCGGCATTGGGGGTGGTGGATCGAGGGTCCTCGACATACTCGAGGATGGCCTTGAGAAGCAGGGTGGGGAGGAAGGTGAAGAGGTTGGAGAAGATGGTCCAGATGCCTTGGTGCAGCAGGGTGCCGGAGAAGTATCTGAGCAGCTTCCAGACGAGCGGGCCCTTCATCTGCTGTTGGCGAAAGGCTTCGACAGCGACGCCGGCATGCTCTGACGGGACCAGATTCCACACATCCTCCAGCTCGAGGGGTTTCTTGTAGCCTTTCCAGATCAGGGCGTCGAGCCAGGAGAAGCTGGCGAGGGAGAGCAGGCTGGCGGTGGCGTAGCGGGCGGGCTCCAACCCATCCTCCTGTTGCACGAGGACGGCCCTGTTGCCCCGACGGGTGGTGAGCGCGATGAGCAGCAACAGGGTGCACAGGGAGAACTCGACGATGCTGTAGTTGCGGGCAGGGGTGGACAAGGGGTGAATGAGGGCGGAGCGGAAGACGAGGATGGACAACAGCCATTGGACACCGTAGAGGAGGGCGGTATGATTCCAGAGTCCCGGAAAAGAGCGCAGATGGAACATGGACAGGGCCCATCGGATCAAGACCAAGAAGAAAACATAACCCCAGGAGACCAGACCAGCGACGGCGGGCAGGGTACCGTGACGACCCCAGCCATGGGTAGCGAGGACAGCGATGTGCAAGGCGACGAGTCCCGCCAGAGCCGCCAATTCCACCGTAACCCAGGTGCGTTCCCCTCGCGGACGGTCGAGTTCGAAGCAGGGCTGTTCCGTCTGGGTAGCCTTGTATAACATCCGATCGGGCTCAGCAGTGGCGTCATCGGCCCGGCCGTTCGGCAGTAGTTTGTAGGCGAGGGGGTTCCGCGACACGACCTGGCGATAGGCTGCCCGGAGGAGAATGAAGAGGAGGGAGAGACCGCATGCTGTCAGAGGGAAGATGAGCTGTAAATAACTATTATTTGTTAGCGTGATGCGAATCAATCCCATTGTTCTTCTTTTCTTTTTTTTTTTCCTCCTTCCGTTACACAAGAACAAGGAACACTTACTTGCGCTGGAAACACCGCGAAAAGTCATCGATGGCCCAGATCGGGCCATAACATTCAGGACTCATGATGGGAGGGAAACAAAGGAGAAAAAAAAAAAAAAAAAAAAAAAGAGTAGACAGTGAGAAAAGATGGCAAAAAAAAAACTCCCAACACGGAGGGAGCCTATTCAGATGGCATATAGAAACTGGAGAAGGGAGATCGATCCACTCGGGTTATTCGGAGGCTTCCACCAGCAACCAACAGGACAAGCCTCGCATTGCCGGGTAGTTGTTACAGACGAAGACGAAGAGGAAAGGGAAGGAGGGGAAAGAAGTGACAAGCAAAGAGAAGAAGAGAAAAGGATAAAGGATTAAGAACCTGGCCCTTGGGAGAGAAACTGCTAGTCAGGGGGGGCGAAAGGAAGGGTGTTCGGGAACGCTGGCCAGAGGCGGCGAAAGCAAGCAAGATGAGGTAGCAGCAGCAGCAGCAGCAGCAGCAGGAGCCGGCGTAAGTGGAGGAAGGGAGGCGAGACCACTAACTACCTAGTACCTAGTAGTAACTAGCGATTAGTTAGAGGCTGGCGAACAGCAAGTGGAGGAGGACGCGAAGGAGGGGAGGATTCGAGAATGAGGAAAAAAGGCGTTTTTCGGGACGTGAAATATGGAGCTGCCCTGGAAACGCTGGAAACGCTGGACACGCTCCCTGCGAACCGATTGGGCCGACCCACACAGTATTAATAGTATTAATAGTCTGTAGGTAGTTTCTAGTCGACAGTCTGTATTATTATTTATTCATGGTCTTCGGGTATTCGTAGTCGTAGTCGTAGTCGTAGGCTGAGTCAAGCGTAAGACTCTTAACGACGATCGGTGGAGAAGCACGGCCCACTAACACGTTGGATTGTTATCAGATGAAGCAGAACAAGCGTACAGACGTACAGACGTACAGACGTACAGACGTACCTAGACTATCTCCACGGGGTTATAAGTAAGACAATCGAGAGTCGGGTTGATGATGACGCTGGAGTGGCTGTCGAGAGGAACTTGACGTGATACGAGGGAGGTTTTTGGCGTCAAACTGTCGGTGAGGCATGTGACTAGCAAACAGTATGACTGACTGTATGAGTACAGTGTATGACCTGTAGCAGTAGGTCCCTACCTATGTAGGAGTATACCTGATTAGGTACAACTCCCTAGTAAAACTAGGGACAATACTACCTTCCTGGGTAGTTTCCACCATAGGGCTATGGAGACTGGATGAAATGGCGGTATATGATAATACTGATAGCCTGGTCTAGATCTGATGCTATCACTCACTTGTATCTAGATAGCTTGCCTCCACACTCCGCACAGAGCCCTATAAGAGGTCTATTATACCTATTACTATTGGTATATTCTAATCTGGGGTAGATACTAGATGTTAGTATAACTATATACTATAGTTATATACTAGGTAGTTACCACCTAGTATGTAGTATGCTATATATACTAGGCGGTTACTATCTAGGTCTACCTTATTCCTCCATGTACTCCTTATAGTACATACTAAAAACAACCATTATACAGTTCTATACTATTTCATAATTAATATACCAGGAATATAATCTCACTATCTACACAGCTACCTGTTTGTACATTCCATGACTAATAAAATCCTTATCAGATCGATGTGCGTCTTTAGACTCTTATATCCTGGTCTTGGGCATCCAAGCCAATCGGGAATTTGTCTACTACATGTACCTACTAAGGGTAGTTACTAGGTAAGGTACCTTAGTAAGTATGGAGTAATACTAGAAGGCAGTGATACCCAATGGTACACCATACAACACATACTATTCTGAGATGAAGTAAGTATACCTAGGTATATATAAAGTATATGGGGAGTATACAGAATAGTGTCTACTAATATATACTACAATACCTACAGTACCTATTTAATAAGATGATATCATACTACAGCAGAATCAAGATGCTCTATATATTAATTAATAATAAATCCTTCGATCACCTGACCTCACTACTCTTACAAAATACCACTCAGTTACTAGGTAACTACCTAGGTAATTTAGCAGTAACTAACTAGAGACCAGCTACTACATACACTGCAGACTGCAGACTGTACACCATCATGTCCACCGCAATCGCCAACTGGGTCGTCTCTCTGACTTCCACCTCTCTCCCTGCAACCGTCTCCCAGGCCGCCCTCCGGAGCTTCTACAACTGGGCCGGCTGCACCGTCGGCGGCGCTGCCCACCCCGCCACAACCATCGCCTCGCGCACTCTCTCCCGCTTCTTCGGCCCTCCCACTTCCACCTTGCTGGGCTGTCGTCTCGACACCAAGGTGATTGACGCCCAGCACGCCGCCCTGATCAACGGGATTGCCTCGCACGTCCACGACTACGACGACACACACCTCGACACCATCATCCACCCGACTGGTCCGGTGGCTGCCGCGTTGCTGAGCGTTTGCGAGACCCTCCACAGACCAATCCCCGGAAACGACTTTCTCCTTGCCCTCATCGCAGGGATCGAAGTTGAATGTAAACTCGGCTTAGCCGTTTGGCCGTCCCATTACGATGTAGGGTGGTAAGCACAAATATATATAACTCTGCAATTGTTGTTGTTGTTGTTGTTGTTGTTGTGATACTAATAGGCCAGGCACATCACTAGCACGACAGGCTCTATTGGAGCCGCCGTCGCCGTCTCCAAAATCCTCGGTCTAACAAGCGAACAAACAGCTCATGCAATCGGACTGGCAGCAACGCAGGTAACGGGTCTGCGGGAGATGTTCGGCTCGCACACGAAATCGTTTCATCCAGGTCGGGCGGCGCAGAACGGACTGTTGGCCGCTCTGTTGGCCGAAGAGGGATACACGAGTTCGCTGCAGGCACTGGAGGCGAAACGGGGCTGGGTGAATGTTTCTTCGGAAGAAGCGTTAGCCAACCTGCACATCCAAGTCGACAGTCTAGGCAAGACGTGGGAGACGGAGAAGAATTCCTTCAAGCCGTTTCCATGTGGGATTGTCATCCACCCGGTCATAGACGGGTGTATTTCTCTCCACAGAAAACATCTGACCAGTAGTGAAGAAATCGTCTCCGTCATGCTTACCGTCCACCCCCTCGTCCTCGAGTTGACAGGGAAGAAATATCCCCGCGACGGCCTCGAAGCAAAGTTCTCCGTCTACCACGGCGCCGCCGTCGGCTTGCTCCTCGGCAAAGCCACCCCGGCCCAGTACGAAGATGCCGTCGTGCTCGACCCCCACCTCGTCCAGCTTAGAGACCGCATCGCCGCCGTCGCGGATCCCTCCCTCCGTCCAGATGAATGCCACATCACCCTCACCTTCGAGAATGGCGCCCGGCTCGAAAAACACGTCGACCATGCCGTCGGCAGCGTCCATCGGCCCATGACGGATGCACAGCTGCAGGCCAAATTCCTCGACCAGTGTGTTCCTGTCCTCGGCGTCGACCGCGCAAACAGGGCAAGTGATTGGTGCTGGGGTTTGGAAGCTCGGGATGACATCCGATCTATTCATGAAGTTTTGTAACACTTGTACTAGTTCTACACTTATTGTATGCAAAAGATACTTCATCTATTGTATGCTCATACTACGTATGTCAGATTGCAACGTATAAAGATACTATAACCATGCAGCCAAAGCAACAAAACGGAATCCAAGAGTCCAAGAAAAAAAAAAGATAAAACAAACGATCAACCAGCGCCGGATGCGGATATACCAGTCCTAGGTACTCTGTAACCCCTGTTCTCTTCGCCAGGCAATTACTGGACAAAGGCGTCCTTGAGCTCGCTGTAGATGGCGCCCAGCTCCTCGTGCATCACCTTCTCCGCCTTGTGGAAGATGCTCTCGAGGCGGTCTTCCATCTGAGCGACCTGGTAGCCACCCTGGGACACAATGTCCGAGTAGTTGGACGAGCCACCACCGTTCCAGGCGAGATACTAAAAGAAAATGTTAGTATATAGGTCATTCGGCTAGGGTGAGTTTCGGACTTACGTTGGGAGTGTCACTGGGAATGTCGGTAAGAGCACCCTTGGTGGAGATGGCAATGAGAGACTCCTTGAGCTTCTTGGGAGTGATATCGGCCACCGCAAATGCAGAATCCTTGGCGGGCTGCAGGGAGACCAGGTAGGCAAGAAGACCGGCAATGTGGGGAGAGGCCATCGAGGTGCCCGAGATGGTGTTGACGGCATACTTGCTGCCAATCCAGGTCGACAGGATGTTGAGACCCGGGGCAAAGATGTCCGTGCAAGTACCGTAGTTCGAGAAGTAGGCCCGCTCGTCCGCGAGGGTAGAGGCACCGACAGTGACGGCCTTCTCGGCCGAGGCGGGCGAGTAGTTGCAGGCGTCGGCGTTGTCGTTGCCGGCAGCGACCGCAAAGTGGATGCCAGCATCAACCGCGGCGTTGACGGCCAGGTCAAGGGTGCGGGACTTGCCACCGCCCAGCGACATGTTGGCAACGCTGCCCTTGAAGCCCTTGGCCTTGCCCTTCTTGGCAGACTCGACCTTCTCGGAGTGAGCAATGGCAGCCCATTCAACGCCCTTGACCACGTCAGACATGGTGCCGGAGCCGTTGGATCTCAGGACCTTGACGGCGCGGACATTGGCCTTCTTGGCCACACCGTACTTCTTGCCGGCAATGGTTCCGGAGCAGTGGGTTCCGTGTCCATTGCCATCCTCGTCCTCATCGCCTTCGGGGATGGTCTGCCCCCACTGGGCACGACCCTCAAAGTCGACGTGGTCAACATTGGTACCGGTGTCGATGACATAGACATCAACACCCTCACCGCCCTCGGAGGCGTACAGGTACTTGTTGAAGGTACCAAACGACAGGCTGTCCCGGTGCGAGATACGTGCCAGACCCCAGGGGGCACCGTTCTCGACGGTATTGTCTTCCATCACATGGACTTCAGAGTCCTTCTCGATGTACTCAACCTATAAACCAGATTGATTAGCTTTTCTCTAGGCAGATAGATAGATAGATATATAGATAGATAGATAGATAGATAGATAATAAGGGTTACTCACATCAGGATGCCGGCGGACCTGCTCGATGACATCCTCATCAAAGTGACCAGCATAGCCCACGAGGGAGCCAGCCACATCAAAGGTGTGCTTCAGGCCACGGAAAACATCATTCTCGGAGCCAAAGAGAGACCGCTTCTTCAGCTCGGTGCGAGTGTTCTGGGACTGCAGGTGGATGTCCTGCACCCAGCTGTGATGGGCAGCAGCCGAATCCGAGTCGACATGCTTCTTAAAAACGACAATGTACGAGTCGGGCACCTCCTGGGCGTTGGCCGACGAGAGAATGGGAGCTGCCCCGTTGTGGATGGAGTCCACGAGCACGGGTGACGCAACCGTAAGGAGCGGAAGCAGGGACAGGCTCAAGATGCCCTTCATGATGGCGAAGAGACAGGAAGATAGCGAGCCACAGAGGAAAAGAAGGAAAGATGTATTTGATAGGTGTGTGATGGACAAAAGGGTGACGATTTCAGAGATGGAAACAGGGAAGAATGATGGGAGGGAGGAGGGAGGTTGAAGAAGGGAAGTAGGAGGGAGCAAGTTGGAGAGGGTGAGGAGGTGGAGAGAGGTCGGGCAAGGGAAGCGGAGGATGATGCAACCGGGTTACGGTAATTTACGACGTTACAACTTACCAGGCTGCTGGCTGGGGCGATGGCTGCTGATGATTGGCAGTGGCGTCGATCCTGATAGCGCTGTGGGGAAGCACTGGTTAAGTGTGACCTGGGGTACGGTATTAATACGGTACTGCCACTATACCTTACTGTTACCTAGGTACCTAGTACCTCCCGAGTCTCTTCAGGTAGGTACTACCCTACCTAGGTACGGAGTACCCTGGTACCTACTAGGAGGCAGTGAGGCACTCTCCTGCGAGGCTGCGGTGTACTTTCGACACCGCTTAGTTGGTGGTATAGGTATGCATCAAATCATTTATTGTATCTACTAGATATTCCGTATCCTTTGTAGATTTCTGGTTTACCATCTATTACCAGTGCAACTCTAGTACCTACTACCCAGGTAAGTCCCTAGTAGTTAGTAGGTATCTACCTAGGTAACCAACTCAGTGAGTCAGTATCAGCTGCAGGCAGCACCAGTCGCGTGCTTAGCCTTGCTCGGCTGACGTGCTGCTGAGCGGGTAATGCCCAGGTAATCCGTAATACGTACGGTACTGTCACCGGTATTGTCACAGGCTTATCGCCTTATCTTCGTCACAGGCCACCAATCAACGGCCGGCAGGTGACTTGTGTCACCTGATCGGCGGCCTCAGGCTTTGGGCTGGTCCCGCTCAACCAGCCATTGAGCACTAATAGTAACTAGCAGTAAGCAAGACCAAGGCAGACCTGGTGCCTATCAGGATAGATATACACGGTGAGGCGGCAGTCAACGAAGAGCGGGTTCTGCTTCGTCGAGAGATGCTGGGAGGACCTGCATAGTACTGCAGAGCAGCAATTGAGCGTGTGCTTACTCCCTTGACTCGTTGAAGTGATGGGGTGCTGACGACTGGCCCTGGCGGACTCACTAGCAGGCGTGCGTGCCCCCTCCATTCCGACGTCGAGATTCGTTAGCAGCACAACCACATACCAATGCAGACCGCCTCGATCTTCACGCAACACGCCGGTACCTGGTTTCTGATGGGCAGTGGCCAGCAGAGGTAGTAGTCGGTGGTTAAAATTCAGCGGCGCGATGATCCACGCCAATTCACTCCTCCGCTCCCCCCCGCTTTCCTCGTCGGCCGAGCGACTTGCTGCTGATTTAACACCCATTCTCCGAGAGCTGAAAGCTATCTGTGGCCACAAGGGTGCCGATTTGGAGGATGTCCTCACCGCGACCGAGTCGTTGCTCCGCCTGCGTCATACCTTCATCGACAATGACCACCCCCGGGCGGCCAAAGACGCGTTTCGTCACCTGTTGGGTTTCCAGACCCTGTTAGACCTGATTTCCAAGGTCTCCGGGATATATGATGCCGAGGGACTGTCGAGGGATGAGCGGAGGTCTTTACTGACGCTGTGCAAGGATGCGTTGGGAGTGCTGGCCGAGAGTCTGAAAGAACACTTTGGAAATAAGCGGTATTTTGCAAAACGCATCGCAGGAGGAGGGTCCCTTGTCCTGGAAAATGCTCTAGCACATCTAGCCCGGGAGACGCATAGCGTTGATGGTGACCGGGAACACTTCTACGGCAGCATCCTGGCTGCCGCCCTCTGTCAAGAGACGATTGCAGATGTCTTCTCCACCCTAAGCACCAAGATGCAGCACAGGGGCGACGACAATGTCTCCCCCACTGATGTCCGATCAGCCTTGGACCGATCTCTGGGAGCTGCAGAAATCGTAGAAGTTCCGGAACTTCTCGGTCTCTTTCTTCGGCTTTGGCTGGCTCAACCGTCGTTGCTGCCGAGGGGTTGTCCCCTAACTCTAGCTATTCCCGCATGTCTGTGTCAACTGGCCTCCCAGTCTCAGCGAAATGTGGCGGCTTTGAATGCGACCGGCATGTTATCCTCGATCTTGCCGCTCCTCTTTAGTGGCGATCGCCCGGAACCAGAGCGAGCCTTGTATCAGGAACTTGCGCGGGTCCTTTGCACCCAGGGAATGAGTAATGTGGACGATGCCGTCACCCTGTACCGAGAGGCCCATGATCGCCCTGAGGTCCTAAGGTTTCTTCTCGATGCCTTCAAGTGCTCGAAAGAGCCTCCCTTCATCCATTTCGATATGTCATTACATGGATATTCTTCTGTAGAATTCTCGACTCTCGGGCGCTCGTTCCCACCCGTTTCTTCATCCGGCTACACTCTGGCAGTGTGGGCGCGTTTTGATCAGTTTGACCCAGACACTCACTCAACCATTTTTGGAGCATTCGACGCCAGTCAGACTTGCTTCCTCCTTGCATATCTCGAGAAAGAAACTCGCCATTTCATCCTCCAGACTTCAATCAGAGGCTCTCGCCCCAGTGTTCGGTTCAAATCGATGGCGTTCGAACCGAATCGATGGTATCATATCTGTGTGATTCACAAACGACCAAAATCTACCGGTTCCTCCCGTGCCTCTCTCTTCATAGACGGAGAATTTGTCGAACAGCTCAAAATCGATTATCCAGCGGCGCCCTTGGCAAATCCTCAGAACCGAACACCACGCGTTCAAGCCTTTTTCGGAACGCCTCAAGACTTGGCGATGAGACTAGGCAAGGGGGTCTCATCCTCTCGTTGGTCATTGGGGAGTGGGATCCTTTTTGAGGAGACATACAGCGACGACATGGTCTCCGTCTTTTATAATCTTGGTCCGCGTTACTTTGGCAACTTTCAAGATTGCTTGGGGTCCTTTCAAACCTATAAAGCGTCCGCGGCCTTGAATCTACGAAACGAACATCTTCACCCCGATAAAGAGGAAGACACTGATATCATTACTGCCATCCGACGGAAAGCGAGTGTCCTTATTCATGAGAGTTCTATTCTGATCAACATCTGCCCTGCGGGCGTTCTTGACGATGACGACAATAACAATGTTGACGAGTCTCAATTGGTTAAATCTTTGTCTAAACAGGCGGCAAAGAATCTGAATCAGTTGACCAAGTCTGGTGGCAACGCAGTCGCAGTCAACGGCGCGACACCTGCAATCAATGGTGCTCTAACACAGGCCCACGGTGTTGGGATCCTAACCGGTGATCCCGTAGTTGCAGTTCCCCAGTCTTTGGATGACGCGAGCTGGCGCATTGGCGGCTGCGCAGCGGTCCAGCTGAGCTTGATTCAAGCCGCAAGCACGGCAGAAAGCTTGCTTTTGTCTGTTGAAATATTGTACGAGGCAGTGCAGGATAGCTGGAGAAATAGCGAAGCCATGGAAAGGGAAAATGGATACGGGATTTTGGCAGCGCTACTCCGAGAAAAGCTTGGGTTTCCACATGAGAAACCCACGGCTTCCTCCAAAACACCAGTTGTGGTCTCCAATGGCCAGGAGAGATCTGACCTGGCCGTTCAGCTCCTCCGTCTTACTCTCAAGTTCGTTGGCTATGATTTTGAGAACCCTCGCCGCTCCATCATCACCAACCCCCTGGCATATAGAGTGCTGTTGGTGGATCTTGATATCTGGCGAGTCGGAGAACTTCCTCTACTACAGCTCTACTATTCGCAATTTGCCGTCTTTGCTGCTGAGAGCCAATTCCGTCGTTTCAATTCAAAACGCCTCTCTCGCATGCGTAAGTTTTCAACTGAGAATTTTGCCCCTGGAAGCTTCTACTTACTATAACTAGGAGTGAACAAGAAACTTCTGGAATGTTTAAAGGGAGAGGAATTCACTCAAGAAGCTTTGCAGCTTCTGATCAATGCATTTAGATCTCTGATGGACAGTTGTTTGTCCACAGAGCTACTTCGGTCCTTGGCTCTTTTCATCACATATTCTCTTCATAAGCAGAAGCCATCCCCTGCATTGCAGAAGAAGAAAAGTATCCGATTTCTCAAAGGCCCGCAACAGCCACTCGACTCCGGTGCCAATCCAGGAAAACATGTACCAAGTTCCACAGTAGCAATAGCCATGCTCCGCATGTATTGCTCGTACCTTCTGCAGGCCCATGATCTTACTCCAATCAAAAAATTTGCTAGAGCGGTCACGAATAAAGTATGTTTGCGAAGCTCAACAGATACGTTCCACCCCTGTACGGCAAACCTTTCCTGACATTTCTACAGTGGCTTTTGTACCTTATGTGCGAGGATGAGCCGGAGGTTGTTGTACTCGCAGCCAAGATACTGGCTCGTCTGATTGTCATCCACGGCAGTATATACAGCAAGAAGTTTGGTGACAAGAATGGGGGATATGTGATCATGCAACGCCGTCTCAAACGCTGGACACACGTCCCGGTGTTATGGCCGATCTGCCTCTCCATCCTCTTTGGTCTAGATGTTGGGCTCCTCAATTTTCACGGACCATTTGATCCTTCTGTGCTTTTTGAGGTCATGTCGTCCAGGAGCAAGGTCACAGTAGTCTTCCCCGAGGTGCTACCAGTCATCACAGCGATGATGCAGAGTGGCTTGAAGAAAGCGGTTTTGGAAACCGACGGGCTGGGCTCAGAGGAGAACAGCCGTCAATTGTTGCAAAATCTTCTTTACCAAGTAACCCGACCATCCATGTCTTCATCTTCTCCCGTTGGTAAGAAATATCCCAAAGCGCAAATATCTTGAGAAGCCCCAGCGACTAAGGATGCGAAACAGGAAAACCAATCGAAGGCGCTGCAATCCTCATTACCGTTGTTGATTTCTTTACCATGATGCACGCAAAGTCATCTGGGTTTCGGGATTTCGCCACGCAGTCAATTTACGTTCAGGAATTACTCTCAGTTCTATTCCCCGTGGCTGTTGGGTCGGACATTGTCAGCCCCGATGCGGAATTGAACTTTCGCGATGGTACATTGAGTCTTGATGATAAAAACTTGGTCATTCGCCCGCGTTCGAGTCCAGCAACAGTGTTGCGAACAACCACCGTTGAAGGATCCGGTATCCCAGATGAACGCGGCGGCTCACTCCGTCGTGGATCATCGTTCATTCTGGTTTCATCTGACAAGGCGAAATATTTGCCATCGCCTGCTTGTATACGCCATTCTATTCATACCGACCCTAGCGGGAATGGGACCATGACTGAGAATCCTATTGTCAAATCTGTGCTGGAACTGATTCTCATCGTCTTCTCCGATCAGCTTCTGCAAAGGAAAGACTTCTCCGGTCTGGGTCTCTACTTGAAAACACCCCCTAGTTTCCCTGAACACCAAACATTCTTCGAATCTTGGGTTTTCAGAAGCTTCCTGGCCAAGCTACGAGGCATCTCGAGCTCGGATAAACAACTACTCTTGGAATCACGGGTCCTCACGAATCTGGGACGCTTTGCCACCCACATAGGTGAAGCATTATACGAAGGGTGGTTCGTTGACGGGGCTATCCCAACTCTTGATTTCTTGGGAACCATTTTGGAATTCCTTCAGCAGCCAGAGATATCCTCTCTGAAGATCATTCGGCTGTGTAGCCAGTCGATCGTCACCATCCAGACAACAATTTTCCGAGTCGCCTTGCTGAGGTTATCGGAAATCGATGATACGGAGGCATTGCTCTTCTTGAAACGCCTGACATACTGGCAGGCGGTGCTCCTTTCGACCAGCGAAGCACACTCTGAATACTTGCAGCTCTTGTGCTACCTGCTTTATACCCGGTTAATCAGTGACCACGAAGCTGTCCGCCCTGCCGCTGCCAGCCTCTGGCGCGTCATCCTCGTCCAGAAGCCTGCTGAGATGTCTGCGATCCTGGCACACGCATCGACATCGCTTCAACAACGATTGTCGGGGTCCTTCGAAATGCTTGTGGGGATGGATGATGCTGCTTTCCTTGAATGGGTTGATGACCAGCGTGACGATCTTGATGCCTTGTTCTTCGGATCACTGTCTAAAGTCTGGGAATCTTTTGTGCAAGGCGAGAACTCCAAAACTGAAGATTCAGCACGGGTGAGAGGGACAAAACGCAAAGAGAAGTTGAAGGTGTGGAACCAGAGTGAAATGTTTGAAGAGGAGGTGATGCGGAAGCACGACGTCACCTTTCAGCGCTGGGTCGCCAATATCTCGGCTTCGGAATTCTTGAAACATCAGAGAGCTTTACAGGACCAGCAGGATAATGCGGCCTTTATGTGGTCTGCTTTCTCAAACCTGTCGATGGATCTTCGCCGCTTTGGTGGTGTTCTGGCGGATAAGAAAGAACGCAAATGGCGCCTCGACCAAACCGAGGGACGGAGTCGGATGAGGCGCCGGATAGTCCCCGATGAGTCTGGGGAGCAACAGGACTACCAACCCAAGAGAAAGGCATCGGAGCCCCCAGCCATCAAAATCGACACGCAACTGCAACCCTTGCCGAGTAGCGAGACTGCGTCCATCACCCCTGTAGCCATGACAGCGGAGCCGGGCGAGCAAAATCCCCAGGGTGGTGTCGTCGACGCAGACACGAAGAGTGTCCTCGACGAGAGTTTTGAGATGGTGGATGATCCCAAAGCGGATTTTGAAGACTATGAGGATAAGAACCGCAAGGTGATGAGGAGCCTCCACCGTGGAGACCAGGTCCAAAGCGTCTGCAATGTCTCTCGCATCATAGGGCTGGAGGCAAACGAAGGGCTTCTTATCCTTGGCAAAGACAGTATCTACATTCTGGATAACTTCTTTCAACGGGCAGACGGCGAGATTGTAAACGTCTGGCAAGCTCCTTCTGAAGAGAGAGACCCCTACGTTCGCATGATCGCTGGCAGAGAGGCCAACGTCCGCAGATCCCATGAGCACGAGACGAGAAGCTGGAAATGGTTGGACTTGGTCAGCGTCTCGAAACGGCGGTTTCTTTTCCGTGATGTTGCCCTGGAGGTGTTCTTCACCGATGGAACGAGTTACCTGCTGACCCTTATATCCTCAAGGGTCCGAGACGACCTCTGCAATCAATTAGCCTCCAAGGCTCCACAAGTCACCGGGAGCACGATCCATTCTCGCCCGGAGGATATTTGGAGATTCGAGATGCTGAGAAGCCAGGATGACGCGCCACAATCTCTTGGCTCGAAATTTGCGAGTGTCTTTGGACACTCGCCTGCAAACCCAGCCACCCGGAAATGGGTCAGGGGGGAAATGTCGAATTTCCATTATCTGATGCTAGTGAACACGCTTGCAGGAAGAACGTTCAACGACTTAACCCAGTACCCGGTCTTCCCCTGGGTCCTGGCGGACTACACAAGCGAGGAGCTGGACCTGACAAATCCAAAGACATTCCGCGATCTCTCCAAGCCCATGGGCTGCCAGACACCTGAACGTGAAGCCGAACTGAGAGAGCGATACAATTCGTTTGCGGAGATGGGGGACGACAATTTCCCTCCATTCCATTACGGGACTCACTATTCCTCCGCGATGATTGTGTGCTCGTACCTGATCCGCCTCCAGCCTTTTGTCAAGTCGTATCTACTCCTCCAAGGCGGGACTTTTGACCACGCAGATCGACTCTTCTACTCTGTGGCTAATGCCTGGGAGTCTGCTTCTCGCGGGAACATGACCGACGTGAGAGAGCTGATCCCGGAATTTTTCTACCTCCCCGAGTTCCTCGTCAATTCGAACCGGTATGATTTTGGGTTGCTCCAGAACATGACCAAGGTCATCGATTCGGTCGAGCTGCCTCCATGGGCCAAGGGCGATCCGAAGATCTTCATCACCAAACACCGGGAAGCGCTGGAAAGCCCCTATGTGACGCAGAACCTACACCATTGGATCGACCTGGTGTTTGGCTGTAAGCAAAAGGGCGAGGCAGCGGTCGAGGCCGTCAACGTCTTCCACCACCTCTCCTACCAGGGGGCCAAGGATGTGGATAACATTGACGACCCCATGGAGCGAATGGCGACTATTGGCATCATCCATAACTTTGGACAAACTCCCTATCAGATCTTCAACCGCTCTCACCCTTCGAGGGAAGAGCAGCAGTATAAGACCCCACGGCTTGACTACCTTGCTGAGTCGCTCACCCAGGTTCCCATTTCACTTCTAGGTAAGTTTTTTTTTTTTTTTTTTCAATTTTCCAAATGTGTCTTCTGATACAGCTCGATTGATTTCTCCTCCCCTCTTTCCTCGATAGATACCAAAGAGAAAGTCTCGTCGTTATCCATGAAACAAGACCGTCTTCTCTGCGCCGCTGCCTTGAGACTGAATATCCCCCCAAACTATGACAGGTACATGGAATGGGGATTCTCGGATGGAAGTGTTCGGTTCTACTCGGCAGACAGCCGTAAGGTACGTTCAACTCAATCTCTCTCTTTGAAGTAAAGGTAACTCACCGTTGTACTATAGCTTCTTGGTCACTTCGAGCACTTGCATATCGGCCAACTGTCCTGTGCGATCTTTGCAGACTCGAGAACCCTGATCACGACCGGCACGGATTGCACCATCTCGACCTGGACATATACGTTTACGTCCAAGTTCGTTGATCTCCAGCCCACGGGGTCACTGTTCGGGCATCGGACGCCCGTCACGGTGCTAGCCGTGTCGCGAGCGTTCAGCACTCTTCTTTCCGCCTCGACGGATGGACAGATCCTGCTGTGGGATCTGAACCGCCAGAGTTTCGTGAGGGAACTTCCTGCTGAGGGACCGGTGGAGGTAATTTTCTCTTGTTCTTTTTTTTTTTCTATTTTCTTTTTACCAGAATTTGTTGTTATTTCATTCTAACTCGCTGGAACTCACTAGTGCGCCCGAATCAACGAGGTGACCGGCGACGTGATGGTATGCAGGGGTAACCGGCTCACCATGTATACGCTCAACGGGGATGTGTTACTGGACCAAGTGGTCTGCGAGGCGGCCGACGACCACGTCCTGTGCTGTATCTTCTACGAGGGGAGTGGCGACGAGTGGCTGGAACGCGAGCTGGTCTTGACGGGCCATCGCCGGGGTCTCGTCAACATCTGGAGCAAGACGGTCCGCCAGGGCCGGTTCGAGCTGGACCTGATCCGGCAACTCCACCATGTCGACCACCAGCGCGACAACGGCGCCAACATCGCCGTCGGGATCAGCTGTATCCTCGCTCTGCCCACTGTGGTCTACACGGGAGACGAAGCCGGGCGGGTGTACGAATGGAACTGTGTCCAGCGGCATTAACGAGGGAGTTAATATATGCATTCAGGCTGCTGGCGGTCCCCAATGACCATGTCCATGACCTCTTTTCCGCCTATTGATCCCCGCGTGGGGCTGGACTGGGTGCCTTTCTTTCTCCATCAATAACAACAATAGCCAACGACTTCCGGTGAAGAAAGCGGCAATTGAATCCAACGGCCGGAGCACACTGCGCCGAGCCTTAGTCAGCTCCTGACTGTACTTGTAGTACGGAGTATACTCGGTACAGATACCAATAATTACGATGGGAGAGAGGGAGGTGTTATAGAAGAGGGGTGTTATAGCTCAGACAACTATCAATAAGTCTTGGTATAAATTGACCTGGATAGATCTATACTTATCCTTCATACTCCATCCTAACAATAGTTATAACAATAATACTTAGTTATAGCTCCCAACAGGCGTCATACCGCCCCACCATCCCACCCTTTCCGCCAGCTTCGGTCCAGTCGCCACGCCTTGTCTTTTAACCTGGGCTTCTTCTCCTTTCTACTCTCCCCCTCCTTCTCTGCTTCGTGTCAGATCCCTTACCTTTCTCCCCCCGGTTTATTTCTCCATCGATTCTTTTCTTCAATCCGTTCACCATGTCTTCCTCTCTCGAGCAGCTCAAGGCGACCGGCACCGTAAGTACCCCGCAATCCCCTCCCCCTGCGATATCGGTGGGACAAATCGCTGAATAAGATTTCTGTTCTTTGCGACGAGTAGGTTGTCGTCTGTGACTCTGGTAAGTTTGAATGAACATGAACAGTCCGTTGATGTGATGATTGCGAGTGCTGACTCTTCTAGGTGACTTTGCCAGTATGTGAAATC
>NW_019208914.1:881962-1092976 GCF_001890105.1 Penicilliopsis zonata CBS 506.65
GAATTGTCAGGAATTGTCAGACAAACCACCTCTCTCCGGACCATCCGCTAATTTCACGGCAAGCTATCGGCAAGTACAAGCCTCAGGATGCCACCACCAACCCTTCTTTGATCCTGGCTGCGTCCAAGAAGCCCGAGTACGCTAGCCTGATCGACTCGGCTGTCGAGTTTGGCAAGAAGCAGGTATGGCAGTTTACCTAGGATGGGATAGGAAAGTTGCTAAACATTTCTCTGTCTACAGGGCAAGACTGTCGATGAGCAGGTCGATGCCACCCTTGACCGTCTCCTGGTTGAGTTCGGCAAGGAGATTCTCAAAATCATCCCCGGCAAGGTCTCCACCGAGGTCGACGCTCGCTTCTCCTTTGACACCGAGGCCTCGGTCAACAAGGCCCTTCACATCATCAAGGTAAGCATCATAATCGGAAAGTTTCGAAAAAAAAAAAAAAAAAAAAAGGGAGATGTTGATTCAGGATTAGCTCTACGAGGAAGTCGGCATCTCCAAGGACCGCATCCTGATCAAGATCGCCTCCACCTGGGAGGGCATCAAGGCCGCCCACATCCTGCAGTCCCAGCACGGCATCAACTGCAACCTGACCCTGATGTTCTCTCTGGTGCAGGCCATTGCCGCCGCCGAGGCCGGTGCCTTCCTCATCTCCCCCTTTGTCGGCCGTATCCTGGACTGGTACAAGGCCGCCCACAAGCGCGACTACACCGCCCAGGAGGACCCCGGTGTCAAGTCCGTGCAGAGCATCTACAACTACTACAAGAAGTACGGCTACAACACCATCGTCATGGGTGCTTCGTTCCGTAACTCTGGCGAGATCACCGAGTTGGCCGGCTGTGACTACCTGACCATTGCTGTAAGTACATCTTTCTGGGTGTTTGATCCCTGAGAGTCTAGCTAACGGTTTAGCCCTCCCTGCTTGAGGAGCTGTTCAACTCCACTGCCGCCGTGCCCAAGAAGCTGGACGCCGCCGCCGCCACCACCCTGGACATCCCCAAGCGCAGCTACCTCAACGACGAGGCGCTCTTCCGCTTCGACTTCAACGAGGAGGCCATGGCCGTCGAGAAGCTCCGCGAGGGTATCTCCAAGTTCGCCGCCGATGCCGTGACCCTCAAGGAGATCCTCAAGGCCAAGATTGTGGCCTAAATTATGACATAATGGGGCGTTAATATATTATAAAAAAAAAAAAGGAAGAAAATACCACAAAGTAAATAGTACTATGAATTATGATGCTTGCGAGTGATAGACAGATTGACAATGGATCTTATTATGCTCGATGATCTTTCTAGCAGTAGTTACTCCGTATATCTAGAACCCTTCTATATTGATGATTGGTTAGGAACAAGCCTGTGCTTTTACTTCAGTATTACCATGTAGTCGAGTCTAATTCAAACCCCTCTACGGGGTAATTAACAGGTAGAGTCCAGGCTGTCTGCTTAGGAATCAAGACGGAGCATACATAGCCATACCGTAAAGTAGAAAATAACACAAGATACACCACTGCCCGCCTGTAAATACAGTACGAGCGGCATAACACAACAAAACGTCATTCCGAGAGCCCCGCCAGAGGTGGGGGAAAGAGAGTCGAACTTCCCTCTCTCTCTCTCTCTCTCTCTCTCTCTCTCTCTCCTTTTCATCTCCTGTTCTCGCCATCGAGCTTCTTTCAGATCTCTATCTCCACGCAGGTTTCATCAGATAACCATCAAACCGTCACAATGGTCAAGGCCGGTATGTGTATCAGATTCCCATTGGTCCCCACGAGGACCTTCAGAGTGGTTGAGCAGATTTGAGCACCTTGTGGCCAGCCTATGATGGGTTGAGTCTAGCAATGCTTGTTTATTATGTCTTATCTGTTGTATTATCTGTTGTGTTGTCTATTGTGTTATTGTGTTGTCTATGCTGTGCTAACGAGTCAGTCGCTGTTCTCCGGGGTGACTCCAAGATCACCGGCACTGTCACCTTCGAGCAGACCTCTGAGAGCGCCCCTACCACCATCTCCTGGGACATCAAGGGCCACGATGCCAACGCCGAGCGTGCCTTCCACGTCCACCAGTTCGGTGACAACACCAACGGCTGCACCTCTGCCGGTCCTCACTGTAAGACAACCAACACAACCATCAGGAACTTGTGTGTTAATCTCCTTCTCCTTCTTCTTCAAGTCAACCCCTTTGGCAAGACCCACGGTGCTCCCACCGACGAGGAGCGTCACGTCGGTGATCTGGGCAACTTCAAGACCGATGCCGAGGGCAACGCCGTCGGTTCCACGCAGGACAAGCTGATCAAGCTGATCGGTGCCGAGAGCGTTCTGGGCGTAAGCTGATTTATCACTGTATATGAATGACCCACCTCTAATGATCTCTAGCGCACCCTCGTCGTTCACTCTGGTACTGACGACCTCGGCCGTGGTGGCCATGAGGATTCCAAGAAGACTGGAAACGCCGGTGCTCGCCCTGCCTGCGGTAAGTCTGTCTGCAGAAATTCGAGAGAATGTTGAGGAACTGGCTAATCAGTTAGGTGTCATTGGTATTGCCGCATAAATTAACGACAGTCTGATAGTCTGATTGAATGAATTAATATCCCTATCATAGAGTAATACAGTAGTAAGTAGAGCAGTAGTATTAAGAATAGTATAGTTAACTATTGTACTCTAGTTACCATGTCTATTGTTACTTATTGACATGGCCAAAGCTCGGCCAGAAGCTCCCCACAAACTCCTCGGGACACTGTGTCGTGTCTTGCTCTCTCCGCACCTCCTTTCCATCAATCCCCTTTCTTCAATTCTTTCTCTTTCTTTCTTTCTTCCAGTTGAGTTTCAAGGAAACACTTCCACTACTCTCCACCATGCCTCTTGAAGCCCGCGTCAAGAACGTGCTGTCGGGAGACACCGTCGTCCTGTCGCATGTCACCAACCGCTCCCAGGAACGCACACTGAGCTTGGCGTATGTCTCTGCTCCCAGGTTACGGAGGGAGGGCGATGAGGTATTGTCTTGTACCTTGAGTGCTTTTTTATTTTTATTTTTATTTTTTTTTTTTCATCTGTGGTTCTAACAGGAGTAGGCCTTTGCCTTCCATTCCCGCGAATTCCTCCGCGAACTGCTCGTCGGCAAGGTCATCCAGTTCCAGGTCCTGTACACCATCCCCACGGGCGCTCGCCGGGACTACGGCGTGATCACGCTGCCGGGCACGAACGCGTCGTTGCCCGAGATCTCCGTGCAGGAAGGGTGGTCACGGGTGCGTGAGGAGGCAGGGAAACGCGCCGACGAGTCCGAGGAGACGGTTGCTCTGCTGGAGCGGCTGCGGGCGCTCGAAGCCCATGCCCAAAGCGAGGGCAAGGGGATCTGGGGCGCGGCGGAGGAGAGCGGCCGGGTCGAGACCGAGTATGAGCTGGAGGACGCCAAGGCCCTGGTCGACCAGTACAGGGATAGCAAGCTGACGGCGATCGTGGAGCGGGTGCTCAACGGCGACCGTCTGGTCCTGCGGCTGCTCCTCTCGCCGCACGAGCATCTGCAGACCGTTGTTACGCTGGCGGGCGTGCGCACGCCCGCCGCCAAGCGAGTCAGCGCCGCCGCCGCCGCCGCCGCCGCCGAGGGCAAGGAGCAGCCCGCCGAGCCGTACGGCGACGAGGCCCACGCCTTTGTCGAGTCGCGGCTGCTGCAGCGCAGGGTCCAAGTCTCCCTGCTGGGCGTCACGCCGCAGGGCCAGCTGATCGCCACCGTGCTGCACCCGAACGGCAACATCGCCCAGTTCCTGCTCGAGGCCGGTCTGGCCCGCTGCTTCGACCATCACTCCGCCCTGCTCGGCGGCGACATGGCTACCCTGCGTCACGCCGAGAAATCCGCCAAGGACGGCCGCAAGGGCCTCTTCACGGGGCTCGTTGCAGCCTCATCCAAGGGCGGCCCTGCCGGGGCGGACGCGGACTACCTGGTCTCCCGCGTGCTGAACGCGGACACGCTCTTCATCCGCAACAAGGCCGGCCAGGAGCGGAAGATCAGTCTCAGCAGCGTGCGGCAGCCCAAGCCGTCCGACCCCAAACAAGCGCCCTTTGCCGCCGAGGCCAAGGAGTTTGTGCGCAAGCGCCTGATCGGCAAGCATGTCAAGGTCACCGTGAACGGCAAGAAGCCCGCCAGCGAGGGATACGAGGAGCGCGACGTGGCCACCGTCATGCAGGCCAACACCAACATCGCCCTGGCGCTCGTCGAGGCCGGCTACGCCTCGGTCATCCGCCACCGCATGGACGACGATGACCGCTCCCCGGACTACGACGCGCTGATGGTCGCCGAGGCCGACGCCCAGAAGGAGGCTCGCGGCATGTGGTCGCCCAAGCCGCCCAAGACCAAACAGTACCAGGACTACTCCGAGAGCCTGCAGAAGGCCAAGATGGAGGTCTCCATCCTGCAGCGCCAGAAACGGGTGCCCGCCATCGTGGACTTTGTCAAGTCCGGCGCGCGCTTCACCGTGCTGGTGCCCCGCGAGAACGCCAAGCTGACCCTCGTGCTGTCGGGCATCCGCGCGCCCAAGTCGGCTCGCAACCCGGGCGAGCCCTCGGAGCCCTGTGGCCAGGAGGCCCACGACCTCGCCAACCGCCGATGCCTGCAGCGCGACGTGGAGATCGACGTCGAGACCATCGACAAGGTCGGCGGCTTCATCGGTACCCTCTATGTCAACAAGGAGAACTTCACCAAGGTGCTCCTGGAGGAAGGGTTGGCGACCGTGCACGCCTACTCGGCCGAGCAGTCTGGCCATGCCACCGAATACTTTGCCGCCGAGCAGCGCGCCAAGGAGGCCCGCAAGGGTCTCTGGCACGACTGGGACCCCAGCAAGGATGCCGAGGAGGAGGAGGAGGAAGTGCAAGCCGTGCCCGCCAACGGTCACGGATCGGCCGAGTCTGAGGCTGCTGCTGCTGCTGCTGCTGCTGCTGCTCGTCGCAAGGACTACCGCGACGTGATGGTCACCTATATCGATCCGGTCTCTGCGCGCGTGAAGCTGCAGCAGGTCGGCTCCGGCACGTCGGCGCTGACGGAGATGATGAGCGCCTTCCGGTCCTTCCACCTCAACAAGGCCAACGAGACGCCGCTGGCGGGCCCGCCCAAGGCCGGCGACTTTGTCTCTGCCAAGTTCACCGAGGACAACGAGTGGTACCGCGCCCGGATCCGCCGCAACGACCGCGAGAACCAGCAGGCAGAGGTGTTGTACATTGATTTCGGCAACTCGGAGGTGGTGCCGTGGTCTCGCCTCCGTCCGCTGGGCCCCCAGTTCTCGGCGCAGACCCTCAAACCCCAGGCCGTCGAGGCCGTCCTCTCCTTCCTCCAGTTCCCCGTGGCCGCGGACTACCTGGCCGACGCGGTGGGCTTCATCGGCGAGCAGACCTTTGACCGCCAGCTAGTCGCCAATGTCGACTACGTCTCGCCAGAGGGCACCCTGCACGTCACGCTGCTGGACCCCTCGGTCTCCAAGAACCTGAACCACAGCATCAACGCCGAGATTGTCCGCGAGGGTCTCGCCATGGTGCCGCGCAAGCTCAAGGCCTGGGAGCGCGCCGCGGCCGACACCCTCGCCCATCTCCGTGACCAGGAAGACGAGGCCAAGCAGGAGAGACGGGGGATGTGGGAGTATGGCGATCTCACCGAGGATTAAACCGTCTTCCTTCTATCAAAAGAAATCTGTACAAAATCGAATCACATGAACATGTGCTAGTAGTCCTAGACAACATAGTAAATAAGACTACTTGTATACTTCAACGATCACTATTGACTAGTCCTGTAAGCTGACATAAGCGACTGATCTGACTGCAACGCCGTCATGAACCTGAACCTGAACCTGAACCTCGACAACCATCCAGCGCCAGTTGATTTCGACGAGCCCGTCCTCCTCCCTGCCTCTCCACTCCTCAGATTCGTTCGATTCCGCCGGTTCCGGTCGAGCCTGGAAGGCGACATCGTCCGACTCGATCCGTCAGCCATCGGATGCACCGTTCAACCGTCCACCATCCACAGGAACTAAGCTAAGACTATAAGCAGCTTCCCCCCTGGAACGAAATGCCTCTCTGGCGAAGTTCTGCGCCCGCAGAAAGCGATCCGGCACAAGCACAAGAGAGCAGCGCGCACAACGATCCCGTCGCATCCGCGACGTTGGCGGCGGGCGAGGGATGGCTCGCGGGGCATCTGAACCATCTCACGACGGAACAGGAGGAAAAGCTGGCGGAGTTGAAGGCGTTGAGTGCCGAGAAGGGATATTATACACCGGCGTCGGTGTCTAGTGGGGGTCCTAGCCATGACGACGCGACGATGCTGTACGTTCCTTCTTTACAGACGTAAGGGAATATTGTTCTAATACTCTATGACAGTCGCTTCCTTCGTGCACGCAAGTTCGACGTGAATGCCGCGTTCGGCCAGTTCAAGGATACAGAGGACTGGCGACGGGATAATGAGATCGACGCGTTGTATGAGAATATCGACGTTGACTCGTACGAGGCGGCTCGCCGGATGGTAAGCCTGCACTCCTCGTATGTCGTATACTTTTTTCATTTGTTCTGTGTTGATTGGTGGTAGTACCCCCAATGGACTGGCCGGCGCGATCGTCGCGGAATCCCCGTGTACGTGTTTGAGATCCGGCATCTGAACAGCAAGAACATGGCGGCATACAACTCGACGATGACCACGCCGACGGCCGAAACGCACCAGGCGTCGACCGTCCCGGCGCGGCTGCTCCGTCTGTTCGCCCTGTACGAGAACCTGCTGCGTTTCGTCATGCCCCTGTGCTCCGAGCTGGGCCGTCCAAACCCGGAAACCCCGATTGTCTCCTCCAACAACATCGTCGACGTGAGTGGTGTTGGGCTCAAGCAGTTCTGGAACCTCAAGGGCCACATGCAGGATGCTAGTGTGTTGGCTACGGCGCATTACCCAGAGACTCTTGACCGTATTTTTGTAAGCATCTTCCTTTACTTACATTACAGGGTGGTCTGGTATCGCCATGCTGATATTTAGTTTAGATCATCGGAGCTCCCTCCTTCTTCCCCACCGTCTGGGGTTGGATCAAACGCTGGTTCGACCCCGTCACGACGTCCAAGATCTTCATTCTCAGCGCCGCAGAGGTGAAACCCACGCTCACCTCGTTCATGGACCCGACCAGCTTTCCGAAACAGTACGGCGGCGAGCTCGATTGGCAGTGGGGGGATATGCCGAACCTGGACGAGCCCGCCCGCGACCTCGTCAGCCAGATCGTTTCTACTCCAGAGGGTGAAGGCTCGACTCATCCAACTCTCATCAAGGGCCCGGTCTTGTTCAAGGGCACCGAGATCGAGATCCTCGGTAAAGTGGACGGCAAGAGTCGGAAACAGACTCTTCCCGTCGTCAAGAAGGTCGTTGCGGAGCATGACAACGTTGTCAACGGCTCCAACGACGAGAAAGTGCCCCTCGACCAGGCGGACGAGAACATCTCCGTCCCTACGACAGCATAGTTTTCTTACATCTTTCTCTTTCTCGGCTGGATGGAGGCCTGTTATCTGATAGAGGCGCTCTGCTCTACTTACTTTCGGGATGCATTCTATGTTTCATAGCATAATATAAATAGTAATGCAATTCGGGTATATATAAAGTACTTCACTACAGTCGAATACAACTACTGAAGTGACATGATGAACGCTATGATAAATAGTTTATATTAATTCACTATACAAAACTAGCTGGACGCCTTCCACACGGCGTTGATCTGTTTTCTCCGAACCTGTAAAAGTTAATATGATGGAAAGCAAGAGAGGAGTGTATCAAAACTGGAGACAAAAACATACCATTGGAGCCAGAATGACAACACCAACCGCCAGAGCCACAACGGTTAGGACGAGCTGAAGTTTGGAGAAGCCCTTGCCAAGGATATCAAAGGCCTGGGACGGGTTGACGCGCGAGGCAAAGATGTCGCCGCCAAAGGCGAAGACAAGGCTCGTGCTCTCCAACAGGGTTGGCCGGGAGAGCACGGTCGAAAGGCCCGCCACGTCGCGCGCGTGCGAGATGTACCACTTGCCGTCGAATTCCAGGAAGGGATGGTACTTGAACAGACCTTCTTCGGCCTCGAGCGCGGTCGCGTCGCGGCCGACGGGGCGGCGGGGATCGAGCACCGGGCGCGGGATGCCGATGAGGGAGTTCGAGGCCGGCAGCGTGCACAGCAGCTGGCGGGTGGTGATTCCCTGCCGGGTTTGCGTCACGGTCATGTGGGAGATGGGTTCAGGGATCACAAATGCCTGGGAGATGACGTGCGGGGCGGGGAGAGGCTCTGCGCCAAATAGGCTGGAGTAGTTGCTGGCCGAACCCAGCGGACCCCGGTCGTTCGGGGTGGGCGATTCGTACAACTCCGCCACGACTAGCTGGTAGCCCCTGGCATCGCCTTCCTGCACCGCATCGCCGTAGAAGGAGTATGCAAACCAGTTCTCCGAGATCACAGAGGGGATGGGCTGCGTGGTATCCACCCCGCGCTGGGTGCTTGCGTGGAGCAGTTGCCCGGAGATCGCGTCCAAGAGGTAGAAGCTCGCCGTGCTGCCGCTGACAGCGGTCACCAGGGCAAGGTTGGGATTGAGGTACTTGTACAAGACCGAGCGGTCGCCCAGGACCTTGCCGATCGAAGCCACAGGGTCATGAGCAGGGCGCGCCGTGGCGCGCACGATCCGCTGTCCCTCGGGAGGCGCGAACTCCCAGACAGGATACTTGTTGTCGGCGGCGGTCCATCCACGAACACGCCCGTCGTCGCCCAGCGTGACGAGGAATCCTGCTCCGTTGATCGCATCCAGAGGGGTGCCATCTTCCTTGACACCGATGACTACCGGAGAAGAAGCGTCCTGTTTGACGACGGCGAACGACTTGGTTTTGGTCGTGGGTGCAGTCCGCGAAAGAATAGCCCCAGAAGTGGTGTTCAGGGTGACCGAGCTGCCGTCTTCCACGTAAACAGTGGCAGACCCAGGCTGGGTCACGATCGTTCGGACGTCCCACGTGCCTTGGCCTTCTGCGGCCTTCACGCTCCAAGCAACAGCACCATGCTTGCCGGTATCGAGAGCGTATACGCGGCCATTCTCAGTAGCCACGATAACGGGCATGTTGATTCCAAAGCTGTCGAGGTTTGTGACTTCATCCGAGAAAACGCTGGTGATGACCCGGCTGGGAAGCTCCCGGAGCCAATCGGGGAGATACTGGAGGTCCCGTACGTGGCGTTTGACGCGGTGGAAATAAGCACCAAGGAGACTCTGGTGGCCCTCTACTTCGAGCTCGTGAGCGAGCTCTTCCTGATCGTCCGCCTCGACCCAAGTCGCGGCCAATGCCCCGGCCAATGCTTCATATCTCGTCCATCCGGACTGGCCGTTCTGAATGAGATGCCAGTCACCGGATTCTGTGACGACCGCCGACCGAAGAGCCACAGAGTCTCCCTTGACGACAACCTCCGCCACGGCATGGAGGGGCCGTTCGGTGGAGGGTGACTGGAGAGACCACCGCCCAAGAATGCCATGAGACGCAGATGAGACGACTGCAGCTTCTGATTCAGACATGCGAGTGAAGTACACATTTGCGTCCTTGTTGCTGGTCGCGAAGACCGAGCGCTCCTGCGTGCGCGGCAGGTGATACGCCTTTGAGACCGTGGAGGCCTTCAAGTCAACGTGGTAGACGTCAGCCCAGGAGCTCGACTCGGTCTCGTACTGGACCAGAAAATGGGGCAACGAGTTCAACTTGCGCGATGCGTGAACAGTAATAGAACGGATCTCCTCGCCGCTTTCGTTGTCGATTGTGATTGTGTGGACCTGCTTCGAGCCGATCACATTGACCTTCAACGTCTTGTGCAACTTGTCCGCCCAGACAACCAACGGGGAAGCGTTGTTTGCACCGACAAACAAGACCGACTCGGGCCCGGCCACCTCATTCTCAGAGCTCAGAACATACTGCTGGCCCGGTTTGCCCGTAAGAGGGTCCAGTGAGGTGATCTTGATCTTGTAACCCTTTGACGGAACAGAATGCAGCGAGATATAGTATATTTCGGCGGGAGAGGACAACACCTGGAAGGGAAGATCACCACTACCGGATGAATATGTTAGCATACTGATTCACAAATGAACAAAAACTCCCATTTGGACTTTGTAAAATACCTCTGGTCCTTGAATTCCCACTTGACATCTCCCGACCCGCCATCGAATCGTCTGACAGTGCCCACCGCACCTGCAAAAAGCGCAATCGTGTCCTTAACCGTCGCAGGGTGACTGGCATCCTCGAACTCCAACACCTCCAGATCCGCCACGGTCTCGCCGGCAAACCGATTCTCCCAGACCAGCTTGCCATCTACGGCGCTCCAGGAGGACACATCCGCGCCCACGGCACTCACCACGGTGTTTGACTCATCGCTCCCGCGTAGGAATCCCTGCTGCTGCTGCTGCTGCTGCTGCTGCGCCGCCGACAACGACGACCGGGTGATGTTTTGCCGCCACACAATGGAGCCATCTCTAGGGTTGACGGCGCCGAGGATCGACTTCTCGGAGAGGGTATAGAGAAGTGAGGCGCTCGACGAAGCCGACGGGCGCAGGAAAAAGGTCGTGTCGACCGAGGGAATGCCCAGGAGGGCGTGGTGGAAGTCGACGTGGTCGACCTCGTCTTTGAAAACGGCCGTCGCCGATGGCACGCACGCGGCGAGCAAGAAAAGTGCCGCCTGGAGCCGCATTATGACCGTCGACTAGAACTCAGCATCTAGAGAAATTAGCAGAAAAAGAAAGGGGGGGGGAGAAAGCGGCGTGGTCGTTCTGGAGGGCGGGAGGGAAAGCAGTCGGTGGTGACGGAGGCGCTTTTGGCGTGTGTTTGGAGTCTGGACAGCTCCGACGATGTTCCGCCAGGGATTATTCACAGCTACACAGTTCTTTTTTTTAATCCATATTTTTTGAGACTTCTTTAAGTAATGCTTTTTCTTAGGTAGATTATTATAAGTTCTGGGTGTTGCTGACATGAATTTACATTTAACTAGTTGTAGAGAGCTTGCTAAAACATGCTTGATTCGCAAGGTGAATTGCTTGCTGCTCACCTGCACTCATGCCCTCGGTGATCTCCCAGGGCTTGGAGCCCAGACCCATCGCGCGTTTACCCTCTGGATGGAGGGAATCCCAGTCCATAGCGCCTTGGAAGCCCAGCTCTCCCGGTCCTCCGGCCCCGGGAAAATCCCAGGGCGGCGAGTAGGTGAGAGCAGCCTGGCGCTGTTTCAACAGGTAGTCGACATTCATCTGGCAGAGCGGAGTGGCGGGGATGTAGAGGACGCTGGAGTCCTTGGAACCGCGGTGCTTTTTGTTCACGGAATGCAGCGAGTCACAGTGCCAGGCTACAAAGTCGCCGGGCTGCACTTTGGGGATGGGGACCATCGTGGTCTGCAGCTCGAGATGGGGATGCGTGATGGGGTTGTACTCCTGGCATGCTCCTGGGACAGAGCCAGGGAAGGTGGCATCCAGTGCCGGACGGGAGGTTACCGGGTCAAAGAACGGCCGCAGGATGGTGTACGCGGTGCTGTGGACAATCATGGGACACACGTGAAGCGATCCCTCGCCCGGAGCAGTGTCCGACATGGACATCCATCCCTGGAAAAACCGCAGCATGGAACACGCCCCGGCACCATTGTACAGATCCATCTTGGCGTTCAACCGATGTTTGGCATCATACGGGTCGTACTCTTCCCAGTTCCCCCCGAGAATCTTGCTGTAGACACTCGAGTACTCCGGATCCTCCCAGCGCTCCAGGGAGCCTCCATCCACGTGAGGTCCTAACGTAAACTTCGAGTCTCCAGGCTCTCTGATCCGCAGACGGTCTGCGTACGACAACGGATGGCTTGTGGAAAGTCGCATGCGAGGGTCCGACGAATGCCACAGCCGCTGGAGGAAGCGCTGGGTATTCATCAGGTTGGGATGGGCTCTTGCTTCGGCCTGCGAGGGCGTCCAGTACAGCTCATACACCGCAGGCGAATCAGGCGGGAACGCTTTGATCCTCTCTTTGTTTGTAGCCGTGTAGTCTTTGATCCTCTCCTTCCACTCGAGCGCTTGGTTCCTAGGCACTACGTTCCGGATGACAACGGTGCCTCGGTGCCGAATCTCAGTCATCGTAGCTTCAGAGAGCTTGCCTGACACGACATGACTGTATTGGATCGACGGGATGATCTTGTCCCAGTCAGACTCTCTTGTAAATCTCCTAAAGAATAAATCACAGCGGAGACGGTATTCAATAACTTGGGATCTCAACTCACATTACTACCTCGAGCTTGGATCTTCCTCACTTCCCCCTGCAGACTTGCCAGCAGTCTCTTCCAGCTGTGCGTCAAAGCTTCCTCATTCTTCTCGAAGAAACGCAACTTCAGATCCCGAAACCGTGGAGGCAACGGCTCGGGCGTATAGTCTGGTCGCAGGCTGGGGAATACCGACGAGATATCTCCAGCCGCCTTGGTGGTCTGGGGCGACGTGGTGGCAGTGGAAGCCGCGCGAGCAGCAGACCGGGAGATAAGCCTCAACATTGCAGATCTAGATTTAAATATCAATATCGATAGCTCTTTTCTGTTCCAGACCACTTGTGATTGTGAGGGGAGCTTAAAAGCGAACACGAGAGCGCGGGATTTCCATCTCTGGACCGGCCGCCCAACTGCTGTTTCGAGTACGAAGCCGCCTGTCCTGCCGGCACAGGAATGGAATTACACGCCTGGCTCTTCGCTCCTCAGACGGAACATCTCCGTGAAATCATACCCGGTGTTTGACTCTAGGATGTCCCAGAGGCGATTCGATTCGATAGCTACTGGCGTGGATCCGCCGTGTTGGCAAGTGTTGGCAAGCGTTGGAAATGGAGAACGCAACCCCGCCTATCTTTGGAATCCCCCGCTTGCTGCACTGAAGCCCCTCGGCTCGATGGTGATAATATGGCGGGATATAAGGGGCGAGGGGAGTGTCTTGCATCGTACACGTTCCCTTGATGGTCACGGCGGTTCTTCTTCTACCTTTGTGTATCCTACAGAATGGCCTTCTCGGTCCAGGGGAAATCCGCCATTGTTACCGGCGCAGGCTCAGGTAGACTACACTGTTTATGAGATGTTGTTCAATTGATACAGACGCTAATGCGTACTGTAGGGATTAACTTGAGCTTCGCGAAGCTTTTACTGGAAAATGGATGCAACGTCTTGATTGCAGACCTCGGGTTACGCCCTGAGGCCCAGGCTGTCGTCGACAAGTATTCCAGTGGATTGCCACGGGCCATCTTTCAACAGACAGATGTGATAGAGTGGCCACAGTTGGAGAAGATGTTTGAGGTGGCGGAACAAGAGTTTGGAGAGGTCGATATTGTGTGCCCAGGAGCAGGCATCTACGAGCCGGTAAGCTGATGATTACAGACCATACCTTCCCCTGCTGGTAATAACCCGTATCTCTATAGCATTGGAGCAACTTCTGGAGGCCTCCAGGAACCCCGCAGAGCAAAGACCCGAGGGCTGGGGGTCGATACGCTGTGCTAGACATCAACTTGACGCATCCGATCCGTACCACGCAGCTGGCGATCTCTCACTTCCTTGCGCGAAACAAATCCAAGACACCAAAGCATATTGTCCATGTTTCTAGCATTGCAGGCCAAACCCCGGCTTTTAATACCCCGATGTACGTCGCCACAAAACATGCAATCAACGGATTGGTCCGGGCATTGAGCAACCTCGACAAGGAGTGTGGTATCCGAGTCACCGCCGTTGCGCCGGGCCTCATCAAGACACCCCTGTGGACCGAACATCCCGAGAAAATGTGCGTGGTTGATGAAAGCAAAGACATGTGGGTGTCTCCCGACGAGGTGGCCGAGGTGATGCTCGCCCTGATCGAACAAACGGAGGTCAGCGAAATCATCGGAGACAGAAGTGGCAAAGGGCAGCTGTTTCCCATCCAAGGAGGGACCATCCTAGAGGTCTCCAAGACAGTGCGTCCTGTCGAGGCGTTCCATGACCCAGGGCCATTCAACAGAGAAGGAAACACGGCCGCAAACACCAAGGTGCTCGACGACGAGACCTTTGCCCTGCTGTCAACTGAGGGATGGGGTCGACCGAGTCCATAGAGCGATAACCTAGTGTTAGACCACTTTCTTCACTTTTTTCCCATCATCTCCTCACTCTGTACTCCGCAATACTCTGGACTCTGGAGTAACTAGTCAAATTCTTAAGTAATAATACAAACCCACCAAGACTCCAGTCAGCCAGTCAACGCAACCGTAAAAGAAAAAGAACCCAGTGGTTCCAACCTCTCCCAGGTCCACTTTACGTGGCCGTGCGTTTGCAAAGATAAGGAGATAAGTTTGCGTGGCCACCGCCGAACCAAGTCTCCGCCCGTTGGCAATTAATTAGTTGACTTCCTTCTCTCGTCTCTCCCTCGCTATCTCTTCCCCTCACCTTGCCGAGACACTCGTTTTCGAGGGACCCTGCCGACACCAGATCGCTATTATGCCTGTCGGAGGAACTGGCATCTAAACTGTCGAGTTTCCTGCTTCCCCAGGCATCCAGCCCGACCCCCTTCTCGAGTCGTTTGATCGCGTGATATCGACCATCACCATGGTAGACGACGAGGCTACAATTGGAACCGGCTCTTTGGGGTCGTCCCGGAGTGCGCCGAGGTAATGATCTATTCTTTTCTTCTCATTGGTGTCTCATGAAATAAGAAAAAGTAGCTAATTAGAGGGACATCCCTTATAGGCGCGGACTCCGAGGAAAACAGGCTGCTGGATACGCCGGGCAGGCGAGTTGGCTTAGCAGTGTTATAAATTTGGTGAATACAAGTCAGTAGAATGGTTCTATGGATTTCATGAGATTCATGAGATTCATGGGATTCATGAGATTCATGGGATTCATGGGATTCATGGGATTCATGAGTCTTCTACGTTCTTCGTGATGGGCTTGCTAACATATGTGGGATACGCCTCACAGTCATCGGCGCCGGAGTCCTCGCCATGCCACTTGCAATGTCACATATGGGAATAACACTGGGCGTGATTGTCATTCTTTGGTCAGGCCTTGCGTCAGGCTTTGGCCTGTATCTGCAGTCTCGATGCGCGCAGTATTTGGAAAGAGGCTCGGCCTCGTTCTTCGCACTCTCGCAGCTGACTTATCCCAATGCTGCGGTGATCTTCGACGCGGCCATCGCCATTAAATGTTTTGGAGTCGGGGTGAGCTATTTGATTATAATCGGCGACCTGATGCCGGGTGTCGTTCAGGGGTTTGTTGGAGGGACCCCGGACTATGACTTCTTGGTTGATCGTCACTTTTGGGTCACTGCGTTCATGTTGGTGCTACTTTTTATATCCTCAAACTAAAGAGTGACAGAGACTGACAGGCTCCCTTAGGCTGGTCGTTATTCCTTTGTCGTATCTTCGACGTCTCGATTCTCTCAAATATACCAGCGTCGCCGCCCTGGTCTCGATGGGATACCTGGTTGTTTTGGTGGTGTACCATTTTGTCAAAGGGGATACCATGGCGGACCGGGGGCCTGTCCGTGTATTCAAATGGGCTGGCCCTATTCCCACATTAAGCAGTTTTCCTGTTATTGTCTTCGCCTTTACGTGTCATCAAAATGTACGTCTTTCACATATACAAGGACCCCCCCCCAAGTTCATTTCCCCCCCCTCCCATCTAACGTATCTAGATGTTCTCGGTAATGAACGAAATTAAAAACAACAGCCACTTTCGGACGACGGGTGTGGTTCTTGCCAGCATTGGCAGCTCTGCTGCAACCTACGTCCTGGTCGCCATCACCGGATACCTTTCTTTCGGCAACAACGTCGGTGGAAACATTGTGTCCATGTACCCACCCGGCGTGCCCGCCACGATCGCCCGAGCTGCCATCGTGATGCTTGTGATGTTTTCGTACCCGCTGCAGTGTCACCCCTGCCGGGCCTCCGTGGATGCCGTCTTGAAATGGCGGCTGAAAAAGACCGGCTCCAGTTCTTCCAGCCACGAGGGCTCTCCCCACCGTCATCCCCTATTGGGAGCTGCTCGAACCAGCCGGTCTCCTGATGCGATGAGCGATCTCCGCTTCTCCCTCATAACCACTACGATTCTCATCCTGAGCTACATCACGGCCATGACCGTGTCGTCCCTCGAAGCCGTGCTGGCGTACGTCGGCAGCACCGGTAGCACCAGCATCAGCTTCATCCTCCCGGGCTTGTTCTACTACAAGATCTCTGACCCGGACTCTCCGAGCCATCAACGACTCATGAAAGAAGACGACGAAGTCGCTGACGAAGTTCTCGCCCGTGAGGCCGACGACGACTACAACGACACCGACAGCCTGACGCGCCCCCTGACAGACAGTGGGATCATCCGCGCTACCACCCGCCAATGGCGCAGGAAGCTCATCCGCAAACTCAGCTTGGCCCTCGTCCTGTACGGCGTGCTCGTCATGATTGTATGTCTGATCACCAATACGTTTTTCGTTGCTTCGCACTAGCTCGACCTATGCCCGTCTGTTCTTTTCTTTTCTTTTCTTTTTTCTTAGATCTTGGATAGAAAGGTGGCTACGACTTTCATCTTTTTCAAATCTTATGATTGATATACACACTCCTTGCTTGGAGTTTTCTTTTGGGTTGGATTTCTACTCTTGCTACCCCATCGCTGTGGCGTTAAGTCTCCTTGTTTTGATTCTGATATATACTATACCACACTGCCATATATCGATCCTTGAGTGTTTTCTTCTCTTGTGATATAACAGAAAAGATACTTGATATTTAAATGGTATTGTCTTCCTGTACATATAGCCGCATGGCTACTTTATTCGATGCTTTACAACAAATCAATTGAATAACGGCATCATTGCTAGCTTAATAGACGAATGAAATATAAATAACACTGTAAGGAAAGCCACTGCTTCATCATGGCCATCAGTCAAGCATGTTGCGAATGTCGAGGTTATTAGTACGGGGGTTGATATTAAAGAAAGAAAAAGCAATCAATCCTTCTTGAGCTACGCTCTCATCCAATCTGTTAACGCAGTCAAGATCAAGACCTTCGGTGGGGGTGTTGTTAGCCTGATTGGCAGCTTCGGATTCAATTGTTGCTCTGGCTGTTCAGAATACGGAGAATAGCCAAGAACAGGTTGAGAATGTCCAGGTAGAGCGAGATGGAAGCCGCAATCTCCTCTTCGACATGATAATGGCGCATGATAAGCTGAGTGTCCACCAGGATGTAGCCAGAAAACACCAAGGCCGCAATCGCGCCGTAGACCAGTTCCGTGGTGGAACCAAAGGGGACAAACGCGGCCATGAAACCAAACAAAATCAAGAACCAGAGCCCCCCAAACAGATAGGGCATCCAGCTGGTGAAGTCGTACTTGGTTTGGCACGCGAAGAGGGTGAGCGCGACAAAGATCCCGACGGTCAAGACGAGAGCCTGCAGCACGATCCGGGCGTCGTAGAAGGAAGTCACCACGCTGATGGAGTAGGCTTCGAGTAGGGTGAAGCAAGTCAAGAAGAGCAGATTGGCTGGGTAGGACTTGCGCTTCCAGTAGGTGACGAACATGAAGCCCAGGGCGCCAAAGACCGAAACCATCATCAGCCAGTAGTTGGACTGGATCCAGGTGCGGTAGCTAGGACTGAAGAAGGAAATGGCGCTCATGATCGTCGTAAGAAGGAGCTGGACAGTCCTTTAATCGAAAACAGACAACGATTAGATCCTAGATGGTGACTGAGCAGACGACTACTTACAATATAGAGTAGACCTTGCGAACAAACTGCATACGGATGGGCAAAGTGCCCTCCGCAACCGTACCGCCGAACTACACCAAACCCAGATTGTTAGTCGCATTCTACAATTTGAATAAATGATATACATATTCCATCCATACCTTGAAATCATCAGGGACGTTGTCATCTTCGGTGCGAGGCGCGCCCTCAAAATCGGTTGCCTGATAAGAAGGCGGGGGCTGGGTAAACTGACGTTGCTCCTCGAAGGAATCCCGCTGAGGAGCAGGTTCATATCTGGCGTTTGAAGCCATCTTCTTGAATGATAGCAGAGAAAAACCTGTTATCTGGGAAGATGTAGGATGGACTGTTGTCTGAAAGAGGCGATGTACTGATTGCTTTGACAGTCTTCCGGGGAAGGTTCCAGCCGCAGACATGTGACGTCGTACACATGTCACGTGGTGTTGTCACAGGCTCCTGGGGTGATATGCACCTCCTCTGGTTAACCCCCATTTCCGCCCGTCTCCTTATCTTTATGATTATCACACTCTAGACGGATTTGTTCTTACTATGTGGAGGCAGCTATCATCTCGAAATTTGTTTCAATTGATATCTAGACCCTTGCCTGTAGAGCTTTTATCTTGCAGTGTTCCAGCTGCTATTCGTTGCAATTCTAATGTAGCGTTCGCCCACCCAAACCGAGCTCCTCCCCAAACAATGACGATGAAAGAGTCTTCTGTCCTGAACCGCATAGGTTTGCCATCTGATGTTTCGCTCTCTCCATGTAGCTGGTAGATGATCGAATAACTAATGCGATGTGGAATGTGGATGCAGGGAAAACGGAAGATCTCTTTCGTTATACGTCAGGTCGATGGCTCGTTGACGAAAAGGCCCAACAACAGCTGCGCTATGTGAAATTTGATCTCGATGGTCTTTGTCGCCTAGCTGCAGCACATTTCAGTGATACAACAAAGTGTGTTCGCGTTGTCAAGCTGGAAGGAAGTTTCAACAAAGCTTTCCTTCTTACCATGGACGATGGCAACGAGGTCATAGCAAAGATTCCGTGTCCAAATGCCGGCCCACCCTCGCTGACCACAGCTTCTGAGGTTGCCACTCTGAAGTTTCGTATGTATTGCGTGCTTCCGTTCATAACTTGCTTTGGCGTGTAGCTTATTCTCTCCTTTTCTAGTACGTTCTAGGACGTCTATTCGGGTCCCGGAAATTTTTGCCTGGAGCTCTGACGCTGCCAATCCGGTCGGCGCGGAGTTTATAATCATGGAAAAGATTAGGGGAGTTGCCTTGTCAGAGACATGGGAGGTAATGAGCACCTTGGAGCGCTACAAAATAATCGACCAAGTTGTACAAATTGAGAAGGAGCTTGGCAATATCTCATTTCCAGCATACGGCAGTCTTTTTCTTCGTGACTCGTTACCTGCTGCGTGTCGACAGTATCCGCTACCTGCAGAGCTAGATCCGGAAGGACTATTTTGCATTGGACCGTCCTGTAAACGAACCTGGTGGCACGGCAATTTCGTTGACATATTCCAATCGGTGTCAAAAGATATAGGCCCTTGTGGGTATTCCTACACCTGAGCTATTGAGTGATGTTGGACGAGAGTACTGATAAAGTGTAGGGACGTCCTTCCCAGAATATGCGCTATCGATTATCCAGCGAGAGCTTGCTCATATTAGAAGTTCAAGAGCGGAGGTGCAACGCCAACTCCATAAATTCGACGAATCCCAGTCGATCGATGAATATGAAAGTCTTCTGGAAAAAGTGAACATGGCCCTACCAATTTTGTCTTGCGACCCACGCGTGGCAGACGCTTCAGACCCTGTAGTGTGGCATACTGACTTACATCTGGGAAATATTTTTGTTTCACCAAATGAGCCTAGTATTATTGAAGGAATTATTGATTGGCAATCATCTCAGATTTGTCCTTTGTTCATACAAGCTCGCTTCCCCGAGTTCCTTACGCCACCCAAGGGCTACACTTTTGGCCCCGACTTACCCGCCTTACCGGACGGTTTCGATGACCTTAGTCCCGAGCAAAAGGATCAGGCTGCCAACGAGAATGAGTTAGCTTCGAGGTCAAAATATTACGAGATGTCCAGCCTTGCACATAATTATCGCATTTATAATGCTATGAAACTTGACTCCAGGTTGTGGGAGCCCTTCACTTACTGCCAACTATTCTCCCAGGGTAGCTTGTTTCCCCTACGCCGTTGTTTGATTCGTTTATACCAGGACTGGTCTTCGCTGGGGCTCCCGGGCAGCTGCCCCTTTCTGATATCAGAAAATGATCTTGAAAGGCACGATGAACAAAAATTGCAATATGAGGACAGGCTTTATCTGTGTGATCTTGTGAAGAGCCAGCTTTTCACTGATGATGCTGGCTGGGTTTCGAATGGCCGATGGGAAGCGACAAAAAAGGCAAATAAGGAACTGTACAATATGTATATTGAAACAATGAGTGAAGAGCTCACGCCTCAAGCAGCCGCGAAAAACTGGCCTTTTCCGCCGTAACAGGCCTGATCTTCATTAAGACACGTTTTTTTTTGCCTGTTCGAGCAATTCCGACATGATACGCTTGCCTTCGTACTTACCACCAAAGTGGAAAGTACTATTCATACAGACTGTCTAAGCGCCGCCCAGGGTGGCCTGACCTTCAATACCACTGAAGTGGAAAGATCTATCGATACATACCGTCTAAGCGCCGCCTAGGATTGTTTCAGAGTGTGAGGTGAGCCATAAGGTGGTGATTGGGAGGTCCAACATAATCATCTGGCTGAAGTAACCAAGTCGTTGTTCACCTGCCAGCCCTGCCTCAAAGACCCTGCCCAACACCCGCTGAGGAGTATTAATACCTCTAGCCAACCAATTCATGACTCTAGCCGCGGTACAAGGGGCGAATACGCTAGTCTTAAACTCCTCGCGTGGTTTCTTATCCTTCCAGGCTATGTACGATTGACCTTGACTTCTTCCCAGATCCGCTGTGACATCGTACAGATGTCACGTGTTGTTATTAACGGGCGAGCTTCTAGGCCTCCTACATAGTACGGAGTAGTATCTACGGACGGAGTAGGGTAGATTCTCAATTAATTTTCATTATCTAGGCGCCCAGACTATCAAAGCTGGGACTATATGTGAAGAAGAAAAAAATAAAAAATATCTATACTATCTGATCACACAGCTGGCTTCAGCAGGAGAAACCATATCTGTTAGGATAAGGTGGGAAGAGAATCATAAATGTAAGTATTTATATCATGGAAATTAGCGTGCAATGTGACTTCAGAGCTCATCAAGGTGTTCTTCATCAATGATGCCGTGGAGAGAGGGTTCGGTTGAATTTCCCGTGTCCTCTTCTTCCTCGCTCGAATCATCGGGGTCTTGGACGGCCCCAGCGCTCACTTGACCTCCGGGGAGAAGATCGTTCTTGTTCCGACGTTCAAAGTCTTGGGCATGCGCAGAGGCCATCATGGTACCCACACGGGAGATTCCAGCAACAACAGACGGACGACGGGGTCGCGCCGTAGTCAGCGGTGTTCCTTGCTCCATATCTGCCGATACCATATATGGAGTAGTAGGCATCTGTTGACCCTGTGGAGGGAGGTCTTGTGGTGCGGGAGTAGTGGTTGCCTCGGCAGTTGATACTAATTCTGGAGAAGAAACATCGTACGGTAATGGGACGTCCCGAGATGCTCTGACCAGTTGTACATTGGTGCAATGTTCATTCTCGACGCGGAAGATTGTCCAGACGCCTCTCCGGAGGACTTCAGAGAGCGAAACAAAGAAACTCAGTATCGCTGAGTGCTGTATATCGTTCGCAAAGGCTGCATAAAAGAGCCAGTTATTCCGTACAACGACATCAAGTATCATGGCTGCGTAGTACACCCATGTGTTGCGGAAGGCCAGCGTATCGCGGAGAAGGCGATTCTTGGCGTATGGATTGCACAAACTCCAGTCCATGGCAAGATCCCAGATGGAAGTATAGACAGCATTCAGCAGGGCGAAAGTGATGAAGGTGGCTTGAAGTTTGTCGCTTTTGTCAATTCGATAAAGGCTCAGGTTGACATAGTACAACACGCCGAACATGTACTTGCCAAAGTTGAGAAGATGCGGGAAGCTATTCCGGGTATCGGCATAACGCCTTAGACATTGGAACGCTCTCAGTATCGATGGTATGGTAGTGAAAAAGCCGAGTAGTCGAGAATGCGACGAGTTGCATTGTTCTGGGTTTCCCCAGTGTCGTGAATACAAACAAAAAAATAACTCGATATTCTGGATCAAGTAAGCGGAAGCCTTTTCGGTCAGTGACATGCACTTAATACTTACTCCCATGGCGTATACTTGTGAACAGTACATGTCGCCTAAGAAGAAATCCCGAAACTCTACTGGATAGAGCCCTGCGAGCAATAGACGCCACTACGATCGATTAGTAAGTATACTTCCCTTCTTCCGTGCAAACAAGATTGAGTGGCTTACGTTTGAATATGCCCACCATTTCCGACTGCGGTAGTACAGTATTCGAGCAGGAAAGAAGAGGACCAGAAGGATGAGGAAGATGAGTACGACGGGCCAGTATATGTACATTTCATTGACCCATGAGAAGTTTAGCCACATGAAAAGGCCTAGGAGGAAGTGGAAAAAGCATGGTATCTGACAAACTGTTAGCTTTGATCCAGGGTGAAAGAGGGGGGATAATCAAAAAAAAAGCATTACCTCTGAAAGTTGACGCCAGTCCAAAGCTGTTCGAGTATCAAACTCGAAGACGAAGACATAATTGATTTTCGATCTCGTCCAAACCATGCAGTCCAGTGTGAATAGAAGAAAGTGAAATATTGCAAGAAAAAACCCCGCGTATATCTGCAAGGGAGTGAGACACCAAACACTGTTAACGAAGGAGATGGGGCCACTTACCTGCAGGAGATAGCCGGTTTGGGTTGCAATGGTCGAATCAGGACTATGAAGGTGTTGTGACGCATACACGAGTGCCTGGATGGCAAACAGAGTACCGGCAGTTACCAGGAGCCCGGACAGAAATGTATTGGATGAGTAGTCGCCAGACTTCTTGGTTACACGGCGCAATTTGGAGACGGCTATTTTGCGGTTACCACGCTCGAAATAGCGGGAATAAAGATCTTCAACGACAACGATCAGACTGTCGACCACCTCGCTCTGTACGAACCATGCCTTGTTAACCTTTTCCGACATATACCTCATGGTGGGGCGAGCGTTGACGGCCTTGTCGTACTTCTTGTTGATCTTGCGGAAGGCAGTCCGGTTCAGGTACGCATAAGCCTTGAGAAGCTCTAAGCCACGGTAAAACTCCTGCAAAGCGTACTTCAGTTTCCGTTTGGCCGAGCGGTAGGAAACTTCAGGCCCTTGCGGGTCTGGGCGACGGGCAAAATCCCTTCGATTCACGACCTGTGCATCTCGTGGCTGAGGCCCTGCGGGTGTCGCCATTTGGGCCAACGCCTTGGAACTCTTCCCCACTCGGTTGCGGCCGGCAATAGTATCTTTAATACCCAGAATGCTGAAAGGATTGATGAATACGTTCGGATGATCCGAGGTGCCATTTCCGGTCTCCTTTCTTTTGGCGGCCAAAACATCCTCGAGCCTGCGATCTCGCATAATGTGCAACTGTTGCCGCAGGGTTTGCAGGCGAGAGGCGGCTTCCTTCTCTTTCATCTGATAGAAGCCATCGATCTTGGCAAGCTCACTATCTAAGAAAGCAAAGAATTCATCCTGTCGACGCTCGACTTCTGACAGCTGTTCTAACGGCACATTGCTGGTGGCGTCATCTGCACCAGTGCTGGTGAAAACACGCTGAAGGAGCTTTTTGCTCATCGATGGGCCTGGCACCGTGTTGCCTTTCAAATCCAGCAGGCTGCCCGGCCCCCGTACCGACGACCCTTTCCCATCAGGGATGCTAGCTAGGCTGGGGCGTGAAGTATAAGTCTCTTGTCTCGTCAGCACAGGAGACGGAGTCTTCGGGCCAGGTCCCAGATTCGACCGTTCGCGGGCTAATTGGGTATTAGATTCTCCCTGAGGGTCGAGCGCCGGGTCCGGCAACTTCAACGATGCAAGGTCAGAACCCTGACCCACATGCTGGTGCGGCGACGAGATGATACTACCATAGCCGCCGATGTTACTAGATAATCGAGACCCTGGGGTCCTCAGTGGCTGCCGTTCATCCCTGGGGCCTGGAGTAGAGCGAGACAGGGAGGGTGGGTTCCCCGCCGTGCCCTGCAAGCCGTCTCCTGCCTCCTGTCTCTTCTCCGCCCCATTGCGGTATAGAGACGATGCTCTCTGTGCACTTTTCGGAGTGGTCGAAGGATGTCCAAAATCTGCCGTCGCTCGACGAAGGCTTGGGTATGGAGGGCTTTTGTTGGCTTTCTGCTGGGCGCGAGCGACTGCTTTGATCTTTTTCTTGCCTGCCTGCAAACAACTCTCAGTCAGCACGTTATTCTAGAAGAAGAATTCTAGAAGACAAAGCCATGCAGCCACAAAGACATAGTTACCTTATAGTCTAGGTACTTAGACCGCCATTCGGGGACCAGCTCCTGATCCAACTCTCTAGAGCATTCGGGTTAGCTGACCGCCTCATGCTATATCCCCCGAGGATGACGAACTTGGCGAATTTCATTGTGAAAAGTTCACCCCACGCTCCCACATGACAAACCCAGCTTCACTCAGACGACGGTATTCAAATTGGGGCAGGTGGGCGATGGAAACGGGGACGAGAAAACGAAAAGGCTGGGTAGAACGTCTCCGAGTCAGCCCAGAGCGGCAGGCATATCTTAGCGGAGGGGAGAACAAAAATCTGGCACGCTCTCAGAACGGTTAGCTCGTTGGGACTCGATTTATTCCAGAAAGTCACGATTCCGATGGCTTCTTCCCTGATCTGGCCTAGAAGTTTTTTCCACAAGAAGATTTGCTGAGGAAAAGAAATGCTGGCCATGCATTGACAGGTCACAGCGCCGCTTCAGCGCACGTGCAAGACGCAATGACCTCACAGTCGACATTGGCCAATCATATGTTACGAATTTGAGTGTACGGCTGAATTAGGTTAAGGCGTTGCTGAGTCATGATTTCCCTTGTTTGGTCTCGAACAGCCCAGGCAGGAAGAGTTGGTGCCTTGCCTCATCCATGGATCAGCGGCTGTTATCAGATATCCATTTCCACGCAACACACAAGCAAAGGAAGCGATTCGACTTGACAAAGGCATCGGGGATACGCCAAGGATGACCAGCCCAGTGGGTTATCGGGAAGTTGCTAGATACTAATTATAGTTTCAACGTCGTGGTTTATCTGGACTTTGTTAGATGCTGACTGCAGCTTCAACGTGGTTGCCAGGAACAGTCTTTGAATGTCTGATTCACTCTTTACTATTTTTATACAGGATATCATATTTCTTCTCACTCAATACACTCGCTAACGGGACATTTCCGTCGCCTCGTCGACCCAGCTGTCAGGCAAGTAGCTTACCAGCGGTCCTCACGGGGGTGGTGGTGGTGGCCACCCGGGGGGCCCTCGAAGCCGCCAGGGCCACCAGGGCCACCGGGACCGCCGAATCCGCCAGGGCCACCAGGACCGCCGAATCCGCCAGGGCCACCAGGGCCGCCAGGGCCACCGAAACCGCCAGGGCCACCGGGGCCGCCATATCCGCCGGGGCCTCCAGGACCGCCAGGGCCGCGAGGGCCGCCGAATCGGTCCGGGGGAGGGTAGCGGCTGGGGTCGTAGGAGTCAGCGCCGTGGCCCTGAACATAGTGCTCGTCGTACATCCTCTCGGCGCTCTGCTTGGCTTGGTGGTGAGCGCGAAGCTTGTCAACCTCGTCCATGCCCTTGGTCTCGGCGAGCTTGTCGACCTCAGCACCGACAAAGCCGGCAAGAAGCTCCTTAGCGAAGGCGTGCTTGACCTCCTTGCCTATGGAACAGAGTTAGACAATGAAGGAAAAAAGAAAAAAAAGAATGGTGGACAGGGTGTGACCTACCCTCCTTGCGCTGGTGATCCTCAAAGGCCTTGAAAGCCGCGAAGGAAGCACCACCGGCAATCAGCTCGTGGGAGAGCTTGGCCTCGTGGTGAGGCTGCTCATACACCTGACGGTGAGCGTCTTGAGCTTCGTCTATTGGGCCAAAAGTCAGTGATACTTGCTCCTCAACAATTCAGTACACCCCGCTATACAGACTGCCACCTAAGCAGAAGAAAAAGACCATCAGGGAAACACATACCCCAGCCAAAACCCATGTTTGCTGTTTGTGTAGATTTGAAGGTATGTGGAAGAGTGAGGGAGTCAGGAGATTGTTTGATGGATTAAGAAAAAGGACTACAATGGAGGGGTTCCCTCCCCTTATATAGGACGGAGTAGTTACTCCTCCGTAAGAGAAAAGGTCAGCTCTGTTGCTTTGCCCCTCGTCCTCTGCCCCACCTCGAGCGTGATCATCTGAAGACCAGCCTCACGGAGGGAGGGACTAACAACTCGATTACCTTAGGCAGAAGTTAGATTCAGCTTATCCAATCGTCCATCCTTTGGTACAGCCTACAGAGACCGACCCCTCCTTTTCGTCGGTGGAGTTTACCAGGAGTGGCAGTGGCTCTCTCAATCTGAAGCGAAGCGCCGAGATACGGGCAATGGGCCGATTAGGTTACAGGAGGTCGCTCCATATGGGCGAGGACTACGGAGTACGCGTCCGATTCAGCCGGGTCTCCCGGTGATTCCATGGGTTTCATTATTATGATGCTCTGGGACTGCGCCATAATTAGAAGTCGTCTCCTGCAGAAGGTGCTGGAACTGTGGAAACACCCAAACATCATCATCGGAGTAGGAGAGTACGTGGACCAATCATGTGACATCATACTGGGGCTTGGCGGTGCTGCGCCAAGCTGGTGGCTGAGGTATTTGCACCTGTTTGCACTGCACTGCCACGCGTGGCTGGGCTAGTGTGGCTGCTGCCCCTCACCAGCTGCATTATTGACAATAATATTAGGTACTATTGACAATTTGACGTCAAATAACATCACTCCTACTACTCCGTACTACTAACTATAGGGATCTAACTATCTTGCCGCCTACTCTTTCTTTCCGTACAGTTTTCATTATGTATCTTGTACACCAATTACCAGATATCTCCACTGATTGAGTAAGAACCTCCCCCCCCACTGTACAGATACCTCCCTCGGCATTATTCTCTCCATATTGACTGGGCGGGTTTTGGAGTAAGCTAGGTCGAGGCCGTTACCAAAGCTCTCTTTGTACATTATTATTATTATTATTATTATTATTATTGCACAACAGAAAATGCCGACAAAGACCCCCTCGCCGGCCGATTTCCCCCCAAACCTGACAGTGACAGTCACCGAAGCCCCCTCCTCGTCGCCAGGCTCTGGCCCAGCTCCCAACATCCTCCTCCTACTGCACGGTCTGGGCGACACTGCCGCAGGCTTTACTGCATTCGCGCGGGCCCTACAGCTCCCCGAAACCACGATCGTCACGCTGCAGGCGCCGACGCCACTCCCCTTCGACCTCGGCGGATTCCACTGGGGCGACGATGTCTCGTTTGATTCTGCGTCGGGCGGGCTCGACATGGACGCCGGGTTCACGCGCAGCACGCGCATCCTCGTCTCGAATATTATACGCGACACCCTCCTCGCCAAATGCGGGTATCAGTTGCGAGAGATTCTGCTGCTGGGATTCGGCCAGGGCGGCATGGCTGCCCTGATGGCCGCAAGAGAGCTGGACAAGACCTCTAAGATTGCCGAAGTCGATGAATCTTCTTCTTCTTCTTCTACAGAGCTTACGGGTTCTCTCTCCGGGGTGATCTCTATCGGAGCTCCGTATCCGCTGTCGGCGAGTACGCTCGGATCGAAGAATCGCACGCCTGTCCTCCTTGTGGGCGGGAGGGAGTCGACCGCCGTGACGGATACCGCGGTCCAGCGCACAAAGGAGGCTTTTGAGTTCGTAGAGCTGCACCGGTACGCTCGACGCGGGGATGGAATGCCCCGGAATAGAGACGAGATGATGCCCGTCATGCAATTCTTTGCGCGGCGGCTACGAAGTAGACAGGGCGTGCCGGCGGGTAGTATCGAGATTACATGATGCGAACAATGCAGATAGAAGGGGATGGGGGAAAGGCATATGAGTGTATAGTACATGAGGAAAAGCTTTTTTATTATAACGTCCCTATTTTACTTGCGCGAGGGCTGTTCGTGCTCGGTCGATGGATTCCCTCATCTTGTTCCCGGGAACATCATCTGTCCTGGGCAGCCCTCCTTCACTGACTGTGTGGCGCAGGCTTGCCTCCGTCTCGAGCAGGGCGGTCCGGCCTTCCTCGCGGACTTCAGTCTCCCAGAACTCTCGCGCCGTGTCCCATTTCTTTTGCTGGCGGCGCAGCGAGTAAATAAACCCCACGGCAGCGAACGTGCAGGCCTCCGAGACAGTTGTCACGGGGAAAGACACATAGGTCAGGGCTGAGAGGGCGGAGGTCAATGTGGTTGTTGAGGCGCTGAATAGGACGAGGTTCTGTGCGAGTGCTTGCAGTGACGGAACGGTCTCATTAAGTAGCCGGGCGCGACTTGTCGTGACATGGGTTGGCCAGGGAGGAATTTCAGGCGGCAAAGCAGGGTTTTCCTCTGTGCGTTCTGCACCGGCTTCTTCGATGCTTGAATTGAATGCAGATTGCTGCTTTTCTGGCATGTCAAGCAGGCCCGCCTGCTGGAGTTTGCCTGCAGTGTATATCACCTCCGTTTCCGCCTGTTGGAGGTATTTCTTCTCCAGGATTTCCGACGTAATCATGGCCACATCATCGACACGCCAGAACAGCTTCCACCAGGAAAGACCCTTCCACCGCTTGCTGGCGAACCCTTCCTCCAGCGAGTCCCGAAGCTCTGTGTGTGCCTTCTCGGCCCACGCGGTCACGGACAGCTCGAGGTTCTGACGTACCGTATCCGGAATTGCCGCTTCTTCAATCTCCTTGGCCCGCACGGCCTCCTGCGTAGCAGCCTTTGCCGCTGTAGAATCGAGCAAAGACACAATGAGAGACTCTAGCAACGGGTTGAGACCTCCGTCTTCATGACCCTTCGGTTGAGACGACGACGACGACGACAGCCAATCTAGAATCGGCTGGACACCGCTGGTATTCCAACCACGCTCGTATTCCGATGCGTTCCGAACCGACTCGCGGAACTTGGCCAGCGCTACCTCTGCCTTCTCAATATCCACAAATGCAAGTCGATCATTCCCTGTACCCGTCTTGTCCGCAACAGCAAGTTCAATGGCGCCACGAACCAACCCGGCATCCGCTTTCAGAGCGGCGCGCGAAAACATGCTGCTATATGCCAGCAGCCCGTCTGCACCCTTCCCGCAGACCAAGGTCTTATGAACCGGGTTCCTGATCACATTGTACCGGCCGGAATGAGAGGTGGGGATCGCAATGGTAGGAACGAGAAACGTGTCCGCGGTAATTTCGGCATCGACGCGGCCTCCCTCCGTGCCAATCGTTGAGACAAGGATCTCTATATTCCCTTTCCTCAAGGCGGGAGACGGGACCGTAATCGTAGGCAGAAGATCGCCAGGGAGTGTCTGTGATGCCTCGCCATATCTAGAAATCAGCACCCCTTTTTGTTTAGACAAAAAGAAAAGAGGGGGAAAAAAGGACATACCTTATTAAAAGTCCTCTTGAAAAGTCCTCATCGTGTCCATCCAGTATATCCTCCCAGTCTTCTCTCGGATTCAAAGGGTCCGCCAGCAACAAGCGGACCAGTCTGCGCGCAGCGGTTGCATCATTCAATCCCAGGACTATCAAGCGTTAGATAAAGGAAAGAATTTTTTTTTTCAAAAGTAATATATGGGAAGCATACCCGCTACACGAACAACAGGTGTCTCCGACTCCAACCCGCGTAGCGCAAGGTGCATCCGACTAAGATTGACCTGTTCCGGCGCCGCGGCTCTCACCCTGTCCAGCGCCTCGTACAGCTCGCGAAACCGCGCCGGAACATTCCGGAGGGCATTGATACCTGGCGAAGTCGCGATAGACCGGTGATTAACGGTGGATGCGGAGGTTGATGGTGACCCTCTTCCACGGCTGTGATTGTCGCTGTTGCCGCTGCTGCGCGTTGTGGCTGCGCGTCTCCAGACGGCGCATGACGGGCAGTAAAAGACCCCCGTAGGGTCTGCCGGACGTGCGAAGCTCCTGGAGAGCGATCCGCGCAGTTTGGGAGGCATTGAGGGCTGGCGAGGAGCGTGGGTGGTGGACGTGGGTTTGGATTCTTTGATCCGTATGTTTCCTTGCGGCGAGTTAGTCGGGCTTGGCACCGTATACTGGGGTACAGAGTACAACTGACATCCGAAAAACAAGATACGGGTCTACAGTGATTACGTTATTTATTTCAGGATGGGCGTCTAATAAACATATTATTGGCATGTACTATCACAAGGCAAGCAAAACGGCAACAACGAGATTCGTGGTGTATATCTTCATCAACTCGTAGAGCCCAAAACGTCACGGACGCGGAGGCTACTGTCCAGGAAGCGAACAAGAAAGAACAGATGGTAGCAAGGCTTGTGCAGGGGGGTTCACTTCCATCTCCTGTCTCAAGTAGATCGAATAAGCCTCCCGGGAAATGATGCTCCAGTGAAAACACCATGGAAAGGAGGAAAATGGAAAATAGACACGGGAGGACAAGACCGGCCCTCTTGGGCCGCACGGTCAATGCCGGGCCTTTCTTTTGGATCTCTATACAGACAGGAGAGCCGGGTCTCCAGGAAATCTGACAGGGTATCTGTGAACAAGGCTGATGCGAGGAAAAGGAATTGCAAGATCAAGACGAGAAGAACCTACGAGCCGCAAACCGCTGTCCGGTGCTCTCACGCTTCCTTGGCTTCTCTGGTTGCGTCTTTGTGGCGACGGCCCTTGCCCGCACCAGCCGACCTACTGGAATTAGTATTGGATTTGCAGAGTGGGTATTGTCTATCATTGCGGGGGAAGGGGGAACCTTACATGCTGATCCGTCGTGCCACAGAGGCCAGGCCGGCGTCATTGTCAGCTTCGTGGTGGGCACGTTCAATAGCCACTCGTCTATCCTCCTCGCTCTTGCGAATGACTTCCTCCTGGCTAGGAGGCAGACGTTCGTTTTGAAGGTCAACCTTGCGGGCGTCTTCAAAATTATGGATGGCCTGCTTGATACCCTCGGCTCCAAGCATCAGCGTTCCAGTAGGCAGGCGACCACCAGCCGCGGTCTTGAGCTCTGTAACCCGCTCCGACTCTTCACGCAGAACCTGGAAGACCCGCGAAAGGCGGCCAATGGCGAGAATCTTGTTCTTCATAGCACGACGCTTGAACTCGCTGGTTTCGACGTCCATTGCCAGCGGGGGGGACGAGGGACCCGAGGGTGAGGTGGTTGGCGTATCGTCTTCAAGCTCCTCTTTGGAACAGGTGTTAAGGATAGCAATGAGCATATCCGTGATCTTCTCTCCAACAAACGGAAGGGACCAGGTGAAAACATCCATGAAGTTGGGCAGCCAGTACGGGTGAGGGGTGCAGTTGAACTGGCGAATGTTCATGACGTTATTCTCATACTTCAGGACGGCAGCTTTGTTGTTGTACACGTCCAGATAATTGGGGGCGCTGAAGATGGTCATCACGCTGGGGAAGCCTGTCGTTCGAGTCTTCCGGTACATGCGGTAGCCGGCGTCTTGGGCTTCGTGGGCACGGATGATGGACAGCAGGTTGTTCTTCTCGAGAAAGTTGCATGCAGCTGGGTAGGAGAAGAAATAGGAGCAGCCTCGGACACTGTTGTGGATGAAATATTCCCCGGTCTTCTCCTGGCCAAACTCCTCAAGAGGATCCGCCCATAAAATGTCACACATCAGGCCATGGGTAGGGGGTTCTCTGAAGCGGTCAATCTATGTGTCCAGTCAGTCAAAAGATCTATTCAACACCAGTGAAAGCGAGTGCCTACCGCTTTGATGTCTTCCAGGGTATGGAGCTCAGGGCTCAAACCACCGTGGATGCAGAGAAACTGCTTGTTCATGACGGCCGCCAGCGGCAGGGAGCAGAAGGACTCGATGCACGCCTCGTAAATCCTATCGCTATATTTGTGCTTGCACTCGAGCTTGAACGTAAAGTAGTCGGTCAAATGTCTGCACTCGTGGTTGCCTCGCAGCAGCCACAGACTGTTGGGGTACCAGATCTTCAAGGCCCACAGATAGAGAACACACTGCACGCAATTAGCATATAACGAGGTGAATGAACCAACAAGAAGCACTGTTCCCTACTTCGATGCTAAAATATCCTCTGTCGACATAATCACCCAAGAAGAGATATCGAGTCTCCGAGGGGTCTCCGCCAACCTCGAAGAGTTTCATCAGATCGTAGTACTGGCCATGGACATCGCCACACACGGTGATCGGGGCGTCCATCTCGAGCAGGTTGGGCTCGGACCTGAGAATCTGCGTGCCGGCATGGATGATCCATAGCGCCTGTTCCTCGGTAAGACGGCCTTCGCGGTAAAAATGCTGCTTGAGAAAGTTGAGGTTCGGCTTGGAAGGGTCTTCGGGCGACCAGAACAGGTCGTCGGTCGGCGTGTTCAGGGCCGGCGCTTGCACCTCTGTTATATTCCCCGTCAGTCAGTCTCCTCTATTTATCATCCTCTCTTGCAACCCCTCGGTAAACCTCCTCCACTAATTTTCGCCCTTCACCGTACCTTTGATCACCCTGTCCAACGTCGACACCTGCGTCCCATCCTCCATGGTGTGGAGGGTGAAGTCGATCTCAGGGACCGGCTTCTTGTTCGTTACCGCTTGCGCCAATGTCCGATCCATGGTGACTCCGACGAACGTGTGCTCAGTACTGATTGTTTGCAAGTCGCAGAAATGGGTCCCAGGGGACTTCTGGGCGGAGTGTTGGTGGGGTTGACGTTGACCCGCGGCTGGAGCTGAACCAGGGCGACAGGAGCTGATGTCAGATGCGTCAAGAGGGGTCTTTCTGCGCGGAAAAGAAGACAAGAGGCCACAGGAATTCCACAAGACCAATAGGTGTCCGTCCACAGTCGACGAGAAAAAATCACCGAGCAGCCAAGACAACCGAAAATAACACGGCAGTCGTGGGTCGCGTGGAGGACGGGGCTGGGCCAGGCGGTGATGATGCTAGCGAAAGATTCCCAGCAGACAGACTGAGCACGTAAACTTGGCGAGCACAACGGTCCTCGGTTACTATGGTCGATAAGGGCTAGTTTTAGAGCAGCGATTGCCAGCAGTAACTGGCTGGTTTGTGAGGTGTTTGCTGCTTGGTGGCGAACCTCCTCGGTGGGCGATTGTTTGTGTCGGACTGAGGCACCAATCGCTGCTTAGTAATGCTTAATGGCTGGGGCGGGCTGCGGGGACAAACAGCCCAGGCATACGGAGGAATTGGACTGTCGTTCTGAATGTTCTCTCAGCACTAGGTTACAACGGCATCATGTATGAATCGTATAGTAAGTGGTTCTGCTTGGTTTTGATTGCACAATATGCTGATATGCAGAACCCCACCCCCTCCTCGCCCAGGTGCCCCTTACCGTGTCTCCCTTCGTCAACCTGCCGACTTCGGTCACCCTACCCTACACGTACAAAACCGTGCCGACCAGTCTCCCTCCATCGGTGACTATCGATGCTAGCCAGCCAGATGGTAAGGCCCGATATGTGGTGTCCGCTAGTGGAGAACACGCCGCTCACCCGGAGGAGATCCTCGGGGCGTGCCGGTCTCTCGAACAGCATCTGAAGAAGACACAGGCGGACGCACAGGAGGCAATTCAGCGATGGGAGACATCCATCCGGGAACGAGATCTCGCTGAGAAACGGCGCGTTGCCCCCGGATGGCTCGATCGAGATGAGAAGCTGTTACAGCCCAGCAGAGCGGCTGCGAGTATGGGGTCATCGCATGAGCGCAGTCTGCTGGACAGCCAACCGGCCGGACCAGATATGTCTCAACTCCCATCTGTCTCCCCTCGGGATGAGGGTGCAGAGCTGGATCGGGCGTTTGGGGGGTTGGACATGCAATGAGATCGGGAGCCTGAAGAACACCATGCCCAGACACCCAAGCTATGTCACCGCAAAAGAAGTTGCGTTGTATCCCACAAGTCACTGCGCTTTTAATGAGCAGTCTCAATCACACAACCACACCCATCAAACGATGTCTATACGATATCAGGAACACCAACACTTGTAGTTCCTACAGGCTGAGTGGTCAACTTGATATCACAACTGGGAAGCAAACTTCGGAAACGATCTGATGAGTGGTTTTGCCAGTTTCCTTGCCAGATGTTGACTGCAAAGACAACCATACCTCATACGTCCAACGTCAGTGCTCGACAGTAGCCAATTCACTTGCCTTGCTCAAGCTCAAAAAATGGTATTGCTCGGGAAGAGGATATCATATCCGAATGTACCAGTGAAGTGACCGACAAACCTCCACTTAAAGTATCTCTATGGACAACCAGGCCTCCAAATTGGCCGGACTGGGTGAATCTATAATGGACAGCTTATTTTTGCTATACTCGGATCCTCATCGAACAGCGCTACCACACAATAGCTGATGGTAATTGGCGGTTGGCATTTGGCAATTCAAAAATAACCATGGAACCCCCTCCAGGGACACACTTGATTGATGGTAGCCAATCAGTGATCAATTAAACTATCAATTAAACTATCTGCTGTGAAACGATCCAACGATCCACCCGAACCCGAATACGAACCGAGATAACTTTAGATATCTCATGCAGAAAACAACCACGCTCCAGAAATGCAGACAGATCCTTGCTATTTCGAAATGAAAATCAGGCTCCTACATTCTTCGAAGCTGGATTTCTGATCCCGTCAGTGTACGGTTATGTCATTAGGCCATGTTAGTGAGTCTGGAAAGCCCTCAAGATGCGAAAGTTCGTATCCGATAGAGGGAAAACGTGAGTGCCTGGAAGCCAGAATTGATCGGCATAGACCCTTTCAACCATGGGCCTGGTAGCCCTATGCAAAAACGCTGTCTATATCATCCTATAAAGAGACCTGCAAAGTCGCCTTCTCTATGCGAATATCATCCAGCACAGCAAACACATCCAATCCATCCAATTCTCTTGATTTCTTCATCTCTATACAAACAATCGACCAAGTCGTCTCCACTCGAGCAAAATGAATTTCAAATCCTTTATGCAGCGCTCCGGGCCGATGATCCCCTTCGGCATGACCTTCGGCACGTTAATGATGCTACTCATTGTCGGCCTGAACGGCGTCCCAGGCAACTTTATGGGCCCTATCGTCACAATCAAAACACAAGACCTGTCCATCTCGCCGTCCTCGCTATCTCAACTGACTGGCATCAACCTGACGGATGCTGGGACATCCAACCTCACGGCCTCTTCGTTCGACCTTGCGGACAAATACATCTTCTACCTATGGGGATACGCCACCACGGAAGACGGAAAGACGACCTTCCACAAACGCAGCTTCAACTACATGAAGAACATCGATGTCTCGACCGTCACTATTGAGGGCGAGGACTATGCCACCCCGCATAAACTGACGGATCTCAAGAAATCCGCCCAGACCAAAGTGATGGTCTCCGAGGGCGCCTTCCTCGCCGCACTGAGCAACGCTTTCTTCGTGGTCGCCGCGGGAGTCGCCGGCGCTATGGGCCGTCCAGTCCGCCTCCTCATCGTCATCTTCTTCACCGGTGTCACGCTGTTGACGGTCGTCATCCTTGCCGCGATGGTCTCGGCCCTCGACTTCGGAACGAAAAGCAGTCTCTCCTCCTGGAAGCATTACGGAGTGGACGTCACCATGGGCACCTCCGATCTGGGCATTGTCTGGCTGGCGGCTATCCATGTCCTCGTGGTCGGTGTGATGTGGGTTCTGATGGCTGTCGGGGTAATGCAGATGAACCCTCTGCTTAAAAAGGACGTGGAGAGGAAACATGACCACGAAGCGCTGGCCCAGCTCAGCACGGCCAACCTGGTTGAATAGATGGGGAAGGGGGTGGTGATATACAAGATCATACTACATTCTTTTAGTTGTTTTCTTTTCTTTTTCTTTTTCTCTTTGTTTTATCTGCATATAGTCAATTGAAAGATTAGCGCTGTCGTTTTAATGTTATCAGTTACTTTCATTCCTGCATACAACGACCAAATATCTACTCCATAGAAATAGATCAAGTCTTGAAAATATCAGCATAGATAATAAATAAAATAAGGTATTCTTCACGGGTATTAGTTAAGCTCTAATCTGATTGGCTTGTCTTGACTAAACATTATGGAATAATTCTTAAAGTAGAAACTAAGGCACAATTCTAGGGTTCTACGCCAGCAGCTGATAGCTTTATATTAGGAGATATAATAGGCTCCTTTATTAAAGAAAGTATTTATGAGAACCCAGATGAGAATTATTAGTCTAATCCCTTGCTGTTTTATTTGGTAATTTCTTTATTAAGTTTTGTAATGTAATTCAATCAACCTATATATGTATTTGCAGAAGTTCCAGTGTTTAGGTGAGAAGAATATCTTACCAAATACTATATCAGACCTACGTTATTAATCCAGGAAACGCCTAGTTAAGCATACCTGCCTACCATTCCCTCTGCCAGCGCGGGTTCGTCCTGATGCGCTCACCGTACACGCGGAACAACAGTGGAATGCTCGCCATGCCTAATGCAATAAACCCGAGCAGGCTATTTCCCCATCCGAGTCCCAGACTGTCATACATGTTCAGACCTCCGAGCGGGACGAGGGCGCCGAGAAGACTACGTAAGACGGTGTTGGCAGCAATGGCGCTCGCGGCGTGGGCTGTGAAAGCGTCGACGAGATATGTGTTGATGCACATGAGGATGATGATCATGCCGAAGCCCGTGAAGGCGTTGCCAATCTCTGGCACGATCCAGTGCAAATGCTTGTCGGCGCCCCAGCCGTAGAGGAAGAGTCCCACTGGGACGCACAGCGATCCTGGGATGGAGAAAAAGAAGGGGATCCGGTCCTCCGGCTTAACAGGATGACCAGACTGCATGATCTTCTTGATGCGCTGGTCGCTAAGTCGGCCGACGAAGAAAAGCCCTAACAACATCCCGGCCCCGCTCCCCAGGTACGCGAGCCCGACCATTGACGAGGAAAACCGGTACTGGTCTTCGTAGACGAAGGTGAATGTGGTGAAGAGGATGTACAGCAGGCCGTACAGGACCGCCACATACAACGACAGCAGCGTGACAATAGGCGAGAACAGCAGCATCTTGGTCGGGCGTAAGATGCTCAGCCGAAACATCTCCCCCGCGGGAATATTGGGCTTGAGTCGTGACTGATAGGCATCATTCCCTGTCTCCTTGCGCAGGTGGGCGGCCTTTTTTTCAAGGATGATGGGCGCGTACGTCTCCCGCAGCACAAGGAAACAGAGCAGCGTAGAGGCACCGGACTAGATCCAATATCAGAAAATGGGGTCCTCCTCACACCCTTACCACAGCGAGCAAGTCTACTCACCACAATAACCAAAACCCAAAACACCCATCTCCACCCCTTGTCCTCAACAATGAAACCCCCTACTACCGGCCCAATCACAGGCCCCAGCAGTGGCCCCAGCGACCAGATGGCCATCGCTGCGCCTCGCTTCTCACGCGGCATTATATCAGCAATGGTGCCACTACCAATAGTGATGGGAGCCACGCCCACGAACCCGGCGAAGAACCGAAAGGCAATGAGCGTGTTCATGTTGGGAGCCACGGCGCAGACAATCGAAAACACCACAAACAGCACGTTGCAGACATGGTAGATCGGCGAGCGGCCTGCCCACTCGCTCAGCGGTGCCACAACGAGCGGGCCAAAGGTATACCCCAGGATAAAGACTGAGACGACAAAGGTGGCCAGCAGGGTGCTGTCGTTGTGGAAGTCGACCATGACCTGGGGGACTCCTGGAGCGAACATCGACGAAGCCAGGGGCCTGAGGCAGCGCCGGGTGTCAGCAGCACGTCCAATTTGGAAGGAGGTTGAGGTTGGGGCAGCTCACGTGAGGAAAGTGACTAGGGAGACGCTGCCGATTATGGACCATTTGCGTCTGCTCGTCCAGTTCATCGGGTTGGCGGAGTCTTGTTCTACAGGCTCCTCCCACCAGACGGAGAAGGAGTTCTGCTCGTCATTCTGGTTGTCGATCATACTGCTTTCGTTCCGTGAGGGGTCTTTTTCTTTTGATTCGGCCATCTCTGGATCGGCAGCGAGAGGGTTTGTCTCTGCGGCTGCCATGTTTCATAACGAACGGATTGTCACGCTCTCTGACGACAAGTCAAGGCTCATACACGAGGATGAAGAGACTCGAGGGAGATTCGGAAGACTCTAAGAAGTCCATGGCAGAGTGAAGGGGGAAGGGGGAAACCATCACAGGATTCATGAGGAGTTACTACGACTGAACAGCCACCATCACGGATCTTTCGAAGCGAGCCGAGAGAAACAGTTGTATAAATTGCATCTCGACAGAATCCTGGGGTTTATGTGCTGGTTTATGCAGACCTTGACGTATTCGGGTTCGTATTCGGACGAGTTACTAAATATTGCGAGATCACTGCTGATCCTAAACGACAGAGGATACGAGTACGAAAGTTACTAAGTATATCGCTATATGGTATAGGGTCAGTGACTTTATAAAGCCCTACTAATTGTCTTGACACTCTCCAACCAGTCGCTGAATATCCATTACAATTCTTGATTCTGTGAAAGTTCCTAAGCGGTACCAAATATTCGATTGTCAGGCATAATGACGACCATGGTCCTTACCCAGTCCACCACCCCAAGTGTCTCCACGATCAAAGCAAAGAAGGACGTCCAGACGGAGTTGGTCTACTGGGAGAAGCTTCCAGGTCGCACCAAGGTCATTGATTTCCGTACGCCGGAGGGAGAGGCGGAATACAAAAACATTGATCAGTACAATGAGACGCACACAGCCCTTATTCGGGACATTCGCGGCGACGAAGCCAGCTACACGCTGGAAAAGAACGGATTCCAGTATTTCAAGCACGAGGTGACCGAGCTGGATGACTGGTCCAATGAAAAGAAGGTGGTTGATATTCTCATCCCGAAGACGGAAGAGCTAGTCCGAGAAGTGTAAGTTGCTTTTTGACGTTTTATCTGTCTGTACGGACCTAGATATTCATGTTGATATAGGACTGGGGCAACCAAAATCATCACGTTTGCCCATCGCATCCGCTGCTTTGCTTCGCACGAAGCACAGCTCGCTGACAATCGCGCTCCAGCTCACAGCGTGCACTCGGACTTCACGGCCGTGGGTGCGGCACACCATGTTGAGACGCTCGTCACTGACCCTGCCGAGCTGGAGCGTCTTCGCCAGACACATCGTGTGATGGCGATCAACATCTGGCGGCCTCTCAAGCCTGTCCGCCGCGACCCCCTTGCCGTGTGTGACTGGCAGACTGTCGACTGTGAGGATGAGTGGATCAAGAACCGTTTCATCTTCCCCTCAAGCTGGAACGAGTTGGGCAAGATCGCCCACAGCGACCGCCACGCCTGGTACTACCTGAGCGACCAGCTGCCCTCGGAACCTCTCGTCTTCGTCCAGTACGACAGCTCCCGCACTGCCGAGGGTGGGAGAACCCTCGCACATAGCGCTTTTGTCGATCCCAACTCGCCGGCCAACTGCCCGCCGCGCGAGAGTCTGGAGATCAAGTTGTTTGCATTCGTTCCTCTCTAGATGTGCAATGGGTTGGTTGGCTGCCAGCCTGTTAGTTCTGACTGGGTCAATGGCCTTCAAGCTAACCATATGATACAGTTCGAATTTTTAGTTTTGAATATATAGAGAGTGTCAGCGATTTCAAGTTGTTTGAAGCCTTTGAGACAATTTTTTTGTTATTCTGCCTTAGTATATATTATCGTTAGTAGTATAGAGCTAGAGATTACTTTGATATTAGTACATAGTTCTATGTTAACTAGTACCACGATTGGTTCCCAAGATGACCCGTTACTTCAAGTAAGTTATTAAATATACATATTGTATAAGAGTAGTAAGAATTTTCTTACTACAACCTTTTCTTCTACCGTACAACTGCTTAAATAACACAAGCATCGTCCACGCCAAGACAGCTTCTATCAGATAAGCTACAAAAAGAAGACCCGCACTCCACCTCTGCTCTCCGTCTCGTACCTTTCCACTTTCACCTTTCGAATTCGCAATCGCCAACTCTCAATAGCAGCTCTCTTTTCCCAGCAGTCCACCATGGAAGTCATCCATTCCGCCCCCGAGGCGTCCTCGTTCGTCCTCCTCGCCGAGCATCAATCCCGTACCCCTGCCTCCTTCTACTCCGGCCCCCCGGTTCTCCACCACCATAGCAAGCGCTGCAAGGTCGTCATCCTCGAGGCCGACCTGCTGGCCACCCCTGCTTTGAACGGACTACGCGAGCCCGCGAATGGTTCAGCCCCATCCGGTGCCCTTTCCGAGAGAGAAGTCGTCATCGACGGCGTGGATGTCTGGGTGACATCTGAGTATGCAAACATTGAACATCCTTACTAATTGGGATTCCTTTTTTTTTTGTTACGAGCTCAGCTAATGAGACGCTTTTAAGTAAATTCCTCCTGTATGCCCCCTCTACCTCTACGGGAGTTGCAATTCCCTACCCGTCCATCTGTCTGCATGCGATTCAACGGCTCCAACTCCCCGCATCCTCCGCCGAGGTCCAGGGTCTATACATGCAGATCCCTTCGCTTGCCACAACCGCACAAGTAGCCGACGACGAAGAAGAGGACTCCATCACATTAACCATTGTGCCGCCGGTACTCGAGGAGAAGGGAGACGAGGAAGGAGAAGAAGAAGTGGAGAAATCGGAGGAAACGCCTGTGCAGATGCTCTACGCTGCTGTCTCGGCGTGCTCGAATCTGCACCCGGACCCAGTGGAAGACAGTGATGAAGATGTCGATGGTGGTGTGCAGGGTAGTTCCCTCTTCCAGTCTGGGCTGATTGCCGCCGGGGCCGCGGGGGGTGCCCTCCCGCCGCCTGTGGAGGGGGGCTCCGGCTGGATCACCGCAGAGAACATGCACGAGTTCTTCGACGAGGAAGGGAACTGGATTGCTGACGGGGAGGCGCCGTCGCTGTCCCTCGGCCCGGGGGCGGGCACGGTACGACAGCGCGACGAGGGGGAGAATGGGGTCGATGCGCAGGATGGGAGTGACGATGAGACCAAGTGGAGGAGGACAGATTAAAAAAAAAGAAATCATTTTTCTTCTATCATTACAAAAGACAAAAGAAAGAAAACAAAAACGAAAACAAAATATCTACGCATGTTGAAGACAGGTACTAGTTTCTATGGTATCAAAAAATGGACAAGAAGCTAAGCAGTGATAAATAATATCCTCTCTTCCTCCCTCTCCCCATCCCCCCCCCCCCAAAAAAGAACCATTACTCCTTGAGAAACCCATCCCGGTCGTATAGACTAGCCGGCGTGCCCACCCCCAATCCAAGTCCGATAGTCTGCCGCTGCGGCGTGGTGAGGCCCTGCCTCGGCGCGCCGCGTTCACTGTGCATGCGCGACAGTCTCCGGCTCTCGACCGATTTATGAGGCGAGATGAATCCCGCCCTACCCCCGCCGAACTCAAGTGACATCCGCTGCTGGTGGGAGGGGGATCCGAACGAGTCCGGGTCTTCCCAGATAGTCACTGTGTTGGTGTTATTGCGAGGCTGCATGCTGCCGCCGTGGCTCTCGCGAACGCTACGGGAGCGCGAGTAGCGGGCTGGGCTGATCTCTTGATCTGCTGGACCAGAGGTCTCAACGGATCGTCGAAAGTCCCTGCTGTGTGGGCCTGTCGCGAGGGGTAATCTGCTACTGGGGGTGTTGGGGCTGGAAGTGACTGATACTGAAGTTTCCCCTAGCGGAACCGGGATGGATGTGCGATGGACACTGTTGCGTGCTGCTGAAATAGGGGATTTGCCGGGCTGACTGCGAGGGCCCTTGATCAACGATCGTCGCGGGCTGCCGTCACTGGATTTGTTGTCCGACTGCACAGAGGCCCTCGGTTTGCTGCTGGGTATGGCCCAGAACGGAACAGGCTTTTCCGGTGACGGAGTGCGAGACAGGCTGTGACTGGTGGCGGTGGGAAGGGAGGTACAAAGCGCGGGCAAAACCGTGTTATCGTTCTCTGCGCCGAAGGTAGAGTCGGTGGAATCGGTTCGAGCGTGCTTTCGTTTCCGCGGCGGGTCTCGACACAGAGCTTGCGAGGTTTCATTGAACTGGGTCAGGCTGTGCGTGTCGTGTTGGCTGTTGTGTTTTGATGGTGGGGAGATGGGAGAGATGCTGGACACCGAGACAGGCCCCGAGATGGATGATACTGCTGAGTGATGATGGGTTTCTAGCTCTTCCACCTCCTCTGGTTCTTCGGCCATGGGAGAGAAGACTGGCCGCCCAAAGGAGACGGGCGGATGGATCGAAATCCGCACGCAGTTTTGCCGGCGGTGTCCCTTGCGTGTGCCTGGATTGCCCTTCATCGCGGAATACAGTGGTGATCTTCCTGAGAAGTCGGAGGGTCGCGGCAAAGATCCTTCTGGAGTAGTAAAGCTTGGTGTCCTGCTCGCTGATACGCCTTGGGTGCGCGGCGAGACCCCGTTGAGGAAGGGATCATGATGGCTTTCGAACATCGAGTATCGCTGGGCCATGTGCCCTTGAGATGAGACCAACATGTTCGGATCGGCCAAGTTCAGATGGTGAGCGGGAAGGTTCGAATACGGCGGGGGTTCCATTCCTTGAGGACCCCATATCGACGAGTTATGTCGCTTGCTTGGACTTGAACTTAAAGACTCACTGCGTCGCGGTGGTGCAGTGGCCCTCTCGGTGCTGTATCCTGGATGACGAGCAGTCAGACTGCGGCGAGGAGAGGTATTCTCACTTTCCATCCGACGCGTATCGGAACTGGAGTACCCCGGGAAGGTAGGGCCCGTGGATGATGTATAGCTTTTACGGCCGCGATCATGCAGCCCGACATCGTAGGCACTGAAAGGGATGAAAGTCGGACAGGGCGGCAGATGGGGCGAAGTGAACTCGGCGATTTCCGATAGCGAAACCCTGAAGTTATCATCCAAAATCGAGCTGTCTGCATCTGCGGTGTCTAGACTCATCGACGACAAGTGCATTATCGAATCATTCTTCGATAGGAATCGGTTAGGCAACGTCACTGCAGGAGGCGGCGGCGGTATTGGACGGTCTGGCACGATTCCAGCCGTCTGAGTCGTGATACTCCCGGCTCGGATCCGTGCTGGTGAATTATCGAATACGTTGGGGACACTCTTCGTGACCGGATTCAAGCTCAGAGGGTTTTTGTGAGACACTGGCCACGCCTGCGATATAGGTCGACAGCATGCATCGCGACAGAAACGGTCCTCTTCCATCTCCGGTGTTTGTCTGGGAGTCGTCTCTGCCGGTAGCTCCATCACGCCCTCAATAGCCGACAGCGGGATCTCTTCTCTTTCAGTCGAGATTCTGGTCAATGTGTCGCGGATATTCTCCTCCAAAGTGGCCAGGGAGTTGATGCGAGGGATCTTTGGGAGGGCCTTTGGTCGTTGGCTGGATTTTGACAGGGACAGGGACTTGCGTAAAGAGCGTGCTCTTTCAATCATTGATACCGTATCCGACCCAGTCTTGCCTGGTCCAGACAGGCTTTCTCTCGACGCAAGCAAGCCCCATTCCGTTGGTCTCCCAAATGGCAGCTGTCCATACTGTCGCAGGGCCGAGCCTTCCTCCCGTGATAAGGAAGTGACCGTATCAGCCTGAAACCCTCGGATACTGCGAGCGTAGGGTCCTTGTCCGGCATATCGTATCTCGCGGGCGAGCCTGTCATGGCGAACTCTCAACCAGACCACAGTGCCCACTGCGGTAGATATCATGAAGACCGCCGCACAGCCGACGGCAATCGCAACCACGGTGGTCGTAGCCAGCATTTTGTCTGTGATTTATCCTGGTCGTCCTCGATGTTCAGAAACGTGGCTCTCTCTCTCACCCAGTCGACTGTCTTTTGACCCGGGCTGTTGCTACCGTTCAGAGCTGGAGCGTTCGAGAACCACAGGAAACAGTACAGAGAGAAGGCAGCGACAGGGTGGTGGCAAAACTGGGATGGCAGAAGGTGGCATCTCTGGCGTGTGGTGGTTTGTTATGGGAGAGCCAGAGCAGGGTCTGGGAGGAATGTGGATGTGATCATCACCGAGGGCGCGAAGAATGCTTGCTGCTCACTCCCAAACAGCTTGTCAGATCAAATGCGCCTTGATAAATGGATATGAAATGACCATGCAGGCTTACGTCTCTGCTCTTGACACCTTCCTCCATGGCCATGCGTTGTCGAGGTCATCCTGTGGAATGGAGGTTGATATGTCGTGTTTGCGGCCCTCTTCCGAGCGAATCAACAGGAAAATGGACAAGCATAGTAAGAAGCCTGATACATAGTTAAGAGAAGTCTAATTGAGACCTTCTTTTCTTGAATTGTGTTCAAAAAATGCTGATCTAGAGATAGAGCGGGTAGTGTGAAGCGTGAAGCTGTCACTAACTAAACCACAGGTATAGGGCGCTCATACTAGCGAATAGCAGAACTTACAAATTGTAGTCATTTTACTATTAACCAATTTTATAATCTTTATTTAATTTGATAGACTAATGATAGACTAGAATACTGACTATTCAATACCAATAGAGAGATATTGGTGCTGTTTTCTCTCACTAATAGTAAATATCCTCCTCTCTTCTCTACTTCATCCTACTTATTTAGCTACTGATGGATTCAATATAGCCCTTTTCCCCTTTACTTTGATTCTATGTCTTGATATTCAATGATAATATTAAGAATAAAGGATAAAGTATTCCTCAGAAGGTATATAGTAGTATATGACACTAGAATATTGAACCCATGGATATACTTCTTTTATTGGTAGGCAGCAACTCTCACTTCTTACTTTTACTTCTCACTTTCACTTCTCACTTTCACTTCTCAATTCTTCTTTACTTCTGAAACTTCTTTTAATCTGTTCTCCTTTCTCTGCTACACTTCCCTCTCTAGTCTTCCCTCTAGCCTCCCCTCTACCCTTCCCACTACACTCTCGTCTACACTTTTGTCTATCACCACAGTCTCAGCCTTAATGATATTTACTCTCTTTGACCATGTCAACATCTAAGCCCATACACGCGTTTATGCCGTCAAAGCCGAAGCGTCTCCAGGATTTCGCCTCCGACTTGGAGACCGCAGTGAACGCTGTGCTCCCCTCTCCAGAAAACAAGTACAAGAAAGTGTCTGTTTTCGCCTTCCATTGGGAGAATGACACGATGGGCGTCGAAACCCTGGAGATGGAGCTACTGGAAGTTTTCAAGAGCGTCTACAACTACAGTACTGACCGCTTCGTCATCCCAACCAAATCCCCCCGGTTCTCTCTCGCTTCGGAGATAAACAGTTGGTCTGGCCAGCATGCAGGCAAGGATACCGTGCGTATTTATATCTACTCTGGCCATGCAGGCCCTTCAGGAAGCAGCAGCAGCGCCTGGCATCTAGCGTGAGTACTCCATCGTAATTACCAGGCATCATTGTGAGAGGACTAGTATTTACTAACTTGATATAGAGGAGAGTCAAGCAGCTGGGGACAGCTAGTTGGCCCCACGGTCGACTGGCGGGTTGTACGTGTGCCAGTAGAGGATCTAGAGGGAGATATCTGCTACATATTTGACTACTGTTCAGCGGGATCAGTGGCTATGCACGACGGTCCGGAGACTATCGCTGCCATCGGCTGGGAGGAAGCAGCCGGCGCGCGTTTTGAAACCTCCTTCACTAGAGCCTTAGTCAATACGCTGCGGGAATTGAATGGCCGCCATGAAACACTTGCTGCTATATACGCCAGACTCTTTCGGGACGCCTTTAAGAGCCAAGTCGCCGCTGTGCCGGTTCACGTCCCTAAAAGAGGAGCCCCGAGTATCACCTTCGCCCCGTGTTCAGACATCTCCCGGCCAGTCACAAGAAGAATGGCGACTGGACTGCATCACAGCACAGATTATAGAGTGCTACTCAGCGTTCATATCCGTGGCCATATCAACGAGGCGGATCTGGAGCATAACAATCTTCCTTCTGGCGTAAAAATTGAATCCGTTTTTCGAGGCTTTGGCATAATCCTCTTTACAGTTCCAGTTGAGATGTGGACGATGTTGTCCGCCGAAGACTCTTCCTTTCGGTTTCTTGCCCATGTTACTTAACAACATCTTTCCAGAGCTGGAGAGCAATATCAGACCTCCGTTCTCATAGGATTAAGCAGCTAACAGAATCCCCTTGCACTTTCATTTCTTACTATTTTCTAAGTTTCTATCCCTTTCCACTAGCTAATAGATTTTTACTTCATTATTTCCATCTATCGATTGGCGTCTATTGATATATTGAGTGCAATATCTGAATATTTTCTTATTTCTTTTGATCCCTCCCAATACTCGCACCAGGTACTGCTAGTACCAGGTGCCTTTAACCCCCAATTGGCCTCCTTCTTTCTCAGCATCCATGTCTGCTCGAAATAACCAGCACAGGAACGATTTTTATTCGGATCTTCGATCATCCGTTAGAATCCCCTGCCCAATGATGCTCCCTTCCTCATGCAGTTCGTGGTACTGACCGTGCAAATGACACAGGAGATGGTCATTATTTCCCCTGCGACTCCACCATTAGCAGACTCTTACCGCCCCTGATTCGGAAGCAGAAAAGACCTATTATTGAGAGCTCTCAAGATTAATGCTGTCTATTTGGAGGATACTGCTACTCTAGTCGACCGGCGGCAGAGATGGTGGATACGGATTCCGGTGAGCTGGCGGGATGGCAGCACTGCCAACTGGCCCATGATCCGCCGTGATTTCCCCTACGGAGTAGTTACTACGAAGTAACTGGTGGACCTGGCATGTCGGCGTTGCCTTTGCTCTGGCGGCCTCCGTAGCCGCCCTCTTTCGGGGGCGGGACGGAGACGATATGGCGTCACTTATCCACCATTGTTGTGTTCGAGGTCTCCACCACCTCTACATGCCACGACCGAGACGAGACGAAAGGGACTAGACCTGTGTGCTGGAGGGGGGAGCTGTGGAGGAGCTACGGGGTACTTAAAGCTGGCGAGATACTTTCACTCTCCCAGCTTTCATCGAGTTTTTTTATCTTCTTCCACGGTTTCAGTTTCATTCTCTATCACGTCTTTTACCTCATCTCACAATGGCTGCTTCACCCATCCAGGACGGTGTCTTCGTCTTTGACAACACCACGCCACCCGAGCCTTCTAGTCTGCTGAGTCTTTTCTCGCTCAAGGGCAAGACGGCCATTGTGACCGGCGCTGGCGCCGGGATTGGTCTACATGTCGCCCATGGCCTGGCGGAGGCTGGCGCCAACGTGGCGTTGTGGTACAACAGCAACCCCAGCTGCATAGAACGGGCTGCAGAGATTGCCTCCAAGTACGGTGTTCAAGGTTAGTGACAAGGAGGAGTGAAAGAGTGAAATTCTCGTACTGATCAATACTAGCCAAGGCTTACAAGGTCAACGTGACGGATGCCAATGCCGTGGCCGATGCCGTGGACCTCGTGGTCAAGGAGTTCAATGGTCGGCTGGATATCTTGATCGCCAACGCCGGCATTCCCTGGACTAAGGGCCCTGCGGTGGACGGCCCTCTGGAACACTACCACGAGGTGGTCGATATCGATCTGAACGGCACCTACTACTGTGCCAAGGCTGCTGCTGCCCACTGGAGACGCCAGAAGGAAGAGGGCACCGACATCAACGGCAACAAGCTCACCAACTTCACCTACGGCAGCTTCGTTGCCACCGCTTCAATGAGCGGCCACATTGTCAACATCCCTCAGTTGCAGGCTGCCTACAATGCCGCCAAGGCAGGCGTCATTCATCTTTGTAAGTTTTTGATAAAAAAGAAAACGCAAGTATGAATAACGACTAACCATCAGGCAAATCCTTTGCCGTCGAGTGGGTTCGGTTCGCGCGTGCGAACACCGTCTCGCCAGGCTACATTCTCACCGAGATCGCTAGCTTCGTCTCACAAGATACTCACGAAATTTGGAAGCGGAAGATCCCCATGGGCCGCGAGGGTCTCCCGGAGGAGCTCAAAGGGGCGTTCCTCTACCTGGCCTCGGACGCTGCCAGCTACACCACTGGCGCTGACCTTGTTGTTGACGGAGGGTACACTTTGCCTTAGCGATTTTTTTTTCTATAGATTAATGATAGATGAGTTATGAAACTAGACCATAGAGGTTAAATCTATTCAATACATAAACTAGATGGAAAAATAGAGTCTTCATCTCTGACTCTGAAACCATCCAACCGCAAAGTCAACCACGGCCTCCATCCATCCTCTGATTTTATCCCCATCGCTCTCAGAGGCTCCATCGCCCTCGACACTTCTTTCCTTTGTGGTCTGCATCAACAACTCCTCCTTGGATAGAACACGCCTGTAATCATCCCCAAAGTACTTCTTGAGCAGTTCGCTTCTTCTAGGGACAGAGTATGATGACGACGAGAGATCCGAAATATGGTATAACTGTTCTTCTGGCTCGGATTCAGATATGTTCAAAGGGTTGTAAGTCGGCTTTGGTAAATCTTCTTCTCCTTCTTCATTATCATCATCATTTTCTTCTTCTTCAGACCACTCGAATGGAAATGGCAGATCCATGTTCAGGGTAAGACTTAGATCCGTCTCTGATGGGAGCGTTTCGAGTTCAAAGATGTTATGGGGGGCAGAGGAAGATTCTCTCAGGGAGAGTTGCTCTGGTCCGGTCTCGTCGTGTTTATTCCTCTGCTTGATTTGGAAACATCGACGGATCCAAGGGCCGTAGTAGATTGTCACAAAGAGGGAGGAGAGGAGGAGGCAGGCTGTCGGAAAGAGAGGGACTAGAAGTGATGATATATTAAACATCTTGAAATTCGCTGTTGGTCTGTTGAGGTATTGAGAAGGGAGAGTTGATATGGTAGAAATGAGAGTAGTTATAACTGACGCAGATGCTTTGTATAGTGAGACTGTCTTGGCTTCAAACAATACCTTAGACAAGACAACACTTAGCCTAGACAAGAACAATAAGAACGTACTATATACTAATGTCATTCATTCACTCTTATAAAGACCTGTACCCATGACTCCATCACAAGCCCTTGCCCTTGACACTTGATCTGATCCAGAAGACCTATCTATCTTTTCACTTGAACCAGTCGATTATTCAATTATAAATGACTAGTATATCTCTATTCCATCTTACCTCTTTCTCTTAATAGACCATCTACCATGTATCCGATCCTACAGAACCGATACCTCGATCCAGAGGCCCTTCCCACTCAACCAGAAGGCATATCATGGCTAGAGACGCGAGAGGACGAAATGGTCTGCAAAACATATTTATTTGTATTCATATCTAGAACTACGTGTGGTGTGTGTGTTACTGACTCATTAGAATGCCTGCCTCTCAGAAGCCCTCTCATGCACGACATGCTCCATGCCCTCTCCCAGGAAGATGATCCACGATATCGAAACAAACACGTACCGGTTCTGGAGCGACCCGCCCTTTGCGCATACACGCGACGAAGACGTTTCTCCGCTCGACGAGGCCGTCGCACTGCGTGAACCGCAATACGGTCGTCTTGCGACGCCTGCCCAGCGCGGTCGATATCTGGCCCTCGTGGAGGAGAGTGTGGATTTCGTCCGGGCTGAGCTCAACGTGAATATAAACACGACTGTGGATGTGAATGTGGATGACAATATGGAAATTCACCTGCTGTTCGCCTGTTATCGGGTAGACCATCATATCCATCAGCATTATCTGGCCCGGTCTTCGGTCTTGACCCTCGTGCGGGACACGGACGAGCTGCACGAATTAAGAAGGTGGATGTGGACGGTTTCCAGTCCGAGATATAACTGGAATAGTACCTCCTCCCACGAGATCGGCTCGATGCAAAAACCAGGTGACAAGGTACGCAGATGGCGCTGGCCCCGTGACCACCTGGCGATGATGCATCAAGTGGCCCAGTGGAGGCGCCAATGGAGGCTGCGCCAGCTGCGTGTGCTGGAATCAAGGGTCAAGTGGGCAAGGATCATGGAGGAGAGGCGCTGGCAGAGATTTGTTCTGATGCTGTGGATTTCTCACACTTCTGTCAACTAGCCTAAAGGAAGTGACTGAAAAAGTATCCATATGCTGGATATGCATTTGACCAAAATGTACATATATAAACTTTCAGTAGTTATCGCTGAGAACAAGTGTATACCAGTTGCAAAACTCATGTCTAAATAAAACCCAAACTCCAACCAAGGGATATCAGGAAATGAATGTTATGTAATGATTGCGCCAAAGAGACAGAGCAGAATAAATATATATATATATATATATATATATATTTATAGATAAAAGAATGAGTCATTTGGAAGAGAGATGATCATGCTTTCTCTATCCCGCCCATGTGAACGTCTTGTTCACTTGTCGGCGCAGTGGGCAGCTTTTCATCGAGAGACAGGGATTGCTGGGCCGGCTGCGACGACGGAGCTTCCGACTCCCTGGCTTGTGGAGACCGTTTGCCCAGGCGGCTGCACCAGTGTTCCGCACTGACCAAGGTGTCGTTAACCACGCTATTGACCTGCGCCATCATGTCTAATCCTTCCTGGGCCAGGACGAGGATACGATGAGCACTGACGGTCACATCCGACGCACTCGCAGTCGTATTTGGGGGAGGATTTGACGTCGAGGCGATCTGGAACCGTTGCGGCAGCGATGTGAGATGGCGACGCACCAGATTGCGCGCGTTCTCCGGCAGCGCGCCGCCGGCATACTTGGAGATGATGTCCACCACCTGTTTCAAGGTGGCGAGGACATCCTCGCGGACAGCCTGGATCCGCTGTGTGAGAAGGTTGTTCCGGGAGCTGGTCGCAGACACATCCTCATCGTTCTCCTGCGTCGACTTCTCCCATTCCTGTAGTGCACCCTTGAGAGCAACGATGGATTTCCCTAACCGGCCATTCGCCCACCGCAGCCACGTCAGGCAATACTGTAGGCTTCGCATCGATTCCTCACTCATCGCCACTCCAAGACCCGACGTGGAGATCATCAGTCTATTCTGCCAGGTCGGGTTGACCTGCCTGGAGGCATTTTTCGTTTCCGGGCTCTGCGTTCCATTGCCCAGATCTTCATAGCTCGGTGATCTAAGATCGTCGTAGGGAGGAAGAGATTCGGGGAGAGAAAGGTCAGAGACGCTTCGTGTCCGGTGTACGGGCACGCCGTCGTCTCTCAACCCCTTTTCCACATCGACATCACCGTGGAAATGACTCTTCGTGTCCACCTTGCGACGTTTGGTGGCGGTGGGACCAGCGGCCTCGACGGACGCAGACCCCCGTCGCTGCAGCGCCCAGCGGAGTCCGCTCTCCACGCCCGTCTTCCGTCCCACGGTATGGACCGTATTGGCTACGGGCGAGCCGATGGTGCGCTCGATAAACTCGGCGCCGTACCTGAAGCGCGGAGAATACGACTTAGACGAGGTATAGGCGGACATGGAACCGTTGATGGCTGAGGAGATCAGCGGATGGGTCGAGGTGAGTAGAGAGAGGAGAGGTTCCGGCTGGTTCGAGTCGGAGGTAGAAACAGAGGTCGTCATCGTAGCTCTGGGTGAATGCTGCGAGGATGTACGTGGGGATTGATAATCTAATTATGTTTAATTTTTCTTCTTTAAAAAAAATTCTTTTATCCATAGACCTAATAATTTCTAGCGACATACCCGAACGAAGGCCTTCAAGAGCCTGGGCGGCTTCAATATCATCCATGGATAAGACACTGGTCGCCCGTCGAGAACGGTCATCGACACCGTCGAGATCCATTCTGATAGCCGGAGCAATCGAAGTAGAGGATAAAGGAGGCAGAGGATGGAGAGGAGGATGGAGAGGAGCAGCAGCAGGAGGAGGAGGGGTAGCGGTATCTTGAGGGCAGTCGCTGCTATTGCCGCCGCAGTTCAAAAGTAATCGTGCATCGTGCGAGACATGGGCAGGAATACTGCTGAGTGGCCCAGCAGTTCCGTTCGGGCGGTTTTCCATGGAATAACTCGTAATTCTTCACTCGCCAGCGTTCAACCAGAGGACAGGAGGCAGTTGGTCGTTGCTTGGGACAGCCAACCAGGGCGAAACTGGCGAGGGAAAGTCTCAGCGCCCGTTTTGCACGTGAAGGCGGGAAAACATGCGATGACGACGGAGTCTCTCCACCGCCCGGCATTCACATGTTACTAGTAGTTGCTTAGTAGAGAGTAATGATAATAGTAATAGTACTTATATTGATTTATTATTCTTTTGTATAGTAGTGGATAGGTAGGTATAATGTCAATTTAACAGATAGCTATATATAGTACGGAGTAGTACGGAGTAAGTACCATGATAGAATAGAACGTGGAAATACTGCCAACTGGCAAACCTGATCCGTACCAGGAGTTCCCAACAAACCATGGCGTGTCCCAACCCTTCTCTGTCACATGTCATGATCGATTATTCGCTTGTGTTTGCCGCTTGTTCTCTGCTTCGCTCTTTCTAATTGTGGCAATTTCAGCGCCCAGGAATCAGCAGATTCAGGCTTCAGGAATCAGCACATGCCTGGCATGTGATACGCCAGCTGACCGCCTGCTGTTTTGGGCTATTGGGGTGTCATCACGTGGGACGTCACATGTCAGCATCACGTGAAGTACAACTAAACCATTCTTGGAAGGAGCGACCACCGACAACCTCTGAATAGCAAGCACTTCTCTCTAGGCATCAATATTTCCTACAAGATTCACTACCTCCTACTCTACAGACTTGCCGTCGTCGAAATCAAACTCTTCACCCACCTCGTAGCCTGCAACCAGCATGGCTTCGATCGCGTCCTCGCCCTCATACACCTGATCGTCGGCGTCCGACCCGCCAGGCGTCTCCTCTAGCTGATCGGTCGCCGTCAGATGCTGCACCATCCGCTGGCTGACCTTGTAGCAGGCGAGGATCTCGTTGCGAACCGACCGGGACGGGGCCTGGCTGGCCTTGATCTGGCATAGCGTCTCGCCGAAGGCGTGGAAGGGGAAGCTCGACCGCCAGTGTCGCGCGTACGTCGCCGAGGCGAGATGCTTCAGCCACTCCGCGGGGCTCTGCTGCCAGGTGTGGCAGAGCGGATGGTCACCGGGGGGCGGGTTAATCGCGCGTACGCGCTCAACGGCCTGCTCGGCTTTGGACGAGTATTCCTTGCTCTCACCCTGGAAGGTGGCCGTCCAGGCGCGTTGCTGCTTCTGGATCTCCCGGGCGATCTCCTTTAGAAGATCGTGCAGACGGCCGCCATGCCGCCGGTCTTCATCCGCCATTGCTATCGCCTCCTGGTATGGGCGAAGCAGGTCTTCGTCTTTGTGGTGGACAATGTCCTTCTCCGGGAAGGCATCGTTGAGTTGTTTCAGCACGGCGTCTCGCTCCGTGCGAGCCACACGGAACTTCAGGTAGTCGATAATATTCGACATCTTTGGGCGCCGCTCCGGGTTCTTGTACGCCGGCGCCTCTCGCATCCGTGGGCTGATTGTGCGTCGGTATTCTTTCCACGCCTGCTCCGACAGGTGGACGCCGCCTTTCCGACCGTCGACCAGATGGCTCAGGAGGCACGCCAGTTCCTTTGCCTTGCTATGGTCGATTGACTCGTCGTACTTGAGCTTCTCGTGCTCGACCGTGCATCGGCCGAGGTTCGACAGCGTCAGGTTGAAGGCGAACGTTCCGCGCAGGAACTCGTCCATCGACGGAATCTGGTCCATGGGGATGGAATGGTTCGTGAGACCAAAGTGCTGGGAACCGTATTCTTCTTCTTCCGGGGGTGGCTTGCAATTGGCAAACTGGGAGACAATATTCTGGTCCCAGCAGATCCAGGGCGTGTCCCCATCGTAGTCGCCCCCGGACAATAGGTGTGCAAGAGGCGTATTCCCCTTTGTCGGAAACACAATAACGTCTTTGAAGTGACGCAGCTCTGGCTTCCAGACTGCCCGTCGGCGCTGAATGTCCGACGGCAGATGTGCTGGTAGTCGGCCGACCAGCACGTCCACCCCGTCGAGCAGGTTATCCTCGAACTGACCGTGAGGATCCTGCCACTGGCTGGAAAACTCGAAATGCACCTCATCCTCCTGCAGGACCCCGTACGGGTCCGCAATGCAGTATGCGTAGGTGGACAAGGGCACCTCGATGTGCAGCTCATCGACGTGCCGGTCCAGTGCTTCTTGTAGAAACCTCCTCAGGCGCTTCCGTAGGGGCAGAAAGCAGCGGGGCGAGAACCCAGCCTCGGAGAGCCGGATGATGTATTCCGCGTCGTCCATCATCCACTGTTCCAATCGTTTGATCCTCATGGCCATCATCATGGCACCGTCGGGCCCGGGCGGCCGTAGTTTCTGCACCAGACCCCGACACAGCACACTGCTGTCAGCCTGCAGCACGGCCGCAAAGTCCTGATACAGCTCGCGGATCCCGCGCCGCGTCAGTTCGGCAATGTACTCCTTCATCGGCCCGCCGTGCTCCAGGATGGCCAGCAGCTGGACGTTCAAGTCGACCGGGTGCAGCGGTTTCGACCAGTTCAGCACCTCAAAGGTCAGCTGCTCGTCATCGAGAGGGCCCGTCCAGTCGCGTGGATGAGGCTTGATCTTCAACTGGGAATCCGTGATCTGGATCCAGAAGGGATCGTTGTCCTCGCCCGCAAGGGGCGACTCGTGCCGGTCTACCATCCACAGGCCCTTGGCGCCGGCAATCCTGCCCTGGAAGCAGCTGGGCGTGTTGCCCGTCATCCCCAGATGGTCGCAGATGGCATTTGCCACAGAGCGCGACATGAGCGCACACCCGTCGTTCATGACCGGGCGGCCAGGCAGATCTTTCAGATGCAGGATCTGCGCCGGTTTCAGCACCACAGTCGCATACGTCTTGGACAGACCCAGCGAAAACCGCTGGAAGAGCTTGCAGTTGCTCTGGTTCCGGTTCGCTTCGGGCGGCATGTGCCAGTTGACCAGGGCCTCGAGGCTCATCGGCGTGTGTCTGTCGCAGTCCTGGCGGGCGGGGGAGATGGCAGGCATCGGCCGCAGACTGTACTGGTCAAAGTCGACGCCGTCGACTGCGAAAAAGTCTACTCGGAATCGTGGCTCGGCGAAGCCTTTATTGGATTTGCGTTTCAGCTTGACCTCTTCGACGTAGAACGGTCTCCATTTCCGCCCCAGGCAGGAATGCACGTTCTGCGTCAGCCAGGAGGCGATGCTCTCTCTCAACAGGGTCGGGTGCGATTCGATCCGCAGATGGTTCGGTGGGCGTGACGGTGCCGGGATGGTGAGGCTCATGAAACGGTCAGCCCCGAAGCGTCGACGAAATCGACACGTCCGTTCAGTCCGTAAGGGGTTGAGCCTCAGCTTGAGGATCCCGGGCTCCGAGGGACTGCACCAGTCCAGATCGCCCGTCAGCACAACCACCTCGGAATGTTTGTCGGTTTTGAACTGCTCGACCGCCGCGTCCCAGGCCTTACGCGAGGACTTCTCCGGAAGCCCGGCGTTGCCTCGTCGACTGTGGCGCTCGATCCATTTCCAAAAGTCCTCGTGCGATTGGAACGAGATGGTGTCGCCCACCAGCATTTCCTTCAGGGGCACCTTCCATGCCCTCCCGATTCTCTCGAGTTCGTACCGGTGTCGCAGCGGGATGGACCGCGGGAAGGACTGCTCGACGGAGAATGGCCCATAGGTCAGCAGGCGGTCGAGGATCTTCTGGTCGATGATGCTGTTGGCCTCGGCCACCATACGCGCGCCCTTCGGGTTCATCCCGTTGACTCCGTTGACTCCGTCAAAGAGCTCCATTGCGTGCGACGCCAGCAGGTACTCGTAAACAGATTGGCTGTCCGTCTCATCGTCATCGCCGCCCGCGTCCGGCTCGGTGATCGTTGTATTGGCAAAGGAGGTATTCATCGGTATGGTATCGGTGTCTGACATGAAGGAAGTGGCGACGGTCGAGAAGCTCTTCTTCAGCAAGCTTGTTCTACCGGACGGTCCTGCTTCCGACCAGAACGTCGGCCCGGCACCGACTGAAACGGTCGATGTCTGTCTTGTCGGGTTCTGGCGCGGGGCAGTCGATACCGCGAGAGTGTCATTCTGTGTCGCTTGCCCCGTGCGTCCATTATTCAAGTTCCAATTCCCCTCTTCGAGATCCGAGTCGAGGAACTCGTCCGCAATGGCAGCCGGTGCCGTGCGCGTGAAATCCAGGGTCCTGATCGGTGAGCACGAATGCTTCACCGGCGAACTCGGGGCCGTGTGGAAATCCGAAGACTCCCCGTCCTCGTCCTCGTCCTCATCCTCATTGTCGGACGATAACCTTCTCTTCGATGGTGGCCGGGGTAGCAACTGCTCCGCCAGTCGGCGGCCTTGCGACTCGACATCCTCAGCCAGCGGGGAAAAGGCACCATTGTTCAACAGCCAAATTTCATCATCGATCAGCTTCTTCAGATACCGAATATGTGCGTCTTGGTCGTCGCGCGACGGGCGCATTAGCCTATCTCCGTCTGTGAAGCTGTAGCCAACAGTCTCCCGCAACAACGACGCCGACGAAGATCCAGCCGTCGCACCAGCATTAACAGGCGTGGTACCATACGATTGACGACCGTGCCGACTGGACTTTTGCTGCTGCTGCTGCTGTCTCATCCCCCGCCCACGCTGCCGCTCATTCCGCCGGGAGATCGCCCATTCCTCGAAATTATCCAGGACCCGATGCAGATGGTCCACGTTGCGATTGTAGAACAACCGCTTGATGCCAAGGTAACAGATCAGCCCGGGCGGCTTCTCCTTCCCCTCCGTCATGGAAGGCGAGGAGAATAGGGGATTGGGGAGGTCGAGGAAGAATCGATCGTTCAGCGAATCGACCAGATGCTGCAGCTCCCTCCCTGTCTTCTGAGGGGTCCGGGGAAGGGCCATTTCTTTATCCAAGGTCCTCACATATAAAGAATAAATCAAACTAAATCAAAATACCGATAAAATTCTCTCTCCTTCTCCCTGTTTTGTTTTCTTCTTTGCCAGATGATTGTATTTTTTTTTTCTAAACCCAAGAGTCAACCAAAACAAAACAGCCGCTTTTCTTGCGCCCACCCACCAGAGCAGTAAACAATCCAAGAAGAAGAAAAAAAAGGAATCCAGCTGATGTATTATTTTATTTATTCTCTATTTCAAGGACCTCGTGTTAGGATGAGGGGAAAGAGGGGAAATAAGCAGATACGGATGTGACAGACTGCAGGTCTCGAACAGACGACTCACGCTAGACGAATATTTGCCCTTTGTTGCTATGGAGGGGGCTGGTAGTTATAGAAAAGAATAAAAAGCCATACTCCAACTAGTAGCCAGCCAGTCCGATCTATTTATTTAATGTTGACTACTGCCTCTCCATTAATTCCTTGAATGCCATCATTTGGCTCTCTCGAACCAAACTCGAGGGTAGTAAAGAACTACTGGTCCTGACTGCTTTGCTTATCTATAAGCTGGCTAGTTTAAAATGAAAACAAAATTCATAGGCGCAACATCGCAATAGCGTTCCTCAACCGATTGCTTCGAGGATATGAACATGGCTTCTCCCTGTCCGGGGGGGGTTGCTTCTTATCCGTCCACAAATCAGCTTGCTCGGGCGGGACAGATTTGCAGCTGGTCTTGGTCTTGTGGAGTAAGAACAACGTCGAGAACAGGGGAATCCCAATATACGATGTGGTGAACGCCACCCAGTTGAAGCCCCCTTTGAAGCTATCGAGTCCCTTGGTGAGGGAAAGAAAGCCACACAGAGCCAGTGCGATGTGGGAACCCGCCGACCCGAATGGCGCCTTGTAGGCCAGAGCCTCATCGGGCACTTTCTGGACAGTCCTGGCGCGCACAAACGAGATATGCGTCATGAGAATCGACATCCAAGTCAGGAGCCCGAGGATGGTGACAACGTTCACAAAATACGTGTACACCAACTTGGTGTCGCTAGAAACATTCGCGAAAGCGGTTGCGGCAATCAGCGAGCAGACGCCCAAGGCATTGATGGGTACCTCTCTCCTGTCAAGCGCCATGAAAAACAGAGGGGCTTTCTTCTCCTTGGAGAGGCCATAAAGGAGCTTGGTCGCCATGTAGAGATCATAGTCTGCAGACGAGAAGACAAAACACAAGATACAGGCGTTGAGGAAGTCTGGCAGAACTTGAATACCGGCAATCCTAATCGCCACAACAAAGGCTGATGCTGCTGATGTCTGAGAAGCCCTCGAAGCAAAAGCTATTTCCTGGGAGTCATACGGAATAACCATGCCGAGTAGGGTGATGGTGAGAATGTAGAACACCATGATTCGGCAGAAAATCAGCCGAATGGCCCGTGGAAGGGTATTTGGACCTTGGCTGACTGTCAGCCCGATCACTTCTGTACCCATGTAAGAAAAAGTGGCAGACGACATTGCGCTCCAGATTGCGAGGAAGATGCGTCCTCCAGTGGACGAGTTTGTGGCAAAGGCTCCAGGCTCCCCCCAATACCGGAACCCCGTGCGATCATGGTTCGGTCCTCCGCCGAGAGCGAGAACCAAAGACAAGATGATTAGTCCTATTAGAATGATGATTTTGAACAAGGACACCCAGCACTCGAAATTGGCAATGAACCTGAGACTATAGTAGTTGATGAGAATGATCGCTGCCCAAAAAAAGACAATCCAAATCGCAGGGTTGATAGCACTAGGGTCAACCCAATATGCCATGACCAAAGCACCGGCGGTAAGCTGGTTGGGAGTCACTATCGCGTACTTGAGCCAAAGCCTGCACAGAAGGTTAGCTGACCAGGGACATGCTTGGGTTCCACACCAAGAATAGGGAGACGGACATCCATCCTAACGTGAAACCCAGAGCAGGGTGGCAGAAGCGGACCGCGTGGTCAGTAAGAGTGGGAGATACAGGCAGCCAGGCGCACATCTCGCCGAGGGCGCACATCACCAAATACACAATAAATCCGATGGCAGTATACGCAATAAGAATCGATGCAGGCTGGAAGAATTAGCGGGCTGCGGCGACTGATATCTTGGTAGTGTGACTTACTCCAGCTCTGGACAGCACACGGAGTTATTAGTATGTAGAGACATCTTTTAATGATCCGGAGGTTCTTACTCTGAAAGAGCACTGCTGCTTCCAATCATCAATCCCGTGCCTATCCCTCCACCGATCGCTGATAATGATCAGAATTTATGCAGAGGTTTCAGATAAGAGACGAGGACGAACTGAGTAGCGTGATGCTCGCAGGCCTGAGTGGAGGGTAGGGGTCTCGGACTGTCTGAGAAGGAACCGCCGCATTTCCAGCCACAGGAGTAGGATCTTGCTCGACCAAGGCCTTATGGGCACCTTGTAGAGGGATCAAACTCGGTGGTTCTGCATCGGGAGGGACTTGTTGCGACATTGCCAAAGGTGATATAAGCCCATGGGAGTTCCCACTAAATGGGAACGGATAAACAAAGCTACCCAGGAAAAAAGAGAGAGCACGATTATTGAAAAGGTATTGTTGAACCGAGCCCAGAATAAGAAATGGTCAAGGGAGAAGACGCCTTCAAAGGATGAGGAAAGGGAAGTGAAGGAGGGAAGGAACGAGCTGTAGTCGGTCTTTCCATATATCCAGTAGACATAAATATAAAGCTCATACTTTGAAAGTCTGCTGTTGAGACAGTTGATTTGATTTCTAAAGAAACCTGCACATTCAAGAATGTGATCACTGACTGTACTGCAATAGAATATAAATGCAAAAAACGATCATGTCCAGGTGTGTGTCCCACCCAGTGGTATCACAAACTGAAATCAAGGGCGATGAGCTTCGAGTTTGAATCTCGTCGACTGGAGGTCGAGAAATAACTCTAGCCACCGATTCCAAACCAAAAACAAAAGAACAAACCAAACGCCGGGATATTCTATCACTCCAAACGAGAAAAAAAACCTGTTGTCCGTCACAAAGAGCATTTGCGTCCTGAGATGAGGGAAAGGCATGAAAAATGGATATACACAAATCAAGTGTAAGGTGACGGCTAGCATCGCCTCATTCTCCGACCTTCGGGTTTACACTCTGCCAAACAACGAATCGCTGGACTCGGTGCGAGGAAATGTCCTTCCTCTGGAGAAGAGCGAATCGCTAGACTCGGTGCGTGGGAACGACCGCTGCTGAGCCTTGGAGGCGATACGGCCGGTATAGATGCCCTTGGCGGTGCCTTGGCACACCATTTCAAGGTATTCTTTGAAATCGGAGTGCTTGAAATCGGGATACAAGTCTTTGGAGGTGAGATAGCCGAGATACTTGGCATACTCAGGGTTGTTGTCACCACGAATTCCCCATGAAAGTTGGTACTCGGCGATGTAGCGAGGAATGAACTTGAGAGGGTCGAAGGGGTATGTCTCGCTAGACTGCCTGGCGGCAAGGACCCGATGGACGATAGTTTCTTCATGAACCTTAGTGTCCTGCTGTCAGTAAGAGTAGTAGAAGGCCGGGCCCCTCATTTAAAAAAAGTTCACTTACATGATTCCTCTCAATCTTCTCCCCGCTGACCTCTTCCAGGAGATCGTAGATCTGGTTTTGTGTCATGACAATATTGTACGCAAACACCATCTTGTTGAGAGTCCTGTCATCAACGATGATGCGTGCGATGTAGCGTCCGATGTCCCGGAGATCGGTCAGTGCCGTGGGAGCGGTCCCGTCGCCGATGATCTCGTCGTTGGCGATTGTCATAGCATAGTCGATCTTCCCAGAAGCAAGACGCGGGTAGGAGAGCTGGTACCACCAGCCGACATCGACAATGGTATAAGGCAGATAGAGCTGCTTGATGTGGTTGTAAACTTTCTCCTTCTACAGGGCAAACGAGCTGTTAGCGTGTGTGGTTCGAGCCTCTCAACCGAACCGAAGGAAAAAGGTGTACCTCGTCTCTCAACCACATGATGCCGCCAGGTGGCGCCACCGTGATGAAGCCGCAGGGAACAAATCTTTTGACACCTGCTTTCTTCGCAGCCTTGGCCAAAGGAATCTGAGACTCTTGCTCTGAAGGGGCGATCGAGCTGACGACGACATCGATATTTTTGAGTGCCTGGACCAGGTCTTCTTCAGAGGCCTGGAGATCGCAAGACCGGATTTCAACCCCTCGTTCCCGCAGAGTGGCGATTGCTGGCTTGATCATAGACCTTGGGCGAATGAGGGCGGCGACATCCTAGGTAGCATCAAAAACGACAAGATTAGTATGAGTCGAAAAGAAAGAAAATAGCCATAAGTAGGGAAATAATATCTTACAAAGTGGCCGGCCTCCAGAAGCCCATCGACAATCGAACTCCCGGTCTCGCCGGTCGCTCCCACCAGGAGGACTCTTGTTCTCGTAGTCATGATTGTCTGTCGCTGATAATACTGCTGTGGATTGATTTGGCAATACGTTGGACCTGACTGTGTTTGGTTGACCAAAATAAAATACCCCAATCAGGCTCTCACAGAGACAAGTAGGAGGAAGGGATTGAAGTAGTGTGACAGAAGAGAAAGAGAAGAGTGCCGGATCCCTCCACGTTATAAACCAGAACCGTTGAGTGGCCTACCTACCCACTTTTGAGCCCATCCAGAGTGGACAACAGTGGGTCGTGATGTGGATGTTCACTTCCCCGAGAAAGGCACGGGTGGCGTCTGCGTTGTCCCTAGGAACAGGAGATGAGACAACCCGATGTTGCGAGCCCGTCGTCGATAACCACAAGGTGACCTTTGAGCAGGAAGAACTGGAGATCTGTCTCTGCTATGCCTTCGGAAAGTCAGATGCTCGAAATCTCTGCTCATTTTCCGGGCCGGTGATTCGGGATCAGAAGCTTAATGCTCCCCCTACGTCATATTCACATCGGTCCGGCAAGACGTCAATGTGGGCGCATTCCGCCCACCCAAACCAGCACGAAAGCGCTGAATCTCGCGGCCCTAAACATACAGCAGAGGTCAGCGATGTCCTCTCATAGTTCTTATAGCCCAAGACTACTGCCCTACCTGTTATCCCATCACGCAGGAGGCAAACCCAACAGTAAATCAGCCCCTTCTACTCGGAAGTGAGCCCATCTACCAGGCACCCCACCTGCACCCGTAGGATCAACGTGGCCTATTTTCCCTCGACACCGGTGACGACATGGGCAGCGCCCCGAAAGAAGTTACCACACACTTTTGGCTGCTTCAATTTGTGGCCATTCAGCTCTATTCTGGTCCTGCCTGCATGAGGTCGTACCGCAGGAGAGAAGGAGGGGGAAGCGGTGAAATCTCCTGGTTCGGTCGGAAAAGAGTTTGACCCTAGCGAGTGGACTGGCGAACTTGCTGGGATGGAATGTGAGGCTGATATGCAGACAAATGGATTCAAAATTGCGCCACGCTCGATAACTAGACTCGGAATTCCCCCAGTCAATCTCCTGCAGTAGTGAGTCAGTCGTCATGAGTTGGGGGTACCTGAAGCTACTCCAAAGCTCACTCCATAGTTACCAGCGGACGGTCCACTGATCCCCGGTTTGAGGGGTTTATCTGGGGCGTTAGGTTGTAAATCCCCAGAAATTTAGTTCAATTGAACAGACGTAAGAGCCAGAATCTTAATTGAGGCCTTAGAATTCAATTCTTCCTGCCCTGAGTCCCCTGTTTACCAGTTCTACCAAGGAGACTTTGTGGGAGGAGCGTGATTTTATCATGCTATTCTCAAATGGGTTAGCCTGTAGAAGCCTGAGGCCACAATAAATCACATGGCCAAAGGGCACCTGAAATCAAAACAACTACGGTAGTTACTCCTACCTCTCTCAGGAACTCAGACTTGGATTTTCAATGTCTCTCTCATCATATTTGTGACAATTTACCAATCGCTGAGATCTGATAAAGCTCTGTCCTCAACTGCCACATGGAAGCCAGCGCACGCCCATGTCTTTTCTCTAAATACCCCTTCCTTATCTCCGATTAGCCAGATAGGCGGAAGTTTGAGCCATTATTACTATTCAGCCTACAGATTACACAAGCCGCGTGGCCGGAGGGGCCATAATACAAAAGAGCCAGCCGTGGTATAGAGAATCATAAGCTATCACCCATTTGGCTATCTGTACGGTACGTAAGCCTGGGCGATATTACCCCATTGCCACGATTGGATATTCCGAGACTTAACACAAGTTGAAGACAGCCAGATTCGGACCCCGACGTTTTATGAACCAATCTCGGGTTTTCCGTGCGTTTCCCCCATTTCAGCGGTTATGATTATTATCAATCCATACCATGATGGCGCCGTCGGTTGGCTAGATTCGCCAGGCTACGAGATCTGGCCTCACCGACATCCTTCGGTGACTCAGTCTCCACGTTGCAACAGTAGCGACTGCTAGCGAGGGCTGTCTGACCCTGGAGGGGTTAGACCGGGGTATTGTGGAGTCTGAAGGATTCAAGAAATTTGCTAGATGTGACCTTTCTTGGGGTTTGACCAGTCATGTCGCGTTTGCTACATGGCCCGGTCTTTTTCTCCCTTCTTTTTTTCTTTCCTCTCTTCTATCGTTTGTCTCCTGCTCCTCGAAGACGAGGATCGGACACTTGAAGTCGACAGTCGGTCCTGGGGTATTGTGGGATAGCCACTGCTCAAGTTCCTGGCCGACTCCTGCAGATGCCCAATTTTGGTCCATCACAACTGTACATGACCTAGGAAGCTGAGCTCGGTCCTAAGAGCCCTTCCCCATCATGGAGGAAAAGAACTCTTCTACGGCTAAACCCCAGCCAACCTCTGACGTGGATACTCTCTGCACCGATGGCTACGAGCAGAATAGGGAACGAATTCGCATCGCAAATCCACAGGGCATGACTCGTTCCCAGAGTGGAGTAGATGTTGAGAAAGCCGAACAGGAATTCTCCGAGTTAAATAAGCAGTTCTCCAACATCTCATACCAAGCCCGCCGGCTGTCAAAGCAGGTCTCCAGGCATTCCAAACTCGCAGATGTTGAACAGGCTGTCAGCTCTACCGAGTCGAGCGAGCAGTGGGACCTGGAGAACACTTTGCGGGGCACGAAAGACGCGGAGGTCGCAGCTGGGATCAGAAACAAGAATATTGGTAGGCATATGTCCAACTTTTTTCTATCCAGCCGACGAATCTTTCTCTCACTGACTACTTGGCATAGGTGTGGTCTGGAACGACCTCACCGTTCGAGGCCTTGGTGGCATGAAAAACATTATTAAGACCTTCCCAGATGCCATCGTTGATTTTTTCAATGTGCCCGAGACCATCATGCACATGCTCGGACATGGCCGAAAGAGTCAAGAGTTCGATATCCTGAAAGACTTCCGTGGCGTTGCGAAGCCAGGAGAGATGGTATTGGTGCTGGGCCGTCCAGGATCAGGCTGCACCACCTTTCTCAAGGTGATCACAAACCAACGCTCTGGATATACCGGGGTAGACGGAGATGTCATGTACGGACCTTTCGATGCGAAAACTTTCTCCAAGCGGTTCCGCGGTGAAGCTGTCTACAACCAGGAAGATGATGTTCACCAGCCTACCCTGACCGTCAAGCAAACGTTGAATTTTGCGCTGGACACAAAAACCCCTGGAAAGCGTCCCTTGGGCGTGTCGAAGGCGGAGTTCAAAGAGAGAGTCACGGGAATGTTACTCAAAATGTTCAATATTGAGCACACTGCCAATACAGTTATCGGGAACCAATTCATCAGAGGTGTTTCCGGAGGCGAAAGACGCCGTGTAAGCATTGCAGAAATGATGATCACTTCTGCCACCGTTCTGGCCTGGGATAATAGTACCCGCGGCCTCGATGCCTCCACTGCGCTAGACTTTGCCAAATCCTTGCGTATCATGACCAACATCTACAAGACGACAACGTTTGTTTCCTTGTATCAAGCTTCGGAAAACATCTACAAACAGTTCGACAAGGTGCTCGTCATCGACAAGGGCCGTCAAGTATTCTATGGTCCCACGTCCGAAGCACGTTCCTACTTCGAAGGTCTTGGATTCGAGAAGAAACTGCGACAGACCACCCCGGACTATCTGACTGGCTGCACTGATCCATTCGAGAGAGAGTTTAAAGAAGGCCGAGATGAGAGTAATGTCCCGTCGACTCCTGCTGCGCTGGCAGAGGCCTTCGACAAGTCCATCTACAGCGAGAGACTCGCAGCCGAGATGGAGTCGTACCGCCGCCAAACGGAGCAGGAAAAGCATCTCCATGATGAGTTTGAACTGGCCCATCTCGAAGCGAAACAGAAGTTTACCCCAAAATCATCGGTCTACTCCATTCCGTTTCATCTGCAAGTCTGGGCTCTGATGCAACGGCAGTTCCTGCTCAAACTGCAGGACAAGTTCGCTCTCACCGTGTCTTGGATCACATCCACGGGAATTGCCATCATCCTCGGCACCGTGTGGCTGCAGCTGCCCAAGACCAGTGCCGGCGCTTTCACCAGGGGTGGATTGCTTTTCATTAGCATGCTTTTCAACGGGTTTCAGGCCTTTTCCGAGTTAGCATCCACCATGATGGGACGAGCCGTCGTCAACAAGCATAGGCAGTTCACCTTCTACCGACCGAGCGCCCTGTGGATTGCTCAGATCCTAGTCGACACCATCTTCGCCACGGCTAGGATCCTACTATTTGCCATCATCGTCTATTTCATGTGCGGTCTTGTTCTAAATGCGGGTGCTTTCTTCACGTTCGTCCTGATCATCATCACTGGCTATGTCTGCATGAGTGTCTTCTTCCGGACTATCGGGTGCGTGAGCCCGGACTTCGACTATGCCATGAAGTTCGCCGCCGTGATCATCACCCTGTTCGTGTTGACTTCGGGCTATCTCATTCAATGGGGGAGCGCCCAGGTATGGCTTCGCTGGATCTACTACATCAACCCCTTCGGTCTTGGCTTTTCCAGCTTGATGATAAATGAGTTTGATAGACTGACTATGACGTGCGTCTCTGACTCTTTGATTCCAAACGGGCCGGGATACTCTGATATCGCACACCAAGCTTGTACTCTAGCTGGAGGAGATGCCGGTTCTGCCATTATTCCCGGTACAAGCTATATCGAGCAGACCTTCAGCTATTACCGCAAGGATCTTTGGCGGAACTGGGGAATTATGCTTGCGCTCATTGCGGGTTTTCTCGGGATGAACCTATACTTTGGCGAAACGCTCACTTTTGGTAGTGGAGGCAAGACCGTTACTTTCTACTCAAAGGAAAACAAGGAAAGAAAGCAGCTGAACGAAGCCCTGAAGAAGAAAAGATTTGCACGCCGATCCAAAGATGAGAATGATCCCGCCAGCGATCTTCAAGCGGTCTCAAAGTCAATATTCACGTGGGAAGATGTCTGTTACGAAGTCCCGGTTGCATCGGGTACTCGTCGGCTGCTCAATTCGGTCTACGGATACGTGCAACCCGGGAAGCTGACTGCGCTGATGGGTGCATCTGGTGCAGGGAAGACCACACTGCTTGATGTCCTGGCGTCTCGGAAGAACATCGGTGTGGTCACAGGTGATATCTTGGTTGATGGCATTGCGCCCGGCACCTCTTTTCAGCGAGGCACGTCCTATGCGGAGCAGCTCGATGTCCATGAGCCGATGCAGACCGTTCGCGAAGCGCTTCGCTTCTCTGCGGACCTTCGCCAACCGTACGAAACGCCCCAGTCTGAGAAGTACAGTTACGTAGAGGACGTTATTTCCCTGCTTGAGCTGGAGAATCTTGCCGATGCCATTATTGGGGACCCTGAGAGTGGCCTCTCTGTCGAGGAACGCAAACGAGTCACCATCGGTGTCGAACTAGCTGCGAGGCCCGAACTGCTCCTCTTTCTGGATGAACCTACTTCAGGGCTGGACAGCCAGTCTGCATTCAACATCATTCGGTTTCTCCGAAAGCTTGCCGCCGCCGGACAGGCCATCTTATGCACTATCCACCAGCCTAATTCAGCACTGTTTGACAGCTTCGACCGTTTGCTCCTGCTCCAGAGAGGGGGTGAATGTGTCTACTTTGGCGACCTGGGCGATGACTCGGCCGTCCTGTTGGACTATTTCCGTCGCAACGGTGCCGACTGTCCTCCTGATGCTAATCCTGCTGAATGGATGCTTGACGCCATTGGTGCAGGCCAAACCCGTAGCATCGGCGACCGCGATTGGGGCGAGGTCTGGCGCAGGTCGCCTGAACTCGAGCGTCTGAAAGAGGAGATCATCGAAATCAAGGCGAGACGTCAGACCGAGGTGCAAGGGTCGTCGCAACCTGATGAAGTCGAGAAGGAATATGCCAGTCCGCTCTGGCACCAGATCAAGGTGGTCAGCCGCCGGACACATCTTTCGTACTGGCGCTCGAAGAACTACGGCTTCACGCGCCTGTTCACGCACGTCGTCCTCGCCTTGATCACTGGCCTTTCCTTCCTTCAATTGGATGACTCGCGGACCTCGCTTCAGTATCGCATTTTCGTCATTTTCAACGTGACCGTGCTACCCGCCATTATTATTCAACAGGTCCAACCAAAATATGACTTCTCGCGCTTGATCTTCTACCGCGAGTCCGCTTCCAAGACCTACGGCCAGTTCGCCTTTACCCTGTCGATGGTCCTCGCCGAGCTGCCGTACAGCATCCTATGCGCCGTGTGTTTCTTCCTCCCGATTTACTACATCCCTGGCTTCTACACCGAACCCAGCCGAGCAGGGTATCAGTTCTTGATGGTCCTAATCACAGAGCTTTTCTCCGTCGCTCTTGGCCAGGCGATGTCCGCACTTACCCCGAATAGCTTCATCGCGTCGCAGTTCAATCCCCCTGTTATTATCATTCTGAGTTTGTTTTGTGGCGTCACCATCCCAAAGCTGCAGATGCCAAAGTTCTGGCGCGAATGGCTGTACCCATTGGACCCGTTCACCCGTCTCATCAGCGGGATGGTGGTGACGGAATTGTATGGCCGGGATGTTGTCTGCAGGGAATCAGAATACGACACGTTCACCCCGCCAGCCAACGAGACGTGTGGGCAGTATATGAGCGCATTTTTCGCCGACGGTGGGCTAGGGTACCTCAAGGACAACGCGAGCAGCACGTGCGAGTACTGCGCATACAAGGACGGCCAGCAGTTTTACGCGGAGTTCGACATGTCGTTCAGCGATCGATGGAGGGACCTCGGGATTTTCGTGGCCTACATTGCATCAAGTCTGATTATTCTCTTCATTGCAGTGAGTCGTCACCTTCTTCCTGTTTTTCATCTAGCGATGCGTAGTATTCCATGTACTGACCTGAATACTAGTCTCGCTTCCTCAACTTCAACAGACGGTAAAAAGCAATACCAGCGGGCTAATCCTCTCTTTTGGATGAATTCACCCAATATATGTTGGGTTAAAGAAAAAGAAAAGTACATATAAAAGAGCTCACTACATAATTTTGGTCAACGATATCGTGGCGGGCTCAAGCCTGTTGACATTTTTTCAACTCTTGATATTCAATATAGTTGGTTGGGATTTGACGGCATAAATATAAGTTAATACTGTTTATACAATCATGATTCAATTGAATATAATATGGTCATGCCTCATCCTTTAGCTCATGTCACAAACTACGGATGGGTAGATTTCAACCTTTTCAATAGATATACCGGAAACTATGACAGTTTGTTAGCAAGGGAGTATAACCCATCAAGTGGATAGACACATTGTTCAGACATACTTTGGATTCTCTCGATCGGTCAAATCCAGAAATGCAGTGGCATCAAGGTCTCTCCCCTCCAGCCCCCCTTCCATCTGCGATTGGATCTGATCGCGTTTCTGGTTCTCCCAGCGAAGGAGGAAGCCCAATGTGGTGATCAAGACGGCCTCGACAAGATGCGAGACGATCATGGACCAGATGCCGAGAGGGTAGCTGGGCCTATACCGTGCGTTAACCCAATTAATATACTTTATCTCAGAACTACTGGTTGGCTGATGAGAAAGATAAATCTTACGACTGGTTTGTTTTGTAGAAGAAGGGGCCCGCAATGTTACCAGTGCAGTATCCCAGGAAGAGAACGGCGTTGGTGACGACTTTCTTGGTGTGACCTTGAAGTAAACGTGAGCATTTCTCTTTGCGTGATGAAAACGCGTCATCAAGGAGCTGGTAGTTTGAAAAATCTCACCGGCTGTATTTGCAATCTGCATGCTCAAGATCAACACGAAAGCGGCATTGTACGGGCCCGTAAGATAGTAGCAGATCAGACGGCCGACTTTCTGGTCCTGCGGCACGAAACGGAGCCCAAAGGCACCGGCAATGTTAGGGAGGAGGAAAAGTAAGACGAACATGCAGCGGCGGTTTTGGAAGCGGTCGTTGAGATACACGCAAAGGAGGATGGAGAGGGCAATGATGATGCCATATGGAATCTAGGCCAGATTAGAAAACACACTCCCACCATACAGATATTCAATAAACAATAAGCGGGGAGAGCTGCGACAACAGACCTGCATGAGGGTCGTAACGAGAGTTGAGAATCCGAAGCCCTCGATGATGATCGTGCCGAAGTTGGAGATACCCCCGTTGGGAATGTTGCAGACTATTCCCAGCGTAAAGAACAGGTACAGCTTGTAATCCATAAAGGCCTCTTTGATCTGATACGGTTTGAGGTGCTTGTTTTCCACTCCTGTTTGGTTCTCTCGCAGCCGCTCAACGGCAATGCGCCGTTCCCGATGGCTGAGGCCCGGTGCACTCACAGGAGAATCTGGCAGGAAGATGAACATGACAATGCCCCATGTGCAACACAGACAGCCACTAGAAGGGAGGAAAAAAAAGAGAAAGACAAAAAAGTCAGTGTTGGAGGGGCTTAACACAGGGGCAGGAACACATACATGATGATGAATTCATACTTCCAGGACGGAAGAGCACCCCTGATATGGCCAATTCCATACCCGAGAAGACCGCCCAAGGCAATACCACATCCGTTCGCAGTGTACCAGAGTCCAATACGTACCGGCTGCTCTCGCCGGGTATACCACATGCTGGTGATGAGCATAAACGCAGGATCCGAACAGGCTTCTGCCGCACCACCGAGAGCGCGGAGCACAGCAAGGGTTGTGAAACTGTTGCAGGCAGCTTGAAGCATGAGAAACACCCCCCTAAAGGATAGAAACACGTCAGTTCATAGTCCTCCGGCAGATAAGATACGCGTAGGGCCGCTGACCACACGAAGATATTGGCACCCAGATATTTCCCTAGCATCCAAGAAGGAGAATAGTCAGTCGGTTGCTATATCTGAGCCTCTAGTGCTAATAACAGTGACATACCGATTGGCAAGCGTTGAAGAAGAAAATTAGTAGGAAATGCCCAGGCCATGAATCCAAAGTAGAAGACACTACTGAGCCAGTTGTACTGTGTGCCATGGAGGTGCAGATCGTCGCGAATGCCAAAGATTGCCGCATAACTTAAAGTCGTCTTTGATGCATTATCAGCGGCTGCCATATCTAAGCCAAAAGCAAGAGAGAGATGGAATAACATACCTTGTCGATATAGAAGAATGCGTAGCAGACTGCCAAGTAAGGCAAGATCATGAAATCAATCTTGCGCAGGACTCTCTTCTCCTCCTCAGGGTCAACCGCCTCGTGAAGTTCGTCCATGTCATTGAACAGCGCCATGGCGGTGTCCCCGTCAACGGCCTTTGCCATCTTCAATCCAGAAATAGTAGCCTGGCTGCTCTCCTCATGGATAACGGAAGGCACTTCTTGACCACCGGCCTTGGTGCCTGGGTGCACCTCTGAAATTCGATTGTCCCCCATGACAGCGAATTATCTGCCCTTTCAAGCCAGTCAGGGTATAGCGGGTAGTTTGGTAACAGGCAGCAATCGTCTCTCCTTGACAAAAGAGAAAAAGGAGGGATGCCACCACAGCGACCGAGGAATGTGGGCTCACGTCCAACCGCATATGAATAACCTCGAAATATCAAGATTGACCTCTACCGGACTACCTCCGTGCAGCGTACGCCGTATGCTCCGGTCGTCAACCGTGAATGCACGGTACATATGCGGAGACCAACAAAGACCACAGCTTCCCCGCAGGGTGACGAAGACTTGAACAGGGTTCTTTCTCGTATTGTCAAACTGTGCGTCTGTCTGGCCTGTACCGCATATCGAATGGCAGGGAAGAAAGGCTTGGTCAACTTTACCCCGCTGCCATCAGATGACGCTTCAATATACGGAGTCCGACCTCTGACGGAATCCAAACCGACGAGGCTGGGCACAACGTCGGCGATAGCCCGACAAATCGTACAACAGACGTCTGTAATAGGCACTTGATAGGTGGAAATTTGCGCTTGATCGACACCCGGAACTAGAAAGATAAGGCAGCGATCTGGGGACGATCTCTCCATGTGGGGGTGAAAATGCGGGGATTTGCATCATAGAAAAAGGAAACGAATAGAGTGGTTATATGTAATTTTGCTGTATATCCAAAAAAGAGAAAGAAAGAAAAGAACAGGTAGTTGTGGACGAGAAAGAAATGTCCCTTTTGCTGCTGCTCTACTACCCCGAGTTCTCCTCTTGCACGTTGTGTTGACCGACTATTGTCAAGAAGACCTGATCCAAAGATGTCTGGCTAACGGAATAGTGCTGGAATCCCAATTGTTGCTTGTCGTTCTCAAGGCTGGCGAAGAGGGTTCCGATCCCGCTGTTCTTGGACGTTGCATCTGGGAGGTGCACGACCAGGCCGTCCCCTTGTTGTCTTTGACTGATGGAACAATCTTGATTATTATTGGTAGTAGGAGTATTAAAGGGCGGGTCGACAGCAAGTGATGCCGGCACACTGAATCTCAATTGGCCATGGTAGGTCTTTTGTTCGATCTCGGCACCGGGGAAGGTCTCAATCACCCATCGGCGGATGCGTTCCATGTCCGAGTCGGAGGTGTGCGGTGCTTGCGAGTGTACCAGATGGACATGGTACATGTTACCATACCGGGCCCGGAGATCGTCCGTTGTGCCTAGCGCTAGCATTCGCTTCGCCATGATCCCAGCCCGGTTGGCCAGCGCGTCTGCTTCCTCCATGGAGTGCGTGGTGAGCACGATCGACCGTCCGGGTACCACAGAGACCAGCGTCTTCCACATCACCCGTTTCGAGGCTGCGTCCATGCCCGAGGAGGGCTCGTCGAGAAGCAGCATGGCCGGGTTCCCCATCAGCGCGATTCCCAGCGACAGTTTCCGTCTGTTTCCGCCAGACAGCTTCATCGCCATGCGGTGCTGGAATGGTGTGAGTCCCACGGCGCGAAGCACCTCTCTGATATTGTGCTCTACATCCGACACACCCCGGATACGGGCGTAGAATCGCAAATGCTCGAGCACGGTCGTCTGGTCCATCGCGTCGAACTGCGGACACACCCCGAGATGCGCTCTTGCGGCAGCTCGATTTTTGATGACGGATACATTCTCGACTAAGATCTCCCCGCCCCGCCTGGACGGCTTGATATCACCGCGTATGAGACTGATGGTGGTCGTCTTTCCGGCGCCGTTGGGTCCCAGAAGCGCGAAAACCTCGCCTTTGTTCACTCCGAAGGTGACGTCTTCGACAGCGGTTATCTTTTTGAACGATTTGGTTAGGTGCCTGGCACCCAAGCCGTCATTATCAGCAGGCGCATTGCCGCCGACAATTGGCTCTAATCGGCCACTGTCTTCCAGATCCGGTCCACGGCCCTTGGTGCATACTAGCAGCCTTGACAATGCGGGACCCTCATCCAGCAATAGAAGTGCTGCAAATAGTATCAAAGACTGGACAACCAAATAGACAATAGGGCCGCCGTAAAGAGTGATCTCTCCGGGGTAGGAGGCCACTTCTTTATCACGGCAGAGGATAGAGAAGATGTTGAGAGAGGAGAACATTGCTCGAGTAAGGCTGCCCATAGGCGTCACCACAGAAATCACAAAATGGGCAATGGTGATATAAGAGTCGATCTTGGCAGTGGGAGCATAAGTCAGGATACACAGGTAAGCAATTAAGTAGATCAGGAACCCTACGCACTGGGCCCCGGCAGCAAATGCGAAAGCCGCGAGTTGTGAGCTCACAAATAGTGAGATCACATACGAAAACAGTGTGGAGCAGAGTCCGTAGAGGAAGAAGACAACAAAGAGATACTCCGAATGATACCAGATATCGGAAGCAGCTCGAAATGCCACGATAGCCAGCACGCTGATGGCGACCACGATGCAAAAGTCAAAGGCGAGGTACACCAGCCAGAGCGGGAGGCTTCTGACTCCATTGCTGTAGTGTAGACCCCGAATCCGTCTCAGTCGCTCGAATGTCGGATACAAGGAGAAAAAAGCAGGATAGACCGCCATGGCGAGACAAAAGTAGACAATGAGCTGAAGGGACTTGCCCAAGCCCGATGCCCATGGGATAGCAAAGTAATGGAACTGAAAGCCGATGGAAGTGTTCGTCACGAAGATGTCAAGAGCGTTTTGAATGATAGAAGCCAGGGCAAAATCGTCTTCATCGCCATTCCAAGCTAATGATGGTAGAGAGGAGGAATCCCCGATATAGAAGCCTCCTGGCGTCACATTCGCAAAGTGGTCGTCGATGTAGGTGTTGAATTCTTGAAGACTGTCGACCAAATGAAGGCGATTTTTCCAACATTGACAATATCTGGTCCGTTGAGTTGGATGATGATGCTTTCGTAAACTATTCCACGAACAAATCCAATGCCGACGTTGTTACCTTGTCAGTTGGACCCAACACTATATCAATATTCGCAAGTGTGTCAAGGGCTTCTAAGCTGGGAGTGGAGTAGGCGCTGGTACTAGAACAGCCAGCTCTGCTGGCACTCTTCAAGAATAAAGTAACCAGAGCTGCTGCAATGACAGGAATCAGGAGTGCTGCGACATACAAGAAGTTGTTGCGGCGGAGGATGGTGACTCTCTTGCAAAAGAGCACCCACGCTTGACGCAGCATCCCTATCTGCTTTCCAGAAAGAAGCCGGGGCGCGGTGGAAGACTGATTAGGAATTTCCTGCGTCCCGTCATCTTTTGGCTTCTCATTGATAACACTGGAATCATCTTCAGAAGAAGCAAGAGGAAGGTCTATATCCTGTGCAACCTTGAGGAAAACATCTCCGATGGTCGGTCCACTAACACGGTATTCCGTGATTTTTTCTTCTTCTAGCATGGTAACAAGATTCGCGGCATCTGCGGATGTTGGCACAGTGTAAACGGTTTCGTCAAAGTGGACTTGCTTGCTGGCGCCTGCAATTTTCAGGTTCGAGATCCTGGACGAACTGGGGAGATTGTACACGTGAATACGGTATCCAGAGCCAAGCCGGTGCTTCAATTCCACACTGGACCCTTCGGCCTTGAGCGCGCCCTTGGACAGAATAGCGATATGGTCCGCTAGTAGCTCTGCCTCATCAAGGAAGTGGGTGGTCAAAAGAATGGTTCGGGACCCTCTCTCAGCCAAAGGATATCCCAAATCTTCTGTCTAGAGATGGGATCAAGCCCAGAGGACACTTCATCAACACAGCAGATGGATGAGCCGCCAGTGAACATCATGGCTAGCTGAAGCTTTCTTTTCTGGCCTCCAGAGAGCGTCTTCGAGAAGGCTTTTACCTTTTTGCTAAGATCACAGGCATGTAGGAGCTCCGACAGCTGCTTCTCTGTATCTCAATTTTCCAGTGCCTTCAATCTGTTGAAGATTCTCACATGTTCCATAACAGTCAAGGTGTCCCATAGTACATTCTTCTGAGGGCAAAGTCCAGATCTTATGCCGTCTTCCTCGTGGTTCAAATTGATCTCGCCTGATGTTATCTTTGTGAGACCCGAAATGGCATCAAGAGTCGTGGATTTTCCAGATCCGTTTGCCCCAAGAAGCACCATGATCTGGCCATTGACGATTTCCAAACTCAAATCATCAACAGCAAGTACATCCCGATACTTAATACCAAATATTGTAGCTATTTTCCGACGAAATCAGTTTGGTTGGTAGATTTTGGTGAACCCTTGAAGCCTCAGAGCAGACGGTGATCCAGATCTCGATGTGTTCCGATCTTTAGAGGCAGTACTGTAAAGCCTTCGCTCTACAAGACCGCCGATGCAAGGGTATAAGACAATCTGAATGATTAACAATATCCATAGCACAATGCCTGGAACAGTCCACGGGCTCCCTGGAGCCGCCTGGGTAAGGTCCGTCGGCAGATTCTGCTTTTCCCACCGCGCCATTAATATCGAGAAGAAGACGTAGTTCATCGGTGGAAATATTAGGCTGAGAATGACAACAGCCGCATTTGCAGTGATCGAGGCCAATTGAGCAATGATCCCCAGAACCAGACAGGTTATTGTCATGGAGATGCCACTGAGCTGTGCTTTCTTGAAGAAGAAGGCACCAAAAATCGAGAATGAGGATAGAGATAGTCCCATCAGGAGATTGAAGATGACAGTGACTCCGGCAGACGTCTTACTGTACACGCCGAACTTCAATATCAAGGCAGTGATGATCCACGCAGGACCGTAGACCATGTCCAATGCGAGATGAGCTGCAGTAAAACGAGCAGCTTGCGGCTGCCAACGGGCTGTATTTGGCATCATGCAGTCGATTAACTGGCTCATTCCCAGCTCACGCTCAGAAGCCATGAGACCAGTCAAATGATATGTGACGCCGACGCTCCCGATGAAAATTGCATCGCCCAAGATATCAATGATTGCGCTCATATAAGCAGATCTGATCTTTTCTTCACGTTGCTTCTGTGTCAAAGATGTGTAAGGATACTCGTCGACCTAGGTATAGGAGATTAGCAAATTCAACCGGTATTGCTATCAACACGTCAGTGTCAACGCATGAGCAGCAAACAAACCTCGCTAGGGAGACCAGTGACATTCTCGACTCGAGCAATCGCCCAATCTATCGAATGCTGAAACGGTAGGAGATATAGCTCCTGGTCATTCCTTGTCTTTTTGACGTCGATCTTTTCCCCCAGCGAGCCATCTGTGCGGAGAGTATAGTTCCATATCCCACCAGGGCCCTCTGTAGGCGAAGAATGAAAGATAACAGCCGCTATACATGACGAAACACCACGGAGTGAGCTTCGACAATCAAGGTCTAGCTTTTCTTCGTCGGTAAGGACGTAGAAGTCTTTCCCCTGCGCTTTCGCGGGATCGGAGACGGCGTCGATGACCTGTAGGATGTTGCCGGTTTCAAAGCCGCTATTGACAAAGACAAGTTTATTTCGGCCTCCCCCAATTGTATCCAGGGCATCAGAGAAGGTCCGCACCGGGGTTGGGTCTCCGATTCCATAGATAGATGGTTCGACAAACAGGTTCTTGGCAAACGATCTGATAGCAAATGAGAGACCGTCAGAACCACATCCAGGAAAGAAAGAGGGGAGACATACATGAAGGCAATAAAGACAACCGGCAAGACCAAGGCCCTCCACCCAGTTGAGCGATAAGGCCGGACACAGACGAGCAGCAGGTTCTTGACCGTCAGCACCCAGACCTGCCTCAGAAACAGATGCATTTTCCGGTTAAAACAAAACCGGGAATTTAGATCGCTCTCAAATCGCCCTGGCGTCAGATAAGAGAAAGCGATAACTATCGCTGTCTATGCAAGTTGTCGTAGGATGGTGGTCATCGCCGTGTCGGTGGGAGCACGATACTCAAGTCCTGAAGTATCTAAACAGTCATAGCATCGTCTTTTATCGAAAAGACTACAGATATATCAAGAGTCTTTCTAGCTTGCCTTGAGAAACTCAAGATGCACCCCCCTGACTAGTCCAATTGTGTGTCGTTTATTATTGGGTCGACTTCGCATTCCCGATTCAGACTCGTATTCGACAGGATTCATCGCGAAGGATCTTGTTGGTCTTGCTGGATTATCAGGCTTGCTGCTTCAAAATAAGGGCTGAGTATGAAAGCGAGTAGGAGAAGTTTTGTGTCAAGTTGTTGGCATATTTTTGTCCGGCTAGACGTTGATCCCAACTTGCAGTGGGACATAGTCTAGGCCTTCTATAGGAACCTAGATAGAGATCATGTCACTGCGCATGATATTCTTGGAGGATTTAGAGTACAGGAAAGACCGATGGATTTGAAATTCTAGACCAGGTATGCAGATATTATACACGAGACAACTCCCGATAAAAACCACTCATATTCAATTCTTCTTCTTTCGTCCACCGGAAACTTGGCCGGTGACTGATGTCTTCTGTCGGAGGTAGTGCCACACAGTGCCTTCAACACTGCGGACGTCATGCTTCCGTTGCCTATGAAAGGAATTAGTTGAGGGGTCGGGGGAGAATCCGATGGGAAAAAACATATATCAACGTACCGCATGTAGTACAAGCGCGCCCTCCTCTTCCGCGTCGCTGTTCTCTCCACAATCTCCACGCTCTTGACGTTCGGGCTGAACAGCTTGACGGACATCTCAACCGCAGTGCGAGTAAGCTCGTTACGTAGCAAAAACGAGGTGTCAATGCCTCTCAATCGGATGCTCAAACAGACGCCGGAGAACGGATCGCCGTTCTTGAACGTGACCCGCAGAATGTCGCCGACCTTCACGCTCCGGGGGTTCCTGCGGTAATCAAACAGTTTTTTGCGCTCGCTGGTAGGGTCAAGCACCGACAACTGTGACGTTGTAAGAGTAGCAATAGGGTCTCTGCAGACGGCACGAGTCGACGGCGGAGGCGGATAGATCTTCAGTTTTTTGGGCTCTGAACCAGCGCACACATTAGCCCAATCCACAACCACACAATCAAAAAACACGGCCATCGTATTCCCTTACCCTGATCAGGCCGCAGTCGCTGGGGAAGCTGCGACAGGAATGCCTCGGGCAGTTTCTCGGGCAGAGGAGTTGGCTGCGGTCGTGCAGAATACACAGTCGACAGTGCCCGCCGGGCGATCTGGGGCTGAACCAGTTCCCTGGTCCTCAGCGACGAGCGCACGCAGCCCAGCTGCCTTAACATCGGTGAAAAGGCCGCCATGACCGATGGATAGGGTGACTTCTGTTGGCAGCAACTGGAGATTTCCTCTTCTGCTTCTTCTGCTCTTTCGTTTTTGGTGGTTGATCCGGACCGAAGCGGCAGAATCACTCACCGCCCAAACACATTGAGCACGAGAATAATTTAGAGCGAAGCATCAGTTAACCAGGTAATAATCTTGGGGTTGTGCTGCCTTCGAATTTGCATTCATCCGGTCCTTTTCTTTTGAAGTGTTTACATTCTACATTGGTTGAAACACATATCTTCGTGATTTACCACAACCATGGTGCAAATGATGGCTGGCAGACTTTTGCGCCAGCAGGGCTTTAACTTGCGTCAATTCGCCTTGACGCAGACACGCAGTTACGGTAGGGCTTATCTTCCATTGAATTTCGTGTTTGTGTCTTTTCAGAACCGGTTGCTGACCGGAAACTTTTTTGGTTGTTCTAGCCATCCCTTCATTTACTCCCACGTCCTCCTCTCCCGAGCTAGATGAGGCTCTGGACCGGGTACGCAAAGGCCTTATTATTCCCTTCAGTCTCGGCGAGCAGCAGAGGAGGTTAGTCTTCCGGAAGAAGTACGCCCAGCGTCTGGAGGATAATCCTGTCGTTTTGAGACTTGGGGGCGCCCAAGAGGAAGAAGAATACGCCCTGCGGCCGTCGGGGCACCCAGAAGCGAAGATCACGAAAAAGGAATCGCTGGCAGTGGTTAGACTCTTCAAAACCCCCGAGGACTGGCAGAATGCTGCCCCCCTTCTGGCCGGTTTGAAGAAAGCGAGGATGGTGCTCAAGCAGGATCAGAGGGAATGGCTGGTGCGCCGGGCCGCCATGGCTGGCGCCCTGGGTTCTATCCTTGAGTGCGCCAAGCAAGCGGATCGGACAGCGTTTTGGTTAAATGAGGTCGGTGTGGTACATCGGATATTCTTTGCGCTGCACGTTATGGCACAGGAGGCAAATTTCGAGCCTGTAGCGACCAGCAAAGCCCTGAGCCTGGCGAAGCAGACTTCTAGGCTCATGGATATGCCCAGGCATAGTGTGCGCGACGTGGAGCTGGATCCCAAACACAGACCGTCCGTGATCAGTGTGCTGCTGGAGCTCAGCGCGAGCCAGGCCCTGAACAAGTTCGAGGGCCATGACCAGACCGGAGATGTGCTCCGGTACGCCGAACGTCTACTCGCCAACTGGAAATATGGCAACTTCCGCGGCACGGAGACCGACTGGCCCGCCATCGACTACATGTTGCAGCACAATGTCCTGATCTACAATGGCATGAAGCTCGCGCTCCAGGTCCAGGGGATCGCATCGAACAAATCCGTCAGCTCGATGCTCAAGAGCCGCGTCAACGAGATCGGTACATTGATCGCCAAACAGACCAAGGAGGTCCCGGCAAAGATTCAGGAACGACCGAGCATGGGCTATATCCAGAGCAAAGCTTTGTACCCATGATCTTTCTTGTGCTTTTCCTGCCTTCTTGCCTTTGGTATAAAAAGAGGCACAATGCATGTACATTATCGCTATCAGGGCAACCTTCTACTACTACCGAATTCACTAGTGTAAAATAGATTCACATTGTCAGGCACTACTTGAAGATAATAAACCCTAAGGGCTTTTTGAGCATTTACGAAGATTCATGTACCCGGGCATGGATATTCGTATCAATAATCTACGAAACCAGTTCCAGCGTGTTGTCCGAGCGGAAGCGTCCTCGAGCAAGCAAGCGAGTCGTCCCGGACACAACAGCAGGTCCAGACACAACAACCTACGCATTGTGAGCAGAATGATAGATAATAAGCGAACCATACAGTTGGGTGGGTACCATACCTGGCCTTCAATGGCGTGTGTCGACACTTGACTCTCTGGGAAACCTGCCAGGAAGATTTCGACACTGCTTGGCGGCACGCCAAAGTGACTTGGGCCATGATGTTGCCGGTAATCAAAGACATGGGTCTGGCTGATGGCACCGGCGATCCCCGGTCCGGTCAAGGCATATACCACGCGAGCCCCAGTGAAGATCCGGAGATCTGTCAGCTGTTGCGAGGTTAAGCGGTACTCGCGGTCAGCATCGACCCGGTGCGAGATGCAGAGCAAGCGGAGCTTGTCGAGTGAGAGTTCAGCGGTCGGCCCGATGTTGGCGAGCTGGCTCAGCACATTGCGGGAAGGCATATGCCCGGCTTCTAGACTGCGTGACTGGACCCATTGGCCGAGCTTGGACACAACCCCCGTGTGTGGCTCCATGATCTTTTTGTGGTAGTCTGAAATGGTCCGGGAGGAAGCAATAATAACCGTTGGAGACACACCAGCCGTCGCTAGTGCAAAGTCAACGCTCTCGCCTGCCACGGAGTTCAGAGCAACGGATGCATTTGCGAAAAGAGCAGCCATTACTTGGCACAATGGATACGACCGAGAAAGGGAATCAATGCAGAGGACCAGGTCGTTGCTGGTGACCTTTTGGGGCCGTGGCAGCACAGAGCTTAGAGCGCTGATTCCGGCAACCAGGTTCTATCGCACAAGTCAGCACCTGTCCAGCTTTATGAATTGAACCCGTCAAAAAATGACACACCTTTGGCGAGTACTCAACAAAGTCACCGAGGGCGGCTCCCGAAGGCCAGACAGTGGTCACAGAGGGTGTCGGTGTGCTAGGGTCATAGGAAGGCACGTCTGATCCGTGGATATTCCGGTTCTCTTCCACGAGGTTGTGCCAAACATTTACTTCCAAACGATTCTTGAGCTCTTCCGGGACGTGACTCCAGTCCATGTGTCTACTGCCATACTTGGCGACCCAGAGCACATGGGCCAGCTGGTCGTTTCCTTTGGCAACTACTGATAAATCGAGCGAACCAGCTTCCGCGATCAAGGCATCGGCTTTTATCTTTTGCAGATGAGCGGACAGAATATCCGGCTGCATATTGTGAGGAACAATAACCGTCTTATATCCGTAGAAGGCACCAGCTACTCATGTATTCAGTAACCATCAAATAATGCAGGAAGACGACTCGACATACCGAATATCGCAGCAAGTAGCTCAATCGAGTCCGTCAGACATACTGCAACTGTTTCCACCTTGGCACCACTGAGGTGCTGACCGATCACATTGATCTCTTGAGTGATGTTGTCCAGGCTATGCTCTTCCACGTTCTTTCCCAGTACGGTGTAAATCTTTCCTTGTTTTCCGGTCGCCGAACCGTCTTCGTTTAGCACACCACGAACAGCAGTCTTCCAAATATCTCGTAGATCGCCATTTCTGCCACTAGTCCATTTGAGTGCCCCAGGGTCTCGGATGTTCAAACCAGCCTTCAATGGAAACCCGTACGGTGTCTCTAAACTCCGGTATACTGCTGACTCCCCTGGTTGCCGGACCGGCGACGTCGTAGCTTGGCGAGCGAGCAGGAACGGATGGGTATCCGGCTCATTGGAGAAGACAAGCGAGGAAATGGCCACAGCGACAAGAGCCCCAGCGATTAGAGTCGTGTAGATGTTCCAGTCCGCAAGGATATCCGAGACCAAGGCATCAAGCCTGGCAACCAGCGTCGGGTCCGTCGCCATTTTGGAAGCAGCAGTCAATCCACACCACAAAATAAGAGAAAGCAGAGCACCTAGATACAGGAAAATATCAAGAAACAATAGTAGGATAAGGTAGAAGAAGGAAGACAGCAACTAACAAGACTCAGCCCCAACGTCATCGCCAGGCTCCAGCTGGCGTATGTCGTAAGGCCCGCTTCACCGCCTTGCCGCCAAGGCCCCGGCTGTCTCTCGGGGTGATCGATGCTTGTTGTCCAGGCCATTGTCTGCAGGATCCAAGCTCCTTATCACAACAATCCCACCTACCCCCTCCCCAACAAGGTCTTTCTGTCAGGTTTCTTACCCACAGCCTTGTGGTTGTGCTTAGGGAGGCTCTATAGACTTGAAGAGGCTCTTGTTTGCACAAATGAGACTGTGACAAGAGTTTTAAAATCTCTTTGCAAGGTAAGTCAGGTAAGAAAAGATTTGTTTCTTCAAGGTGAGTGATTTCTATGTAGAGAGAACAGGAAAAGACACTCACTGTGGTCAGTTTTCGCATTGTTCCTTCTTTTTGTCCCTGTTTCAAACTTCAATGGCATCCCAGCCTGTGCCCTCGACCCCCAAACCCCCGTCTGCCGCGTCGGAAGATACACGGACTCCTGGAAAATGGCGGCACCCACGTCTCAATGAGATTGTTCAGAGACAGAATGCCGCGACGTTTGGTGACAACAATATTCGGAGGTTGTCGTGGAATGGAGCTGCGCTGGTCGCAACCTGGGTCTTTGGGCCGACGCTGAAGTCACAGTGAGAAAGAGCCCAGGCAGTAATAACCAGACTCCTCTGCTGATTCTTCTCCCTTTTAGGGCGTTACGGGTGCAATTGTGGTCCCAAATTCCCATGTACCCAGATCTTTCGGCTTTCCTCCTCCAGGTTTTCTTCATCGTGAACATCCTCGTGGCATTGTTCCCTCTCTTCCGGCCCAAGGACGATCTGTCCGATATTCCTCTGACACCTACGCAACGTTCACTTCTTGGGCTCGACCCGACAGCAACTACCCCCCTGACGCCTGGCACTACTTACGTCACTCCGCCTCGCTATCGGCTCTCTTCGTCTCGTGCAGCTAGCCCCGCGAGCCGAAGCGGATCGCCATTGTCGGCGAACGCGGGGTTTTCCGGGCGCAGGGTCTCAACAGGGGGCTCGTCTTTCTCCGCATCGACAAGTCCTCTTCTACACAAGGTGGCCTCCAACGGAAGCCGAGAAAGTGGGCGAAGACCGAGCTTTGGCTCCCCATCTCCACTGCGAAGTTCTTTCGGAGAGTCTACGATGGCGCCTGCAACGCCCACTCCGGCGGGCAGGAAGCGTGCAAGCTTGGGTCTGAGCAATAAATGGTTATACGAGAGGAGCCGTCGACTATCTGCCAGCAACGGTGTTTTGTAATCTTTCTTTGGGTCATTTCGGTCGAGCTTTGGCGTGTCCGGCGCAATTTTAGATTAATGTGATAAAAATGATATATGAATCTTCATTCGTTTCCCTTTTAATTTCTCTATTTCCTCTTTCTGTCCTTTTCAGACAAAGAAACTCTCTATCTTTTCTTATTGTACGCCGAATTTGTTTCTATAGGCTAGCCCCGTGGGGTTTCCGCCTACGTATCATCCCGCATTCACAGCACAGGCAGGAGCACAAACACACCTAGGTCCAGATCACAGTCTCACGACGGCCAGCTTCTTCCTACAAGCTAGTTTAATTCTCTAGGCTATTTCCTACCGGCCACTATACCCACAAGGGACCTTCTGTATGAAATTCATAGCCTGAGGCCGCCCGCGCGTTATTCTCACGATGGGGGCCTCGGAGTCCAAGCTCGTTTTCAAGCAGGGAATCTTCCGCCTCTCAGAGGAGAAGAACATTCCAGCAGACGATCAATACTGGACTAAGGTGTGTGCTTTTACCTCTTGAACTTCTCACAGACTTCCATCGGTCGCTTACCCAAATCCAAGTTCTGGGAGCTCCCAGAGTCGACAGAAGATGTCTTCAGCCTCTTCACCCCATCGGACATCAGGCGAACGAGAGACCACGCGCTGTCAAACCTGGAGACGCTGCTATCGTCGGTAATATCTCGTCTAACGGCACTACGAAACAATCCATCGTTCCCAGATCCTCAGCGTGCACCGGACAGAGATGCTCTGAATTGTATTCGCATCCTCACACGCATCCTCCCCTTCATTTACGAAGCTGAGCATCTGGAGGAGTGGGAGGAGAAATTTTTCTGGACTCGTCGCAGAAAGTCTGCTCATGAGGCCCAGGTCGCCAATGAGGTTCTTTTCGATGAAGCCCAGGATGATGAGCAGCCGATCCCGGTTAGAGAAAATGAACAGGAAGACCTAAAGCCCTGGGCAGAGGAACTGATCGACACCTTGCTGGATCTTCTTTTTTATACCGATTTCACCATCCCAAATCTACCGACAGTCAAGAGCAAGGTTTCCTATTCGATATGGCAGAGTGGTGTCGGGTGTAATACCGCAATGGGGTCGAGCAAGGAACTGGAGAACAACCGATGCGAGATCCTCCGATTGCTGTTAACTTTGACCGGAAAAGCTATGTATATGCCTTCAAGTAAGTTTTTTTTTGATGTTTTTTTTCGTTTCTATGCCGGAAGCTATCGTGGAGTAGTTGGCTAACCAAGTGTAGATACCTTACCGGTCCAAGGAGTCAAGGCTATCACGTACATGGTAACCTGCTCGGACAAGCAGGCTGTCTTGACTCTCTTGTGCTCGTTATTGAATACAGTATGTTGAGAGCAACACATCTATATGGGAGGAAGAACACTAACCAGTGGTAGGCAATCAAGTACAATCCTGCATCTTGGAGGGTTCCATACGACCATGTAGTTTGGAAGGATTCCAAGCAGATGTTGGTGATTTACTGTCTGCAACTTTTACTCGTCCTCTTGCTCTATCCCATACCGGAAGATGGGCGTGGGACACCCCCGAAGAATTACTATCGGCATTATTTTGGACGGCTTCATCGACCGCAAGATTTCCAATTCCTCGTTGACGGCATGACGAGGATTCTGAACCAGCCAGTAAGCTCTACCTTCTTGATTTACTCCTTCTGTCGTGCTCACATTCTTCTCCACTAGATGCAGGCCACCAATTCATACCTTCCTGGAAGCCAGAAATCTGTCAAGTGGGCGCCCGAAATGATAATGTTATTCTGGGAAGCCCTGCAGTGCAATAAACGATTCCGATCGTTCATTATCGACTCGAACCGCTCGCATGATTTTTTGATACTCTGTATTTTCTATGTTAAGGAGTACAGGAACGATTCGTCCAAGCAGGGCATGGTTAGGATGTGCGTATTCATTCTGCAAACCATGAGCATTGAGCCTGCTTTTGGTCAAAGCCTGAACAAGAAATTCGAGGCGCAAGAGACTCTGCCGCAGAATATTCGACTATCTGGTTTTAGAGGCTCCTATGCTGACTATCTCATCATGGTATAACTTGCTCTCTTCTTTTCCATGCGTGACGGTCACTAACATTGTCCAACTTGACAGTCGATCCACAATCTGATGACAACAAGCAAAGGGAAACTGGACACAGTTTATCCAGCTTTACTCGCGATCGTGAACAATATCGCACCGTATGTCGAGAATCTGTCGGCCAGCACGTGCTCGAAAATCATTCAGCTCTTTTCATCAATGTCTGCCCCTAGTTTCTTGCTGGCGAATGAGACCAACCACACCCTTCTAGCTTCTGTGCTCGACTTCATCAACACGGTTCTTGAGAATCAGTTCACGAGTATGTCACCCATTATGTTATTCTAGGCCAGAAAACCACTAACCCGCTTTCAGAAAACCCCTATCTTGTCTATGCTCTTCTCAAATACAGCAAACGGTTCGAGGATCTTCGCACATTTACGCTTGAAAGCGGCCAGCAGGAAATCCAACGGCAAAGTGAGAGGCGCAAGTCCGAAGGAGGTTCTAGCGATATGGTGGCGAGTCCCACCTTCTCCCACTCTGAAGAAGATCCGCACGCCTCGTCCGGGGCCCGCTCGCCGCTGAGTCGCATTCCCGAAGAAAACAACCCGTTTACGATCGGTGGAGACGATTCAGATGAAGAAGGGGATGGCCAGAACACCCCATCTCGGTCTTCGCCTTCGCTTGAAAACTCAAGGCGACCGTCCATGTCATCTGTGGATGAGTCTGTTCCGTTCCGGGGTATGTCGGAGAAGGCACGGGGAAAGATGCCCGCCGGCCAACCTGGGTTCTCGAGACAGAACAGTATGGCAAGCCAGAGCAGCATGTCTGCGATCTTCTCGACCACAGCCGGCAGCTTTACTCCGACAACGGCTTGGGTCAGTCATTCTCTTCTCTTTGTTGGTTTAGGTAGTATATTTACTAACCTCTTCACCAGCTGGAGTCCTGGTTGCCTGAGCTTCCGCTGCACACAATCTTGACCATGATATCTGCGATCTACCCTCATATCCCTGAAACGGCGTTGAAATCAACCGCCAACCCAGAAGCACGCACCCTGATAAGTAACCTCGCATCCTTTTCCGAGGAACCACATGTTCACAGTATCATTGCCGAACCTCCACCCGTGGAACCACGTGGGTTTGAATGGACAACGCTCTCTCTGGGCTGGTACGAGTCTCTTCTGTGGGGTTTCATCTTTTCCAGCGAGATGGTTGTCGGGTCCGTGTCCGGCGCAACCCCCGGAACAGTGGGAGTCTGGAACGGAACAAGCATCAAGCTATTCAAGGTTCAGGAAGCTGCAGCCCAAGGGCCAACGCTTCTTGCTCCCAAGGGCGCCGTCGACGCCGTCGGCAGCAACCTAGTCCAACGCATCGGGAACCTGAGTCTCCGTGGACGGACCACGAGTGGTCAAGATATCTCTTCTCCCGTCGCTTCTCAGGCACCCAACGTCCGTGAAGTCTAGTGAATTCTATTTTTATTCTTTTTTTTTTTCTTTTTTAATGTCTCTCTATTACGTTCTTGTACTGTTTCATGACTTTCATGATACCTCATGGCGTTGCAAGAATCCAAGTAGCGTTTGTTTCGACGGAGTCCGGTATTCTTACTATATAGTTACCTGTTAGTATCTCAATATTAACCTTTCGAAACTAAGCGTTTAAGATACCAAAATACCTTTTTTGTACTTCTTTTTTCTTCGTATTTCTTGTAAAGGTGGTTGAATGCAAGAGTCGAAATATGGCAGGAAGAACATTGTTGATCAGTGGCCGCACGTGCTACAGGGATGAGACTGAGTGAGCTCCACGACAATCCGATCGCCTCATCACATCAACAAGGGTAGTTGGCAGTACTGTCAGCAAGATCGGGCTTTCTATTTAATTCCATGGTCAATCGAGTTAGAAGCTCTATAATTCACCTCAAATTCCGATGGTTCCGCTCCTCTCGCTCCTCGCCGCGAGCTCCGCGCTGTGGCTGGCCTGCGCGAATCATGCTGATGGAGCACCCATCCCTTCGAGTCTGCAGAACATCCTAAAGAATACCCATGGAAGCAAGGAATACGAGTATCCGACAGATTTCACCAGGGGGATCATGCCTGTAAGTGTTTCCGAGGATTTCAAGCGCTAAGATTCGTGCAGTGTATACTAGAAGCGCAAGCTGACATGTCTAGATCCCTGTTCACTCGCACAAGTAAGAGTCGTCTTGAAGACAGACGGAGAGATATCTAATCAGCATCTAATGGCACAGTGATTACTGGCGAGATGTTCCTTTTTACACCGGTACGGTCTTTGCTAGAGTCTTGCGCTGGTAAAAGGGGCACCACTGACTATCAAATAGGCCTGTCGAGAGGCTGCATGTCTACCGAAGCCGACGTCTGGCTGTATAACGATACCCTCTACGTTTGTCTCTCTATATCTCTCTGAGCTGTTCATTCCGAGCTATTCTGATTCGTTTAAGGTGGGCCATGACCAGTCTTCTCTGACCGAAGAGCGAACGCTAGAGTCGCTGTACATTAATCCGATACTGGACGTCCTCAAGCGTCAAAATCCAAAAAGTGCTTTCGTAACCTCGCCAACTAAAAAGTACGTCGGTGGGATTTACTGCTACCAAGTCTCACGTTGATTCTGACCAGAGAACCATTGTTGTTAGTGGCGTATGGGACACTGCTCCAGAGAAAACCCTCTACTTCTTCATCGATGTAAAGACATCCGGAGAGGAAACCTTCCAGGCCGTCATCTCAGCCCTTGAGCCGCTGCGTGAACAAGGCTATCTCACCACCATAACGGACAACAAGACCATCACCAACGGCGCGGTCACCATCATCGGCACCGGCAACACCCCGTTGAAGATGGTCGGCCCCGTCGCAAACCGAGACTACTTCTACGATGCGCCTCTTGCCTCATTAGACGAACCGGAGTACGCCGACATCACCTCGTTGATCTCGCCCATCGCCTCGGCAGACTTCGAGGCCGTCGTGGGCACCGTGACCGCCGATACGGACCCGGTCTTGAGCGATCGGCAGCTCAACACGATCCGCGACCAGATCGCCGCTGCGAAGAGCAAAGGCATTGGAGCCCGCTACTGGGACACCCCTTACTACCCGGTCAGAAAGCGTGATGCGGTCTGGCGCACGTTGTTGCGCGAGGGCGTCGCCTTGCTAAACGCAGACGACCTGGATGCCGTAGCGGAAGTCTTCTAGATATGATCGTATATTATAAAGCTAGAACATTCAATATAAATTATATTGAAGTAGAAATTAATTTCTGCATTAATCTGTTTAACTGGTCCACCTTTCAATTTGTATGGAAGTCACATGACCTTTTAATTAAATCCGGCACGCGTCCAGCACGCGCCACTTTGGCGTTCTGCGACGTTTTCTAACAGTCTTGAGAAGGACAACAGCCCACACCCGCCGAATCCTCCCATCTCCATGTCCAAGTCCGAGCTGGGCGATGTGCTGGCCCGCGAGCTGCCCGCAGACGTGAAGCTCACTGTTCGCCATGTTTCGTCGACGCCCGCTCCGTGTGCGGCCCTCTTCGCGCCCGCCCCGGGGGACAGCGCGGAAGCGACGTTCTGCGCGAGCCACTTCTTGGCGGTGTCGATCGATCAGCAGTCTAGCGGCCAGGAGCTGATGGTGTTTGGGATGGAGGTGCTGGTCTACAGCAGTGCACACCTGACGACCGTGTTTGTCTCCAAGGCCGACTCGACAGGCTACCTGATGAGCCCTGGCCGACGGGCGACGACGGCGACGACGGCGACGACGGCGACGACGACAACGGCGCCCAAGGTTTCCGTGCTGCGGGTATTATCCAGCACGTTTCTCTCCTATCTGGTGCAGACGCATCAGCGGCCGGGCGTGCGGTTGGTGCTTTCGCTGTTTGCCCGCGCCCAGAACCAGTACCTTTTCCCTGGGAGTGTTGAGAATCCAGCGAAACATGTTTTGGACGACCGGGGGTTGATCCGATGGTGGTGCCGGGCGGTCGATCCGATCTTGCGCGAATATGAGCCGGAGTCGTCTGCGTCGGCAGATGAGAAAGAGTTGCTCGACCGGGTGATGGAGTCGGATAAGACGTCCGCCACGGCGTTCCTGATCGTGCCCGGGTGCGATAGGTTTGAGACGCGCGGGTTTTTCCCCGGCAGTGCGCGGTCGGACGACAAGGACCGGCCGAGATGGGTGAACGCATACCCTGTGCGACAACTGTGCAAGAACCCGGCCGCGCCGCCTCGGTGTCTGGTCCCTCGGTTTCCCGACGATCCGAAGACGCGGTTCCTGGTCGATTTGGATGATGAGCTGCCCGAGGAGAAGACGGAGACCGGTGATGCCCCTTCGTCGGCGGCCGGCCAATGGCGGAGTGTCAAGTCGTTAGATCAGTTCTGGGAGATGATGTCGTTTCGACAAGAGTGCTCTGCGGGGAGACTGGTTGGGTTTCTGTGGTTGGTTTTGAACCCGCCGGGCCTGATCAATTCGATTCCCATGTCAAGCTCGGCTCTGCCTGCTGCCAGCGAAGTCCCAGGCACGACCTCGGGGTTGGGATCGGTGGTGTCCGACGGAGCGACTCGGCAGACTTCCTCTACGGCGGCGATCGGCAGTGACACGACTGCGTTTTTCTGGCCACAGCCAGGCCGCGGACACGTTGTGCTTAGCGAAACCGACTACAAAGCAGCCATGGATCTGCTACTTTCCAAAGACTTTGAGACCGAGGAGCTCGCCGTCGCCAGCACCAAAGTATGGTCCGACAAGGTCGCCTCCCTTGCAGACGAACTCTGGGTCGGTCAACGCATCGTCGGTCAGAGAGAGGAGGCTACGGGGCAAGACGCAGCGATATCAAGCGAGCCAACAGCCCTCCTGAACACCGGTTTGGTTCGCAAACGCAAGAAGAGCGATGCGGCCGGTCAATCCAACGTAGACGACTCGACACCTGCACAGGAACCCGGGGACGTGAATGTGCTCAGCGCGAGCTTCATCCGGAAAAAGAAGAAGACTTGACCTGGCTTGGTGTTTGAAAAGGATACTTGGGGATGTCATTATGCATAGCTAGGGGCTTCGGCGTTGTCTTGCCATCACGGACTAGACGGGAATTATTGGAGAGCATCTATGGAGTTCTGGCAACGTCTTTCAGCGAGATATCAATATTATTACCATTTCCTATTCATTCTCGAGGGATTTTCTATATATAACCTGGCAAGACCACGGAACGCAGTCCCCATTCCATGGACACGACAATAGTATTTGTATACACCAACAAACCAAATAGTCAAAAGAAACGTGGCGTGTCGAGTCGAGTCGAGTCGAGTCGAGTCTTGACCCTGGCCAATAATAATAACAACGATAATGCGGTGAAGTTGACAGGTTGAAGCAAAAAAAGAAAAAAATACCGAAGCGAAATCCCAGAAATCTCGGCTCCGCTGAAAGAATCCACCTGGCAAAAGACATCCACGCCAACTGCCAACTGCCAACGCCGAGGATCCGCAGTATCCGGCGTCGGGGTTCTGTTATTAGGTCTTAATTTTGCCTGGTGTTTTGCTATTTGGTTAATTTATTCGATTATATTCTTTCTTTCCTTCCTTCCTCTCTGTCTGGCTGGTTTAGAATGTCATCGTGTCTTTGGGTCCGTCCAGTTTGCCCATGCTAGAGCCAACGCCGGTTTCGAACCCCCTGAATGGCGCTCCGTCCATGAACCATGGCGGTGTCTCCCTCCTGGACGTCCTAGGATGGGGTTGCCTGATCTGGTATACCTGTGTGGTCGCTGTCTGTGCGTTGGGATACTGTCAGATGTACATTTCTGCTGCTTGCTTCCTCCGCCAGTCGTTCAGTCAGTACTGGAGACGACGTGTGTGATCATATCATGGCTGATCAATTCGATTTATTGAGAATAGATGGAATCATTTCTCCCGGCGACCACACAAGTCGTATGCGGCCAGTGCCTCCGACGCGCCCCATGTCACCGTCATCCGCCCGGTCAAGGGCCTTGAGCCCTACCTCTACGAGTGCCTGGCGGCCACCTTCCGTCAGGATTACCCACGCGACAAGATGACGGTGTGTTTCTGCGTGGCGAGCAAGGATGATCCGGCCTACCCGGTGCTGCGACGTCTGGTGGACGATTTCCCGCACGCGGACGTGCGACTATACGTCGAGGAGGAGGACCCATTGCTGCAGGACGACAGCCCGTACACGCTTGGCCCGAACCCCAAGATCCGAAACATGAGTCGAGCGTACCGTGAAGCAAAGGGCGACGTTGTCTGGATCGTCGATTGCAACATTTGGGTGGGCCGGGGAGTGTGCGGGCGAATGGTCGACAAGTTGTGCGGATACGGACCAGCAGGCAACAAACCCCATAAGAAGTACAAGTTTGTACACCATCTGCCGATCGCGGTGGATGTGAATGGCCGGGTGACCCTACGAGACGAACAAGAGGCTCTGTTGGGAGGCCACGCCGCCGACAACGATTCCACCGATTGGTCAGGGGACCTGCTTGCGGCCGGGGGCGGGCGTCTTGAGGAGCTGTTTCTCTCGTCGTCGCATGCGAAGATGTACACGGCCATCAACACCGTGTTGATTGCTCCCTGCATTGTGGGCAAGTCCAACATGTTCCGTCGTTCGCACCTTGACCCTCTCACCGCGCCGGCTGCGTCAGACCCGTCGAACCACCCCCACGGCGTTCCACGCCATCCGGGCATCGACTACTTCTCCGACAACATCTGCGAGGACCATCTGATCGGCGACCTGCTATGGAAGAACCAGATCCGCGCGGAACAAGAGCAGGGCGAACGATGGGGCAAGCACGGCCTGGTGTTCGGCGACTTGGCCATCCAGCCCGTCGCGCAGATGAGCGTACACGCCTACTGGGCGCGCCGCGTGCGGTGGCAGCGGGTGCGCAAGTTCACCGTCTTTCTCGCCACGCTCGTCGAGCCGGGCACCGAGTCGCTTGTCTGCTCGCTGTACGGCGCGCTGGGTGTGACCACCTCGCTGGCCCGGTTCTTGCAAGGAAAGGGCATCGAATCCGCCGCCTATCTGTCCACCTGGCCCGCCTTTGTCGCCTTCTATTTCGCCAGTCTCCTGACCTGGATCTTTGTCGACTGGACCCTGTACCTCAAACTCCATTCTGCACAGACCGTCGAAGTCGACGAGAACACACCCTTCTTCGCGCGCCCGGTCTGCCGCTCTTCTCCTTGTTCAACCTCCTCCTCCTCCTCTTTCATGTCCCCGCCGACGGCTCGCCGGCCCTTTCTGCATTGGCTCGCAGCGTGGCTGGGTAGAGAAGGCCTTGCCCTCCCGGTCTGGGTCTGGGCCTTTTACGGCGGTGTCACAGTCGACTGGCGAGACCGTCGGTTTCGAGTCGGTCTGGACATGAAGGTCCGTGAAATCAACTCTTCACCATATGGATCTCGGAAAGTCAGATGCGATTGATTATCACCTCACTACTTGTACATATCTTCGGTTTAAACTTCGGTTTATCAAACTCTTGTCATAGATTTAGAAGAAATCCAAAATCGAATACTTTCTTTTTCTTTTCTTTCTATACGAATGGTAAGGGAGGTAAAAAATTAAGGCTCCGCCACGCCACTCTCCAAGCCTGCCCCCTTGTCACATCCCAACAGCCACTCCACAACCTCTTCGCCAGGCGAGAGCTTCCTCGGGGCTGCGTCTTGCTCGGCCTCCTCGCCAACGCTAACCTCCACCTCCACTTCCTGCTGGTCTTGCTGTTCTTCTGTCTCTGCTTCTGTCTCCGTCTCGGCAGCCCAAGCAGTCCGCTCCGCCAGGAAAACGGCATCGTGGCCTGCAGCGTTCTTGACGGAGAGGTCTGCACCGGCCTCCACAAGCGCCTTCACACAGGGTAAATGCGTGTTCAGCGCCGCCCAGTGCAGCGGCGTATTGCCCGAGTGGTTCTGGTGGTTCACCACCGCGAGAATCTGGGCTTGGTCCAGAATATTCCCGGATGTGAGTGTTGAGAGGAGGAATGACAGGATTTCTTACTCGTCAGTTGAAGCTTTACCTTAGGAAGAACTGCACTAGAGGCCATGCTTACCATGGTTTCCATTTGCAGCTGGAAAATGCAACAGACACGCCCCCGAACCGCCTTCACTCTCGGGCTCTGCGTCGATGGCCGAGGCGACAATGCTCGCGGGAGAACAGGCGTGCTGTGTCGCGAGGGCGTCGATGTCGGTCTTTAGCGCGGCGAAATCACCGGACCGTGCATCATAGATGAGGTCATCGATTGCCTCGAAGGAGAGAGATATCGTCGCCATTGTGTCTGGGGGTGTTAGCCTTGGGAAACTATATCATGAAGACATGTCGAGTGGAGGGGGAAAGAGGAAAAGGCAAGAAAATGCATTGCGCGCATGTGAAAAGACTTGTTTCATAGAAAAGAAAAATCAATAGTATCAAAGTACAGAGATCTTGGAATTTTTCTCTCTTTCGATTATCTTGAGGCCGTATCGGACCCCTCCCTCATGATATCCGATAAAAATTAAGAGCAGAAAAAAAAAAAGACAGGAGAGGGGATAGTCAGATTGAAGCTGCGCAGCACCTTGATAATACATAGAACAACAAGAATCATAGAACCCGACTCAATTATTTGACGAAACAGTATACTCACTCACCTTTTCAGATCAATAATAGCTTGCTGTTGCTGCGGGGATGCCATCTTCTTCACGGAGGAGGAAAATCTCGGATCACGTGCGCTGTGGGGGGCCATAGTACAACATAGAAGTTACTATGATACTAGGGAGTTAGCATAACCATAATAGTTGGGTGGTTATAGATTACTGCTGCCATCTATTGATATAATCCATAATACATGATAATAAGAGAAAACGCCCGGCCACCCATACTCCGCTAAAGGTATCTCGAGGGGGGGAAATAGAATAGTAGAAAGGCGAGGATATTCAACAGGTCAATCCCTCAACCAGGCGCGTCGTTTTTCCTCCTTCTTCTCCCTGCGCTTCTCTTTGAACTGCTTGACCTCCTTGCGCGTCAACTTTTTTGCGCTGCGCTCCGCCTTGAGACTGCGCCCGTCGTGGCTGTTCGCCGCCGCGTCCACGTCGAAGAAGGCCCGCATCTGCCGCCGCGCCTTGTTCTCGTCGTTGAAGTTCTCCGGCGCCAGCTCTGCCGCCTGCCAGCGTCCTGTAAACCGATTGAAGGCCCCCGTCGCCGCGTAAGCAGTCGCCGGCTCTGTTCCTTCCGCCACGCCTCCAGGCCCGGCCCCTTGCCCTCCTTCCTGCTCGTACCGGCGCGCATACGGCGCGGTGGGATCGTAGTCCCCGTGGATCGCCGGGTTATATCTTCCAACATCTGCTGCCGCGTCGGAGGGAGACTTGCGCTTCTCTGCCGTCTCCGGCTCGTCCTGACCAGCACCAACACCGGCAGCGGCAGCGGTAGCAGCAGCAGCATCCGGCACGCGAGGGTTTTCCCATTGTGACACGCTCGTAAACCGATTGTAGAAATAGTACGCTTGGGCAGCGGCATCCCAAACCGGTTCCCATCCATCGTCGGCCGTCTGGGCTTGACCTGGCGGTGCCTCGTCGGGGAGCGGCGGAGGGACTTCGTCGGGCAACGGGGGTGCAGGCGCAGACGTAGATGCGGCAGGAGCTTCTTCTTCTTCTTCTTCTTCCTCTTCCCACTCCTCTCTCGCTTCCCCTTCCTCTTCCTCTTCTTCTTCTTCTTCCTCCTCCTCCTCATCATTTGGCTGTGTAAATTTCGGCTCTCTATCTCGTGATGTCTCTTTCTTCAATGCGTCTTCATCGTCCCCTTCGTCGTCTGAGGCTGCCCTCTTCGGTGGTAACGAGGGAGGCACCGACGACACCCCATTTGCCTCTCTGTCTGAAGAGTGACTAGCGGACATCTTGAATTAGCGGAACGGAAATTCAGCAAGGGTAGAACCAGTCAAAGAAAAGGAATCTTATTTATTCTTTTCTTCGGTTCTCACGATGCCAGCCGGTTCAAAGCGCGAACCAGAGAGACTCTCCTTGAGCGCATTTCGTATTTATTATTGGAGCGCATCGGATATTTCGCCTGAGGCAGTCACGCTAGTCTACTTATGGGCTAGTGGTCACGCACCGATGAATGCCACCGCCTTCTCCACCGCCTACATCATGCATCGGCAGTTTTGGACCTGGCATTTTTCATACAACGATCTAATTTAATAAAATGATGGCAGCATTGAAGATACATGGGGAAGATTCAATTTAATACTACAGTCTGATTGCCTGTTCGAAATACTTGTTCAAAATACTTTTTTCAAGGCCAGCGAGAATCGCAGGAAGTGGAATTTTCAACGTGCATGCAGCAGGTGAGATCTCGATCGACGGTACTATTCAACAAATCGCATGGGTTTTGCCTGTTTTTCCCTGCAAGGAGTGCTTTTCGCCATGGTAATACGAATGCTTGTGCTTGCGTTGAGCTCTGGCGGAATTGGAGCCGTGGATATGAGACAGTCTATAAAGGATTAGTAGTAGTTCCAAGGAGACAGTAAAATGGAACGACGTACTGTTCAAACTTCTCCATGGTATTCTTATCCATATCTTTCAATGTCTTCAAAGCGGCCTTGATGTCTTCCAGTAACGTGTGGCAGCGGTTCATGGTGAAGTCCTCGCGCAGAACGACCCGCATCATCTTGAGATTATTACTATGCGGCGCCATGGTGTACGCCGGGACAACCCAGCCGCGTTCACGTAGAACATGAGCAAGGGTGAACTCATCATAGAAGCGAGATTCGTCGGGGGGAAAGCGGAAGGCGACCAGCGGCAGGCCACGGCCATGAGTGTCGCTCATGATAATAAAGCCCAGTTCTGTCAGCTTCTCGGACAGATAGTCGGCGATGCGGGTAATATTGGTCATGATGGCGCGATAGCCATGCTTTCCAAGGCGAATGAGTTGGTAATACTGGCCGATAACGTGAGAAGCGCCCTTGGAGAAGTTCAAAGTGAAGCTGGCCTGCTCGGCGCCCAGGTAGTTGATGTTGAAGATGAGGTCTTTGGGGAGGTACTCCGGGGAGCGCCAGAAGACCCATCCCACACCGGGGTAGACCAGGCCGTACTTGTGACCGGAAACGTTGATAGAAACGACATTCTCCAGTCGGAAATCCCACTCCAAGTCGGGATTGACGAAGGGAGCAACAAACCCGCCACTGGCCGCGTCGACATGGATCGGACAGGCAATCTTCTTGGACACAAGCAGGTCGTTGATGGCCTTGACGTCCTCGTACTCGCCCGTGTAGGTGGTTCCCAGGATTGCGCAGATGCCAATCGTATTCTCGTCGATCATCTCCACGGCCTCTTTAGGGTCGATTACGTACCGTTTTTCCGTGCAGAACACGTATCGTTCCTCAACGTCAAAGTACCGTGCGGCTTTCTCCCAGCAGACTTGGACTGCGCTGTTCATAATGATGTTGGGCTTTGAACAGTCCTTGCCCGCCGCTTTGCGCTTGTTGGCCCAGGTCCTCTTCATGGCAAGCATGGCCAGCATAATAGCCTCGGAGGACCCGACTGTTGACGTGCCCAGGGAATCTTCCGTCGCGGCGCTTGCAGTGGGTGCGTGGAACAGCCGGGCAATCATATTGACACAGCGGTTTTGGATCTGGGCGGTTTGGGGATATTCCTCATAGTCGATGAAGTTCTTGCTCAAGGATTCGGTCATGAGCTTCTGGGCTTCATCTTCCTATACCCGGTTAGATTTGAACTGGGTGCGTTTGTTAAATTCAATGGCCTCCTTACCATGTAGGTAGTAACGAAGCTTGCAAGACTAGTTTTTATCGGCGTTAACAATGTGATCAGTAATGCTATATTTCTCTCTGGCTCTCACTTTAGAAGCGGCTGTCCATCCAGGCTCAGCTCATCCTTGATCATTCGATACGCAATCTCAGGCGGCATCTCCTTCTCCGGCATCTCATGAGCTGGTAATTCTTCCGCGGCAAAACTGCTTCCATAGACGTTCATGGATAAGGTGTCCTCTCTGGACGGGCCGGGCTGCAACGGCTGCAGGGGCTGGATCTCAGCATCCTTATTCACTTTGGCGAGATGGACCATTTTGAAACGCAGTTATCAAAGAGGTAGTTTTGATTGCATCTGAGGCATGCTTGATGGAAAAGAGCTGCTTCTGCCGTCTTGTCTGAAGCTTCTCAGAGTTGAGTTGTGCCGGGAACGGACGGCTGGGGAGAGGATGACGTCGTCTATACCACAACCCCTCACAATCATATGTTATTTTTTGATCTCGCGTTGCATAGGAGTGTTATTGCTAGATTAATAGATGAGGCAAAGGAGAGACTTGGTTTATACTGTCCAGTGACTACTCTCTTGTCTTGTATCTGGGTGAGGTAATGACCTCAATGGCGTCTAGACTCCATCAGGGCCTTTTGAGCAGCCATTTAATATTTGCCTAGGATATCTCACTGGTGAATAGTGTCAGCAGCTAGTGACTGGAAAGATGGAAAATACTTGGATTAGGTACCTTGGTATTGGGCAATTCACCCCCATTTGATTCTCTATCACATTGTCGTGCTAGGGCTCAGGGAAAGGGCGACTATCTCCTGCCATCTTCGCCCTGAACCATCGTCGTCTCATTCTCTTGAATTATTATCCCAGCCGACTGTCTGTGAGGCTCGAAGGTCGAGGAAAGTGTCGTTCGATTCCATCCTTATATAAGATGTCGATTCGCTTTGATGATGTCGAAGAGACAACCTGCTTAATACCTTAGGCTTGGATTTGCTAGGACGGCCAAATCTCGATATTATCAAAGGAGATACTCTGTATTATCTCGATATCTCTCCGGTGGGCAGGCAGAGCTGCTATTCTTTTCGGCCTGTGATTTAAGCATCACGTGGAGACGCGTCAACGTCGCGTCGCGTCTTCCCCGCGTCGGAGGTTCGAGATATTTGCAACGCCTTGCTTCAACATGTCCAGCTCTTTCACTGTAGATGGAATAGAAGAGGCACTTCTCTTGCGTTCAGTGCTCCAGAACGCTGAACATTGAGAATCAAATCAGTTGTAACTATGAAGCAGGCCGAAAAACGTGCTGTGTTTCCGACAGCGGACTGTCTACAAGCAATTTCAGTTTCTGACGTAGATGAGTTTCAAGGTTTCATATGCTAATACTGAGTTATCGGAGCATGCAGATACCAGTCTCTTGAGAATTGATTCGGCCTGGTTGCGCGAAACCGAGGAACGATCAAGCGTCGAGCCTGAGGATGGGAGGTTATAGTACTTTGTTTCTATCATGCGTTATTGTAGTATAGGGATATATGTAATGCTTTTTCTTCTTTGTTTGCCTTTTTCTTAGATGTTTAATCTTAAAAGTTCTACAAAATACCATCACAGATATTAGTTAGTATAAGAGTACTTGATATAACTATAGGCCGGATCCAACCTAACATATATCTTATCCATCTTGTCTATTTCTACAGCTTTAGATGTGGGTAATGAATAAAATTATATGTATATATAAGTAGATTACAATACTATGATGTCAATAGGATATGGTATTATTATTTAGATATTGGTGTTATAGACTATTCTGTCTTGTCAAGATATAAGAAGTATATATAAACTGTTAGAATATATATAAAGTAATATCAAAGTCTAAGTATCAACAAAACTATCACCACTCAACACTAATACTAAAGATATTAAACATGAATCTCACTGGGAGAAATAGAGTCCTTAATTCCTATTACCAGGTAGTATCTACAGTGTCTTATAAATATGATATGGTGGTATATGCTAACCATGGCCCAACATCAATACTAACTACTTCATACTACAAAACAGACAGTATAATCTTACTAGAGCCTAAGAATATAAATTATTCAATGCATAAAATTATGGTATGTCTACACTCTGTACTTCGTTGATGGCGGTGTACACTGTACAGTCATATCGAGTCTATTGACGCTCTCAACACACAAGTCCAACATGCCCAACAGATAGCCAACATCTCACAGTCAACAGCAGATGCCCAACTATTCCATATCCCGATACTCCATACGCGAACTCCAGAACCCACTGCTACAGCTGCGATGACCCTTTGCAACGGCGTTGAGCGAGTGGAGCATTCAATAGCAAGCGCAAGGAATTCGAAGCAGCTCGAAGACAATGTAGTCTCCTGCCCGGTAGATCGATAGATCCCTGCAAACGAACAAGGCCGAAATTAACCTTAGACAAAGGAGGCGATCACTGGGGAATCCAGCATGCAAAGATTTACTAGTTGCCAGCACGAGGCAAGTCGCTGGGGAGGAGAGAAGGCAGGAGGATGCCCACAAGGATGAGTCAGCAGCTGCAACCACATGCCCTCCCTCGCCCACCGTCATTCCTCTCTGACCTCCACGGCAAAGAGTCGGCCAAGACGGCCAACACAGGCATCAAAACACTGTTTTCATGAATGCATGGGATATGTGGGCTCGCAGCAGGCTGGGCGGTGTGATTCTTCTTTCTCTCCTCCCCACCGGTAATGGCGGAGGAAGAGATGCAGCGTGGGCATGACTCGGACGCCCTTGCAGGCCGCCCTTGGGCCGACCGACAAGCACCGCGCCAGGGTAATCTCCGGATGGTGCTTGGCAGGTCTCGATGAGGTCGGTGGCAGAGGAAGCCAGCAAAAGGAAGGATGAGGGGGGAAGATGGGCGTGAGGAATGGACGCTGCCTCCCCAAGTAGTGGTAGGGAATGGGATAGATGGGCAGCAGCCGGCGACAGGAATGCAAGCAAAGGCACAGACATCGTGCCAGTATGGAGGAGGTCGGGATGGTAGATCCATACCAGAGGGTGAGATCTCTGAGCGCCCTGTGGTCACGGAGAAAGTGCCTTGCGTGCTGCATTCCAGGGTCCAGGGACAAGACACGCAGGAACAACAGCAACATTGAGGGAGAAGCGAGCTCACGGACCGCCGGAAAGACCTATATAAACGACCTGGAATCGGGCCTTCAATCGACTTTCTCTTCATCATCCAACACTCATTCACTTCTCTCACTTCCTTTCGGGGTTTCCAGTCTTCTTCCAAGCCTTTCGCTTCCAAACCACAAAACCGTTCAAAATATCTCTCCGAGTTCAAACTCTCGTTTAATACCAACCCCACAGTCACAATGCAGTTCTCTCTGACCGCCGTTGTTCTTGCTCTTGCCGCCACTGTGGCCGCCGCTCCCTCCAGCCCCATGGCCGGTGGTACTGGTGCCGGTAACGGTGTTGGCAACAAGGGTAACAGCGAGATCAAGTTCCCTGTCCCCGATGACATGACCGTCCAGCAGGCTCAGGCCAAGTGCGGTGATCAGGCTCAGCTGTCTTGCTGCAACAAGGCCACCTACGCTGGTGACACCACCACCGTCGACAGTGGCATTCTTAGCGGTGCTCTCAGCAACCTGATCGGCGCTGGCTCTGGTGCCGAGGGCCTTGGTCTCTTCGACCAGTGCTCTAAGCTGCCCATTGCCGGTAAGATCTTCCTCATCTTGAAGATATTGATTTCTCTGACAACTTTTCAGCAGTCATTGGTGTCCAGGACATTCTCAACCAGCAGTGCAAGCAGAACATTGCTTGCTGCCAGAACTCTCCTTCCGACGCTGTGAGTATTCATATCAAAAGATTTCTAAACGCTTCAACTAATCAACTTCTAGTCCGACGACCTGGTTGGCCTCGGCCTTCCTTGCATTGCCCTTGGCTCCATCCTCTAAACGTCTCGCCATTCAGTTGGGCTCGTCCATTCAGCATGTTGTCCGCCACCTCGGTCTTCAGACCGGATCTTCTGGTCTGTGGTGGCTTGGTCGGTGGTATATTGCGCCGTGCACGGGTTTGAGTCGTTTTCTGCATAGGGTTCCTCTCAGCATGCATATGGTGTCGAGTGTTTAGATAGGCACATGTACTGGTCACTGCGTGTATCTTTACTTGTGTCATGTGGTACTCGGAGAAAGAAGACTTGCTTTTGTTTTACACTTACCTTTCTGGCACTCGCCAACTCTTGTAGTTTGGCTTGTCCAGATCGCTTAATTCATAGACTTGCTCCTAAAACCTCAGTATTATGATCAACTGATCGTTTCCCCGTAAGCAGTAAATTTAATCTAATTCCTTTTCTCAATCATCAAATAGACATCCTCTTACCCTTCTATCAAGTAGCCTCCTGCAGATACGAAATAAGACTTCACAGCCTGTCAGTAGAAGCTTACTTTCCTAGCGATTCACTCTTTTCAATCGCCGGCCGGCCGTCCTCACTAAACACAGCAGGCTCTTTAAAACTATACCCTGAGTAGTTATAGCATACACCTCCACTCACAGGTTAAACAGTCCCTTGGATTTAATCTGAGCATATTTCATTCTTTATTACTATCTAGGGACCTAGGTTGAGATAAAAATTACAATATCAAATACTCCCGATAGATTCGTGCATAGCCTACAGCTTGCTCGAGATACCCTCAACCCACAATGACTCTGTCTTTTTCATCGACTCTAATGCTTCCTTCTCGATCCGTGTCAGGAGTTCTGCGCATGTAGGGATATCGTGTATCAATCCGATGACCTGGCCAGCGGTCCAGACCTAAACAATAGATACTTAGAATCTAGTTCATGGGAAAAGAGAAAAAAACTGGCAAAGAAAGAAAGAACTTACCCCAAAGTCCACGTCGCCGTTAAGGAAAACCTGCCGTCCACGTTTCCCGCTGACGAAAGGCGCAATCTCCGAGAACTCACCCGAAGTGCTCTCCTTTTCAACCTTGATGGCCTCGCGGGTGACCTGGTTAGCGAAGAGGCGGGTGGTGTTCTTCCACCGGCGCATGACGAGCGCGGTGTCGGTTTCCTGTGCGTTGACGATGGCTTCCTTGACTTTGAGATGGATGGGGGCTTCAATGGTGCACATGAAGCGCGTGCCCATGTTGATGCCCTCTGCTCCCAAGCTCAGGGCGGCGGCGAGCCCCTGGCCGTCCGCGAAACCTCCCGAGGCGATGAAGGGGATACCGCCGAGCTCCTGGCGTGCCCGGCTCAGCAGGATAAAGTTGGTGATGTCGTGTTCGCCGACGTGGCCCGCACATTCGAAGCCGTCGATCGACAGGAAATCCACGCCCAGCTTCACCGCGGATTTCGCGTGCCGGATCGTCGTGCATTTGTGCAGGATGGTCGTCCCCGCCTGCTTGAGTTGCGCGATCACAGGGCCAGGGTTGTTGCCTGCCGTCTCTACAATCTTCACGCCTTCTTCGATGATGACCTGTGCGTACGCTCCGTAGTCGGGGGGAACCAGCGCGGGCAGCAGAGTCAGGTTTACCCCGAACGGCTTCTTGGTCATGCTCCTGCATTTGCGGATCTCCTTTCTCAGGTCTTCGGGTGTGGGTTGTGTGAGGGCCGTAAGCTATAGATTCATTAACCACTTGACCAAAGTTTTATATCAACACCCATGCAATTTAAGAAAAAAAAGGGAGAGACACACGATGCCTAGCCCACCTGCATTGCTCACTGCCGCGGCCAGTTCAGAGTAACCGACCCATTGCATCCCACCTTGCACCACAGGAACTAGAAAATAATCAACCAAGTGCTCTCAAAACAGGGTAGATGGCTTATTTTTTCTCGTACTTGAGATCCCTAGCTTCCGGGTGAGAGCTGTGTTGAAAGGCATAGTTATTGCCGAGGAGTGAGATAAAGAGGCAGTGACGTCAACGGGATTTGCAGCACCAGGAACACAAGTCTAATTTTTGACACTTATTCGTTCAATCGACACGTATCTTAGTGAGGTCGTGTACTGACTCGTCGAGATATCTTGCTCGAGAAATGTGGTGTTGGAATGTTGCCTCTAAATAGTAAATACCATCCCCGTCCAGGTGACAGTAAGTTGCCGAGGTTGATGACCGGCTGTAACTAGTGAGAGGAGATCATCTATCAACAAGGGAACGCCACAAATTGGACGAGCTAAAGGCCATGGAACTTCAGGATTATTATCAGAATAGATCTTGCCAGGTCATAACGCAATTATACAGCGGATGGAGAGCGCTCTGTTGACAGGCGTGAAGAGAGAAGAGTCCAAGAGCCTGAGGCTGGAGCAGCAGCATGTGATCTGGGGACAGTCACTGTAGGACAATCTTCAGACGCTCAGTAATTACGTAGGAGATGCTACGAAGTACAAGAGTATTAAATAGCACCTAGACGCTGGGATATCAAATAGATCATATTGATTGATTTTGAAGATAAAACTCGGGAAGTCGAGTTCAATCTATCGAGACAAGAGGTTCCCATTGAGATTTTTCTACCAAGCAATCCACTGAAAGCAGGAACCGGTGTAGATCGAATCCCTGAATAGAATCTCTGATAGTCTACGGCGTACGGTATTCAAGCTTGATATCTTTCAAGTCATGTCGCCTTGATATGAAACCCATTTGTCTCATGGAAAGAAAAGAATGGGCGATTAACGACGGGCGTCCTTCTCAGGATCTCGCTGGGTGCCTCTGCAGTCGCGACAGAAAGCCGAAACTAGTGAGACAATGCTCGTCACGTCGGTGTCATCCCAGAAACACAGCAGAGCTGCCAACCGGTCGCCGACGTGGAGGAGAGACCCATGGAGAAGGAGAAGAGGAAAAGGAGGAGGAAGCTGGAAAACACACAAAAAGAAAAATCCAAGCTCGGCTGGTGGTCACGGGATCGGAAGATGGATCTTCCGTCTGTGGTAATGTCGCAGCTCTGATTGGCCCGTTTTGTCCGCGAAAGTCCCTGTCCACGTGACTTACCTCTTTCACGCCCGAGGTTGCCCGTCCCGTGATTCCGAAGCGTCGGGTTCTTTCTGGGAGAAAGAAGGACAGGACGAACTTCCAACAAGAGAACTCTCCCCTCTGCCACCGCCCCTAGTTTCGCGGACGTGCTTTGCTTTTGAAAGATGATTTCTCAGAAGGTCGCTCAGCAGTCGCTGCGGCGGTGTATATTTGCCCACTATCCCTCTGTGTTGCAGGTATGCTAACTAGGTTTCGATGGCAGTCGCCGTCCAGCAGCCGTATGCCATGCGCTGGGCGATGATGAACTCCGCCTCTCCCGTGGCTGTCGCGATGGGCAGAAACATGCAGATCAGGTCAGTCGCGTGCCAGAATCACCCAGCTGTCTTATACCTTCTCCCTCGGACCCCCGTCAATCGAATATCTACGTCATGTCGTGTTCAATTAAAGAATTGAATAATCCACGGAACACGCAATCATCCCGTGTGTATATACGACCATACTAACCAGTTGATAGACCGGCTACCTCCGCCGCCAACCTCGCCGATCCCACCAAGATCCTCCCCCAGCAGCGCCTTAACCGCCCCGTCGCCCCCCATCTGACCATCTACCGCCCCCAGGTCACCTGGGTCCTCTCCTCGCTGAACCGTATCACTGGCTTCGCTCTGTCCGGCTCTCTCTACCTCTTTGCCTCTGCCTACCTCGTTGCTCCCCTGTTCGGCTGGCACCTCGAGTCTGCCTCCCTGGCTGCCGCGTTCGGCGCCCTCCCGCTCATCGCCAAGGTGCTGATCAAGAGCACCGTCGCTCTGCCCTTCACCTTCCACAGCCTGAACGGTATCCGCCACTTGATGTGGGATCTCGGCCGGGGTCTTACCAACCAGCAGGTTATTAAGACCGGGTGGACTGTTGTCGGTTTGAGCGTTGTCAGCGCCCTGGCTATTGCGTTTATGTGATTTGGCTTTCTTTTTTTCATTCTTTTTTTTTTCTTTTTGTATACTTGATGCTTTTGCAGGGAACTGTCCTTCAAGTCTCCTTTTGGTTTCTGTTTCAAAACTGTTCATATAGGCTCCACAATGCTAGAATTCTTTCTTACTAATTCAAAGCGAAGCGTATTCTTCGTGAGGCATGGTGATGAGATTGTAATTTGATATCAAAGATTGTATTATCACATTATGTCTAGCTTATCGCCCCTCGATGTCTTCCTTTCAACAATTTCACTCTTCAAGCATCCAACGCAACAGTCTAAATATGGATCACAGGCAAATCGAAGTCGATGCAGTATTTTCAAGACAGTTCTATCTCTTTATAAGCCCGACTAGAAACAGAGTTGGATGTATTTATCAGGTCTATAATTGTCAGCTATGGTTGAATTTTTCCAGGAAGAAAGAGTGAGGTATTCACGCACGAAAGTACTGTCCCTGGTTCGCTATGCTGGGCTTGGAGGGGGGTTCGGAGGGCATGGTCTAGGTGAAGGGGGATCTTGTACAGAACTGGCAACGTCGCTAGCGGGGACATATCGGTTGCCATTCAGCGGATTGCACATCGAGCTGCAAAATGAGGGGTTGGAACTGGTGCTGGCCATGATTCTCGCAGGAAATCCAAAGAGCCAGGGCTGAGAACAGAAAGTATATGTAAATTGTCTTTATACAAGTCTTGTTTTCTGTCTTGGGAACTCAAAGAGTTGTTTGTGGAACTTCTGGTAGCCCGTGATAATGTCCCGGCAATTTCAGGGATGTATAGATTTGAGGTCTATCGAAGAGCAGACTTCCCCTCGTTCTTATACTTTCCTAAGAAGCAAGACGAACGACTCTCAAAGTAAACCCTGGCGGTGTTTTTGTGGAATGCGTATTGCTTTGCCCTTCTGCCTTCCTCCTCGGAGTCAGAGGTACACCGCCACGGCAAGAGGCCGTTGCCTCCCGTCCTTGATGACCTATTTCGACAGCTTCACGGCCATAGATCCGGCTGAAATCGGTACCTTGAGGGGAAGAGAGAGGAGGGCAGTTGCCCTGCAGGGTCCCGTTGAGGTGCGGAGAGGGAATGTGTGAGACCGTAACGTTTGCTCTCCGCATTTGGTCTCCCGTCGTATGCTCTGAATGGCGAATAACCATTCAATTCTGCAGCCCGGTCTGCGGGCAATCTTCGACACCACGGGAAGAAGAGTGATACTCGCCCCAGTCGTGCCGACCAACCGAGGTGGGTCGAAGTCACACAAACGAGCTGGACAACTCAATCTCCGGTTCCCTGCATGGAAGAGATCAAACTAGGCAAAGAATCCCATCCACACATCTCTTAGCTGGAGTGAGAGGTCGAAAACGAGTCTACGTTCGACTCGTGTGTGATATATTAGCATGTACATGTCTTTTCAAACCGACGTGAGAGACCTTTCCGATAGTCTTTCGTCGGGTAGCATTTGAGAAGTGATCGACTTGGGACAAAAGCTTCCATTGCCCGGGAATTTTGACGGTGCACCATGGCCAAATGCTTCTTTCAATTAGCCTGACAGATCCTCGCATTGAGCTTGCTCGACCCTGCACTGTGGCTGTGAGCAGAAAGTTCTCAATGGGGGAAATATAGCTGGCGAGAGCAAAGCCAGCGTCAACAGCCCCAATGGAATCACTTCTACCCTAGTATCTCAACACGTGGATATCTTCGCAGTCCACTGGAGTTGTACAGCAAGGGTACTCCCCTGGCTTTTAGTGTAATCGCCGACTTTAGATGAGGAAGGCGTGGCGGTTGACTGTCATCCTCGGAAGTCGTGCTAGCCAGCTTATTTTCAAGGATGTCAGCGGGTGTACTCAAACGATTCCCACAGATATCCTGTGTGCTGATCACTCTTAAAAATATATATATATTTTGCTGTTATCCACGTTGTCTTTGTACGCGAATTGCAGGACTAGGACTCTAATCTGTCGAGGTGTGTTCTTGCATCCACCTACCTTTTATTTGCCTCACACGACCTTGGCACAGAAGCTATCCGTTAGTGAGAAAGTTAAGCAGCTGGCTTAATTCCACCCTCATCTTGGCGTGTAGCCTGAGCAACGGCTCTAGTGCTAGTATAGAGAGCCCCTGAAGCAGCGAAGGTAGGAGCAATCAAACATGCCAAATATTCTAGAGCCGTGCTTCTTTGAGAAGATTGACAGCGTTGTCAAGCAATGAGACTAGGTAGCTGTGACATGAAAGGACTCAAGCTTCCGGTAATGCGGTGTAGCTTTCGACGTCTAGTCCGACTTCCTTATACAGTGAGGTGCTCAAGGAACGGTGGGAGTAGCATTGAACCTCATATGTAATGAACGGTCCTCGGAAGACGCCATACACCTTGGTGTCTAACCCATAGCCGTAGTCTGATGTAGCTTTCCTTGTCCTTCTCTATTGTCTGGAAAGACAAGCGTAGTGTGTTGACCGCTCCGATATGGTATTTGCAGAGGAGCAAGTATGCTGATGACAGTTTAAAAGAAGGCAAAGTAGCTCCATTCGCATCAAGGGAGTCCTGGATATCCATCAACGAATTGAGTCACATTTTTTCCCGGATGACGAGTGGTCAAGAAATAGGCAAGAAACAGGCAAGAAGTAGGAAATTGTGATGGTTCATCTGCGAGAGGCCGGGGAGTTGCCGTCCCAAATAGGACTAGCGCTGAATCTCCGAAATTCTTCCCTCGATCTTCCCTTTCGGCGGCCGCGACAAACTTCTGACGGCGATGATCATTACAGCAATTCACCATCATGGCTGCTAAACTATCTTCTCGTGTGTCCACGTCCGTGGCCTGCTCTTCCTGCCGTTTTCTCGCGGTGCCCAGCGCGATTACCCAACGGAGCTTCTCAACATCAACGAGACTGGCTTCGGAGGAGCCACCTACACGCAGCCCGGAGAGACAGCCTCCTCGATGGTCGCACACGCCCCCCACGGCAAAGGCTCCGTTTAGCTTGCACATTGGATCGAAGCGGCCTGACTTCTACGTCAACTCGGACCCGAAATTGCTCGACCAGTTCTATGTCCGGATGCTGGGCGAGGGCGGTCACAAGCTGCTGTCGGAGGAGACCAAATGGCTTGCGGTCACACACAAGAGCTTCGATCAGGGGCGAAGGGGGTTTAATGACCGTTTAGCGTATTTAGGTATGTGTGCTGGGCTCGACACCATGGCGTACGACTCCACGTGGTACCATCATACTGATACGTCCCGATGAACAACAGGGAAGCGCATTGTCCAGTTGCAAACCTCGCTTGCTCTGGTTCAGGACGGATCGACTGTTATCACTCAGAATGCAGCCGTGCCCGATACCTTTAACCGGACGCCTTTCACACACCCGGCATTAGACGGCTTGAATAACCTGGACGCTGATGCCAAGGCATACCAGACCAGCAAAGAGAAGCTTGCAGCGCTTGGAATGAAGTACGGACTGCAGAAGGTTATGAGATGGGCTCCGCGCAAGGTGAGAAACTTCCGTTGCCCTTGGCCTCCTACAAGATAACTTACATCCCTTCTCTGTAGCCTTACCAGCTTCAAGCCTCTGGAATCGACCTAGTCCTGGCGCACACCCTGTATTCTATTGTGGGTGCTATAGCTCTCGAGCAGGGCGGTCAAATGGCCAACAAAGTGGCACGGGAAAAGATACTGGCACCGCTGGGCGTGAGAATCGTTGCATAGAACAACGATACTGAACCTGAATGTCTGTCTTGAAGGAATCGGCCGTGGTGAGCATTTTTCCAGGCGTTCTTGCTGTGTTTCCCACTGTTTTTTTCTTGAATATGTACTACCTACCCATCTCTTTTTTGCGAGGACTCCTGGTTCGCCATTTATGTACATGTACTTTTATTCCTTCCGGCGAAGGTTCCTCAAGAGAAGTCTCTCCACCACCGATACAGCATGGCGACAACAGATAGAAAAGTGATTCCGTAGATACAGTCTACGATTGAAAATATATATTTAAATAAATAAGAGATCAGCAGGAACATTCTTATTATTATTATTAGATATGTACGGTTCCTCTGACACCGCCCGAGTAACAGTAAGCAAAATACACGGCCAGCTCTTATGGAACCCTCAGTTATGATTGTAGTCTCCGCACCTTCAGTATCGCAAGTAAGCAAAGAGAGAAATAGCCGGACGACCCGACAGAAAGTCGGATCGATGGCAAATACTGACTTGCACTGTCTATCGAGGGCGTGATTTCTGAATAAGAAAGAAAAAGAAGAAAGGAAAAAAATTGAGCAGAAGAAAATCCGCTTTTCTTTTCGGCGACGGATACGCGCTAGACCACCTTGGGACTCGCGGGGCAGCTAGCCCGTATGTGGGAAATAAGTGAGCCTCAGGCCAAAACGGGTGACCGCCCTCCACAGTCCGAGCCAGATATCGGCCCTGATCACGACGACAACGAGAAAGAGGGTGGGATTTCTGAGAGCGTTCTTTCTCTAGACCTTTTCTTCTTGTTATTAATTTTATTTTGTTTCATTTGATTCTGCTAGGCCACCGACAGGAATCGATAACTCCAGCTAGAATGCGGATGATCTGAATGAGAAGCAGCAACCCCCCGTTTCATACCACCTAGCCGACACATCCTCCCTGAATCTGCCGCGTCCACCGAGTCTGGCTTGTATCTCTCCATCATGGCATCGGCGATCTTCTTTCTCGATCTGAAGGGCAAGGTGTGTTGCGGGAACGATTGCGGGTGTCAATTGCGATCCTTACTTCCAAGAAGCGCAGCAGCAAGCATTATGCAGTCAAACTAACAGGTATTCCGCCAATAGACCCTGCTGGCACGCAACTACCGCGGAGACATTCCCATGTCCGCGGTAGAGAAATTCCCTATTCTGCTCAGCGAAGCCGAGGAAGAGAGCTCAGCAGTACCGCCATGCTTCTCTCACGAAGGGATCAATGTATGTCCTTTCGATGCGCTTGACCTCCCCCCCCCTCCTCTCCTCCCCCACCATCAACGAACACGGACTGAGAATGTCTAGTACCTCTACATCCGCCATAGCAACCTGTTCATCCTCGCATTGACGAAGCGAAACACAAATGCCACCGAAATCTTACTCTTCCTGCATAAGATCGTCGAGGTCTTCACGGAATACTTCAAGGTGCTGGAGGAGGAGAGTATCCGGGATAACTTTGTTATCATCTATGAATTGCTGGACGAAATGATGGACTTTGGATACCCGCAGACTACTGAAACCAAGATTCTGCAAGAGTAAGTGATGGATGGGCGGCATGTCAAGTTGAATTCTCCGAGATGCTTGATCCTAACAGTGCTAGATACATCACGCAAGAGTCACACAAGCTCGAAGTCCAGGCCCGACCCCCTATTGCAGTGACTAACTCAGTCTCATGGCGAAGTGAAGGGATCCGGTACCGCAAGAATGAAGTGTTCTTGGACGTCATCGAGTCGTTGAACCTGCTGGTTTCGGCGAATGGAAATGTGCTGCGATCCGAGATCCTTGGCGCCATCAAGATGAAGTGCTACCTCAGCGGGATGCCCGAGCTCCGGCTGGGCCTCAACGATAAGGTGATGTTTGAGACGACCGGTCGCGCGACCCGCGGCAAGGCGGTCGAGATGGAGGACGTCAAGTTCCACCAGTGCGTGCGGCTGTCGCGCTTCGAGAACGACCGAACAATCAGCTTCATCCCGCCAGACGGCGAGTTCGAGCTCATGAGCTACCGGCTGAACACGCAGGTCAAGCCGTTAATCTGGGTGGAATGTCTGGTTGAGTCGCACTCAGGGTCACGGATTGAATACATGCTCAAGGTATGATTATCCTATTTCTTGATACAGGATGGTACCAACCACCAAACGATCACTCCAGGCCAAAGCGCAATTTAAGCGCCGAAGTACGGCAAACAATGTGGAGATCTTGGTCCCTGTTCCTGAGGACGCCGACTCGCCTCGCTTCCGGACGAACATCGGCACCGTGCACTACGCGCCCGAGAAATCCGCCATCATCTGGAAGATCAAGCAATTCGGCGGCGGCAAGGAGTTCCTGATGCGCGCCGAGCTGGGCCTGCCCTCGGTCAAGGGCGACGACGAGCACGGCGGCGGTATGACCGGCGGGTTTGGCGGCAGCATGGGCGGGGCAGGCCATATGGGCAAGGCCAAGCGGCCTATCAATGTCAAGTTCGAGATCCCCTATTTCACCACCAGCGGCATCCAAGTGCGGTATCTGAAGATCACAGAACCAAAGGTGAGTCTGATCTCTTCTCTGTTTTCCTTGACGCTTGCAGCTAATCTTGCAGCTGCAATACCCTTCCCTCCCCTGGGTCCGCTACATCACACAGTCTGGCGATATCGCCGTGCGCATGCCAGATGTCCAATAAGCTATAAGCTACTGCAACGGCTTTGTAGGTTGGTTAGGTAAACTAGCCATGTTAGTAAATACATTATTCATTACTAGTAACTCCTATAAAATAGTCTACGGGATCAGTAACATATCTTACATGCAACCTACATCTATAACGCCGTTTAGTATAAGAGTCTATAGGTTAGAAGTAGCCTCCACTGCTGCTACTTTACTGTTCAAATAAGAAATAATTGGGTATCTAAAACGCATACAGAAAGCCATGTCAACGAGCGGAAACTCTTAAGCCTTATCTTCTAGGGGAAACCCTTCACCGGAGCCGGAGGCGGCAGCCTTGGCGAAGCCCTCGCGCGCGAGCATGGTGTTCAGGACGGCGCAGTTGTACGCGGCCTCGCCCGGGGGCAGGACGACAAAGATATAGGTATTATCCGTGAAGCGGCCGAGGAAGACATTGAACTGCGGGGTTTTGGTGTGCATGACGAGAAAGCTGGCGGAGGCCGGGGTTGTGTGCGTGTTGCGGGCGGCGCAGTGTTTAAAGGCCTTCATGATATTTGAGAGACGTTCGTGGCGGTCGTAGATGGGGTTGAAGAGGCCCGTTTCGGACGCGACGGAGGTAACGGTGAGGAAGGTGGAGCGCTCGAAGAGGATGACTTCCTCGGCGTCGATGCGTGCCGCAAACGCCGAGAGGAACCGCTCGATCACCGTCAGGTTCGGGATGAGCTTGTGCACGATCCCCGCCCACGCCTTGTACAGGCTTTGGTCCCAGATACTGCTGCCGAAGGTGTCGATGGAGAAATCCCCGGACCGGCTGCGGATCAGCGCAGACCGTTCCTCGTAGATCCGCTGTCGGTGTTCCGCCTGGATCAGGTCCAGCTTGTGTACCAGGCAGAACACGTATGCCGAGGGACTGAACTCGCGCAGCGCCTCGATGATCGCGCTGTACGTGTCTAGATCGCGCTCCACCTCGCGCGATTCAATGTCGAACACGTAGATCAGTACCGCCACGTCCGAGAAGATGTTGCCCCGCTGCGACGCCAGGTACGTTTCCATGAACGCATCTTGCCTAGAAACGATCAGTAAATGATCAGCCGGTATGCCAGAATGAAGAAAAAAGGGCCGTACCCCCCACAATCCCATAGGTTCAGAGTCAAATTCCCCATGAACTTCACATGGCTGTGCTCGACGTCAATCGTTGCCCCGAGCCGCCGCACGTCCTTGGCCACGTAGTTGCTGAAGATGATGGAGCGCATCGACGACTTCCCGGACCCGCTCTTGCCCATCAGCAGCACCTTTCTCTTTTTCTTGCGGCTGTCCATGTTTGGGGCGCCTTCGTGTGAAGCTTGGATGGACGTGGGAGTGGGAAAGGAGAAGCGTGCCTAGGGAGGTCGGGAGCCGGAGCTCGGGTTTAGTCACGTGCTCTATATACAGTGCTCATTGCTGAGTGCACTGAGTGCAGACGTCATAGAATAGCCAGAAAAAAAATATGTGCCTCATGCGTTTACAGATATCTTTGGTTTTAATTGCTTTAATTGAGTCAATTCTTAAAAAGGTAGAGCAGTCTAAAGGGCTCTAAGAGAAATCTTTTTGTAAGTGGCCGTTGGTCATCAATCCACTCAATGTCAATACAGAAATGATCGGTTAGATCAAAGGGTAGTAGAATGCATAAAGGAGGAGTCCTGAAGAGAAGAGAAGAGGAGAGGAGAAGAAGAGGAAAGGAAGAAAAGGAAACAAAGAGGAGGACAAGACAAGGATATAAGATAGAAGAGAGTAATAAAGGAAGGAAAAGGGAGAGGAAAGGAAGAAGAGAGAGAAGACGTGAATAGAGGGATAAAGGAGAAGAAGAAAATGGGAAGAGAAGACAAAAGAGAAGAAAGGGAAGAAAAAGAACAGAAGAAAGAAAAGAGTAGAGAAGAATAAGAATACCATGAGAATGAAGGGAGAGGTCATGGACTGAAAGAGAAGATACACGAAGTGAAGGGGGGGGGGAAAGGAAAAGGGAAGATGGTGAAGGAAAGGATAAAGTGTCATCAGATCATAAGAGCCACCCTTAGCTTAGAAGACGGTGCCGTCGGAGCAGATCATGATCGGGGGCTCCTTGGTATTAGGTCTCGAGACTTCGGCAATCTCACGGCCGCCCTGGTTCGATTAGTGGCGGATATTAAAAGGCAGAGAGATAGAAGCAGTCATACCTTCCATGTACCAGCCTCCAGCATCTGAGCGAGGGAGAGCTGGTCGGGGCCACACAGGCCAATCTGGGAGTTGACCTCGTCGAGCAGCTCGTCGAGGAGACCGACGGTGACGGCGCGCCATTCGACGATGACGTCGTCGTCGGCGGTGAACAAGGGGACGACCTCCATGCTGCGCTGGCCCTTGAGCTGGGCGTTCTCGTGGTAAGCCTGGATGCCGCGCTCCATGTCGTAGTCCTTGAGGGTGAGGAGGCCGCAGTCGATGAGCAGACCGCCGTTGCGGTACTCGGGGAGGCCTGTGAGCAGCTCGGCGCCGGCGAAATGGATGCTCAGCAGCTTCGACATCGGGGTCATGAGCGAGTAGCACAGCCATTGGGTTAGCTTGTGGAAGGGGACGATGCTCTCCCACGGCTGCGCGGGGGGGGACCGAGGCAGGTCGGAGCAGACCCAGGCGTCACCGATGGAGACACCATCGATCTGGGTACGCGAGGGAGGCCAGATGGAGGCGAAGCCCTCCATCAGCACGGACCACAGCGTCGTGACATGGATGATGGGGACCGAGGAGGCCAAGGTTGAGGGGTGCGACAGGAGGTAGTCTAATCATGAGTGATTGTGTACATGGAGAGAAAACAATGCAAAGGAAGGGGATGGGGAAAGAAGGATTACCTAGCATGTTTCCAGGCCGGGCGTCGACGCCAAACAGCTCCTGGTTGTTGAGAGCTTCGGACAGGCGGACGAGCAGGCCGGCGCGGCCCTCGATGCCAGCCAGCGGGTTCTGCTCGGAATGCTGCAGCCCCTTGGCGAGGACGTCGACGGTGATCTTCCTGAGACCGGCACCATCGACCTGGCAGGGCTCGGTGGGGTCGCTGCTGAAGAGACCGGTCTTGAACATTTCGATGGAGGCGACGGCCAGCCCCTCGCTGCGGGAGTAGAATTTGCCGGATTCCTTGGACTTATAGGACCACGAGTTCCCCGCACCGGCATCGAGCAGGACGGAGACGACAAACAGGTCGATGAGGCGACGGGTCCGTTCCAGGGCATCGATGGTGCTGGGCCACGACTGCAGCAGCTGGTTCACACGGGGGCGACCGCCGACGTCAAAGTGCTGCCAGCGGCCATGGGGGGGGATGGTATGATAATCGGGGGCGTAATCTCTCTATTTGTTGTTGTACTGTCAGACCACGCACACAAATGATAGTGTTCCTTCTTCTTCTTCTTCTTCTTCTTCTTCTTTCTCTTCATTTCTCTACCTTGATGATGGAGACGACGTAAGAAGCCGTGGCGACAAACTTGGACATGTCGACGTCAAAGTGGGCGAGCTGGTTGCGTTTCGCCCGGCGCAGGATGATGCGCGACCGTTCACGGACGGCGTGGATGCTGCGCAGATAGGCGGCGGGGTCGAGAGCCGGGTCTGGAGGTCTGGTCACTGGCAACTCTGGGATGGGAGCAGGCATGTTGCCGGGCTTGTAGCCGGGGGAGCGCAGCGAGGCATTGGAGGTGCGGGCGCTGTTGGCGGAGACGAAGGAGTCCTGCTCGTCCCGGTCGCTCTGGATGGAGTTTTTCGAGTCTTTGCGCTTGAAGAGACCCATGGTGAGTATATCTCTGGTATATACTCGGTATATACTGGTTGTATATACTCGGTCTGGCCTTGTAGACACGGATCGAGGGATGGATATGGCTGGGTATATGAGGGTGGGAGGGAAAGAATCAGGAGGTCTTTCGAGAGGGGGGGCGGGAGTTTTGCTGCAGGAGTAAGACTCTGAATGCTAACACTAATACGAATCCAATACTCTTCACGATTAATTCTCTAGTTCGAGTCTAGTTTAGTATTGAATTTAGTATTATGTAGTATTTACTTTTTTCGTACAGTAACTCACTCCTAAGTAATAACTATTGATTATTATGTGTTTATTTACTCGTCAGACTGTCCCCTCCCTACCGTTCCAGTGCTCTTCTAGACTCTGGGTAATTTTCAGCGGGGCGGACCCTCCATTACGGTAATATTAGTAATTGAGTTACCTGGTATACCTGGTAACCTTAGTACCTGGTAATTTAAATAGTGCCTGTACCTACTAGGTACTGTAGGTTAGGTACTTACCAGGTACCTAGGTAGGTACCTATTGTAGTACTGTATACTATTGTTTTGTATTCTTCTTAGCAAGAAAGCCCGATATGCTTCGATTCTGTTTCCATGGCCTCAGCTCAGGTCAGCACGGACTAGTTCTTCATTTACGGAGTACATACTATATTGTTCTTGGATATAACTAGATAACTATTATATAGACATTGATAGGTCACATAGTATGACCATGTAGTACCTATGTACAGAGTACAGAGTACAACAGAGTACTCCATACATAACTAGCTGCTAGGTATCTTAGGTAGACAACAGTACTACAGGAATATGTACCACTCTACCTTGAGGACTTAATACTTATGGAGTACACCTCCTGAGCACGTGCACTCGGCTATCTAATTCTACTGCAAGGGACACAGACGCCGTTGGCCAGACAAGTCTTTTGAATAGTATAGATTAATTAACTACCTAATAATCTATCACTCAGATTGAATTCTAGTGACTGCATTTAATCTTTATTTCTTAACACTTAATTACTTATTCCTACTCTGCATTTATTCCTAATTCTATTGTCTATTCCATCTCTTCTTCTCTATTCTATTCTTCTCTATTGTTTGTTCTATTGTGGTGGAACCATCGGACCGCTTCCCCGGCCCCTCAACAGTCCTGTTAGTCCGACTCGACGAATCAATCATTTATCTGGGACGAACCGTCGGTTAGACGATCCATAGTATTAGTGGTGACTAGTTACTAGTAGAAAGTAGTCAGGTACAAGGTCTAAGCAGGTACAGATAGCTATGTACTACATAGTAGTTATATGGTATACTACTCCGTACATATATTACTCCGTATCTTACTGAATAACCTCATTCAATACTTGGTACTCTCCTTCTGAGCCTCTCCACCACCCCCCCAATACCGCAACCCCATGGCCACAAGGAAGAACGGGCGTCCGCCGCGTGTGTACACATCCCCCTCCGCCCCGTAGTCTAGCAGCAGCTCCGCCGCCGTGGCGGGCAGCCGCCGGCGTACCGTTAGTGCCAATAGGTCGCCTGTGTTTTGGGCCCGCCCCGTGTTCCAGCAGCAGGCGGGCGAGGTCGTGCTTCTCCTTCCAGTGCGAGATGGCATGGTACAGACTGCGAGGATCGGGAATAGCCTCATCTCCCTCTTGTTCCTGTTGCTGCAGGAGTAAGCGGACGAGATCCCGTCGGCCCGCACGCACCGCGTAGTAAAGCGGCGTCTCCCCCGACCGGCCGCAGCAGTTGCCCGTCCTCGCGCCACACTCGAGCAGAAGAAACTCGACCACGTCGAACTGCCCGTACTGCGCGGCGTGGAACAGCGGCGATCGGGCCACCAGCACGTCCACATCTTGCTCCCCGAGCCACTAGAAGCCGCCCCGGTTCTGGAAACCCCCTCCCGGCCGCCGTGCACCAGGGGGGGGAGGGTCTTGCCCTGCCATCCTCTCGCCTCAATATCGGCCCCGTACTCCTGGAGCAGCACCTTCGCCACGTGTACGTGGCCGTGTTCCACCGCGGTCAGGAGAGGCGTCACGGTAAATCCTCCTGTGTTCAGCGCGTCCCCCCAGATGGACTCGCGGTGTTCGATGACCGCCTGTGTCTTCCCACAGTGCTCAATCAGCACATGAAGCACGTCGACATGCCCCTTGGCCGCCGCCACAACCGCCATCCCCCTCGCCTCTTCTTCTCGGCTGGAATATGCCCGACACTCCAGCAGGGTCTTCACCATCGACGCATCGCCTCTGCTGACCGCGATTTCCAATGGCGTCTCGACCCGTGAAATCGGTGCGTGTCCATGTAAACGGCCATCGAGAGGGAGTCAGAGACCGCCCCGCCGTGATGGATTTGCGAGCTGCGCCCTCGTGGCCGTGTAGAACGGCCCAGAACAGGGGCAGATCCCTCGTGTTGCTGCGCGTTGAAGCGGTCCCGATACGCGTCGAGCAGACGGAAGAGCCGCCGGTTGGTCTGGTGCAAGGCGTTGAGATCGGCTTCCGCTAGCTGCGCGGCGATGGCGTGGAGGAGTTCGTTAGGGAGGTCTAGAAGGGCATTGGTCATTCTCTTCAATTAACTATCAGTTAGTTAATTGAGTCCTGGTTAATTGATTAGTTGGTTAGTTCTCAATTCGAAGCTGTAGGAGCAGTTGGCTGGTTATGAGAAAGTTGACTGTTGTCAGACTAGACAGTCAGCTTAATACAAACACAGAATAAATTGCATTAGATATATTTATAATAATCAAGAATTAATTATGAGAACTCTTGAAGAGTAAAAAGTAAAATATAATACGCAGTAAATATATAATTGACCAGATATCTAGATACTATAACCCCAGATAGAGAATAGCTATAGATTCATTCATAATAATTAAATACTGCAGTAACTATCTCTCTATTAATTAACTACTACAGTAACTATCTCTCTATTGATTAATTACAATAACTATCTCTATATTTCTCTTGGAAGCTATAGCCAAGTCTACTCTCTCACTGTTCACTGTTCACTGTGTTCAGCCTCGTCGTCACGTGCAGTCCCGCGTATGAAACGACGACAGCTTCACACGCAGGCGCCTCGTTCGAATTATTGAGATCTCCATCAAGGCGCCGATCGACTCCCAACAGCCTGGCAGCCTCGCTGACCGTTCGTCCCTCCTCCATTCTCGCAGTCCGCTAGCCCGTGCACTGGGGGGTGACATGGCCAGTTGTCTTTCCCTCCTTCCGATCCTCGTCCTGATCCGTCCGCTGCAGCCCCTCCCCCTCTGACTCCCCGAAGCCTTTCGATCCGGACCAACAAGAGAAGCTACGTGGCCATGGATGATCTGAACGGCCTGAGCTGGTCTTCCACCAGTGCGACCGAGTCTCGCAAGCCGCCGCCGATGAATTCTGGCCTGCTCTTCCCGAACGTACGCCTCACGGCTGCCACCACCACACCAGGTAATACTAATCCCAACAACAACAAGAGCAACAACAGCACCTCAGGCCGATCCACCCCGATTTCCTACTCTTCAGGCCCTGCGTCAAACCCACCCTCGAAACCAGCGACCCCGGCCAGCGACAGCTTCGCCAATCTGGTCAATTTCGCCGGCTCAGCGGCCGCCACCAAGAACCTCTCGCTGCAGGAGCAGCAGAAGAGGCTACAGGAGGAGCAGCGGAGACAGGAGGCAGAGAAGCGGAGACAGCTGGATGCCCAGTTCGGAGCCCAGAACAGTCAGTTCTGGGACCAATTCGAGCAGAAGAAGACGCCCACCTCCCCTGCCCCTCCTCCCCCCCCTCCCCTATCCTCCCAGTCGCCCAACGACGATGACGACGACCTCCTTGCAGCCTTCAACGCCTCCGCCCCCGTGGATGCTTCGACAAACTTCCCTATTCCACGCGCTACCCCGTCTCCGCATAGGGAACAGCAACACAATGGATCGTCGTCGCTGCGTCAGGAGGTCGAGCTGTCGTTTCCGGACCAGGATGATGACCCGTTTGGTTTGAATCAACTGAAATCGAAACCAGCACCCTCGCAAACAGTGTCTCGCACTGCTCAGCAGGATGACGACATCGACTTCCTCGGCGATCTCAGCAAGCCAGTGTCGGAGTTCGCACGACGGGAGCAGCACTCCCCCGCGGAACGGGAGTCTCGGGGCACGGAAAACAGTCCGCCTCGACAACAGCCATCGAATGGGGTAGATCGTGCCATTGCTGAGCTGGTAGATATGGGGTTCCCTGCTGAAAAGGCACAACAGGCCCTGAAAACAACAGAGTCCGGCACGGATGTCCAGGCCGCCGTCGGCTGGCTGCTGACCCAGGCACATACAGAATCCCGACAGAAAACCAGAGAACGGACTACGGTAGATGAGCATTTTGGAAACGAGCGTCCGGAGCGCAGCAGGGAGCGCAGCCAGGTGAGAAACCGCAATTCACCGTCGTGGATGAGAGAGGAGGAGGCGGCTGCGCCAGGGAAGGACCCGAACCAGACGGCCGCCACGTTTGGAAACAATTTCTTGAAGACTGCCAATTCCCTGTGGAAACAAGGCAGCAAAAGGGTCCAGCAGGTTGTCAACGAACTCAGTGCCGAACATGACTCGAACCAGCCTCGGTGGATGAGAGACGCCTCAATGGCAACTCATGAGACACGACCACAGCCACCCCCGACGCGGGAATCTCGCACTACTCCCTCGATTCGCCAACAGCAAGAAACGCCAAGTGGATTCACGCATGAAGCTCTTCTTCTTGACTCAGGAGACGGCCGACCGCATCATCCTGCCCGTCCAAAGGCCGAATCTCGGCCATCACCGGACTCTCGTTCCCGGAACTTCTCACCTGCAGGGCCTGAGAGGCGTATGCAGTCACCTGCTTTTATGCAGCAACAACAACAGCAGCAGCAGCAGCAGCAGCAGCAGCAGCAACCACAACCTTTCAGAGACACGAGTGACCCTCGATCTCGCGTCTCGCGGAACGCTGTCGAAGAGCAATCGGCACAGGCATACGTGAGCCCTGCTCGGAGGAAAAAGGCCAGTCCTGCTGCGGCCATTGCTGCACCATCTAACCCCCAAGTGGATCTGTTCGAGTCGTCGGCTCCTCCACCAACGACGCGGTCACGGACTCCTGTGACGGCAGCCGCCGCCGCAGCAGCTCTTCCGACCCGCCCCAAGGCTAAAGCTCCGCCTCGGGTGATTCCTGATGTCTCTTCCTCCGCGCTGGCATCGACGCATCGACTCCGGGAAAAGGGCACGGAAGCATACAAGCGGGGCGACTACGCTGCGGCGCACGAGGCATTTTCAAATGCGCTGGGCATGCTCCCAGACCAACACCCGATCACGATCATCATCCGCAGCAACCGGGCCATGACGGCGCTGAAGATCGGTGAGCCCAAGACCGCCATCGACGACGCGGACACAATCCTCACCCTGATCGGGCCGGCCAAGGGCGAGGCCGAGAGCATCGAGCTCGGCTCCGGCGAGCCCAGCAAACCCATGCGTGACTTCTACGGCAAGGCGCTGATGCGTAAAGCCGAAGCTCTCGAACAGCTCGAGCGCTGGGCCGACGCAGCCAAGGCCTGGCGGCTCGCCGTCGAGGCCGGACACGGCGGCAGCACGAGCATCCAGGGACGCAACCGTTGCGAGAAAGCAGCGGGGATCGCACCAAGCCCAGCCCCAACTCCATCATCACGACCTGCACCACCGAAGAAACCTACACCAAAAAAGTCTGCCCTCGCCGATCTCAGCGGCGGATCATCCGCAAGCAACTTCGAAGCCGTCAACCGGCTGCGCGCCGCGAACGACGCCGCCGAGCGACTGGACGAGGAGAAATTCGCCCTGTCGGAGAGCGTCGACGCCCGGCTTGCTGCCTGGAAGGGAGGGAAACAGGACAATCTCCGTGCTCTGCTGGGGAGTCTGGACACGGTGCTCTGGGCCGAGGCCGGGTGGAAGAAGGTCAACATGTCGGAACTTATTTTACCGAATAAAGTCAAGATCCAGTACATGAAAGGCATCGCCAAGGTGCATCCTGACAAGGTAAATTTCCTTCCTCCTTTACTTTAATCGTTCAAGGTCGTTTTCTAAATGTATAGATCCCTACAACGGCTACTACGGAACAACGCATGATTGCCGGCGCGGTGTTTGGCACGCTGAACGAGGCGTGGGATAAGTTCAAGGCAGAGAATAATTTATAGAGGTAGTACATAGCTAGTACATAGATACATTATATTATTTACTTGAGTGCCAGTGGACTGCGTACACTATTCGTTTTTCCTTCTCTCCTCGTCCCGCTTCGCCTTCTCCTCGCGCTTCAGCTGCTTCTTGCTCTTCGCAGGGAAGGGTTTTGAATCAACGACACAGGACGAAGGCCACTTGGCGCGGCATTTCGCCTCGTCTGCTTCGCTCCATTCGCGTGGCAGCACGGCAAACACGAGGTAGGAGGTATGTGTTTTGAGATCGGCTTCGGTGCGGTGAACCACCCGCCCGAGATTATACACCGGGGTATTCTGTGTAGTAATAGTAGTAGTAGTGGTGGTGGTAGTATTAGCGGTGATGGTGGTGGTATTGACAGCGGGAGGTGTTTCTGTATCGATAGAATCATCCTTGTGATTCCTGAATCGACCGCCCCGGTCCGACGCGCGGAGCTTGCCAATTGCCTCGTCGACGGATTTGGGGAAGACGACGGCCCCGCGGACACCACGGGCGTCGAGACCGTAGCGCTCGCGACGGATCTCGAGACGGCGGTGCTGCACCTCGACCATCTCGATGGCCACCCAGCCCAGCTGGCGGAGAGTGCTGATGGTCTTCTGCGCCTGTTCCAGGCAGGGCGAGAATGTGCAGATGTACACCGGGGTGGACGGGTCCAGCGGCGAGACGGGATTCCCCCCCTCCACAGGGCGACGGGTCAAGTGTTTCAGCGCGAGCCACGGTGCCGGAAGGTCGAGGAAGATGGCATTGGCGTGAGGCGAGGCCCCGTCGAGCAGGAAGCCGTCGCCGTAGACGTCGCGGTGAGTCGCGTGCACGACACCCTGCAGGCCGTGCTGGACGAGCTCGTCACGCACCCGCTCCACCCGCTGCGCATGGAACTCGAAACTGCACACCTTGCCCAGGCGGCGTTTCTTGCTCGGCTGCTGCTGCTGCTGGTCTTCATCAAGAGATTCCTCCGACGAAGGGTATCCGTTGAACACGGCCCGCGCGGCCGCATGTGTGAAAGAGCCGCTACCCGCTCCGGCCTCCAGAATGGTACATCCCGGCCGCGCGCGCAGCCGGTGCAGAATATAGCTGTAGTCCGGCGTGTAGACCACCTGAGTACGGTGCGGCAACGACGCGGTCCACGACTCCGGGGTCGGATACAGGAGATGCAAGTAGCCACTGGCTGCCGCAACGGCGGCCTTGGGCGTCGGGCGAGCGTCATCCGTCACCGTCGGCGAGTCCTCTGCCTTGCGCTTCAACTGCGTCTGTGTTTGTGTCTCTGTCGGCGTGGATGTCTGGGTTTGCGTGGGGGGTCGGCGTCCGCGAGACCCGGTATCGACCTTGGAAGCAGCAATCTGCGACCCCCAGGGCTGGCCTAGTAACGTACTGTGTGGGAACGACCCAAACCGCGTGTTCGTCACCTTCCCTTCGTCGTAGCCCAGGTTCTTGTCATCGTGGATCTGTAGCACGGTCGGGATGGTCTGGTCTCTGCGCAGGTGCAGCAGCGCGACTTGATCTGCTTGTGACCGGGTGCCCGGCGTAAAAAATGGGGAGGGCATGGTCGATACCGATAATTCAGCCTAATCGCTCCGTGCTCAAGCACTCGGGTTGTCGAAGCTGTCAGGCTGTCAGGCTGTCAATCTCGGGCTGTTGCAGCTGCCAAAGAAAAGTTGGATCGACGCCCCGATAAGGGCTGTACTTAGGGCTTAGGGCTAGCCATACACGTGCCGCCGGGTCTAGCCAGAATGGGACGCCAAAACCACGTGAGCTCCCGTTCTGAGCCTGGCTGTTCCTGAGTCACCTGAGGCTGCCCCTCCTTCTGTCCCTCTTTGTGTTTCCGGCGAAGGCTGATCTTCTCCTTGATGCCCCTCACTCTCTCGCGGTCCTTCGCCACCCGTTCGCTGCGTCTCTCGAGCCCCCGGTTGTTGCATTCCTCGTTCAGATCCAGATCCATGGCCACTGCGCGCCAACAGCCGCCCTGGCGGGCGCCCGCCGTCTCTGCAGAGACCAGCGCGCAGCTGCCGCCGCTGAAGATCTTCAACTCGCTGACGCGCTCCAAGACGCCGTTTGTGCCCCTCGACCCGGCGGGCAAGAAGGTCACCTGGTATGCGTGCGGTCCGACTCCGTATGACGACTCGCATCTCGGCCATGCCCGCAACTATCTCACCACGGATATCATCCGTCGGATCATGCGCGATTACTTCAAGTTCAACGTCAACTTTGTTATGAACATCACGGATATTGACGACAAGGTGATTTGAGAGCGGCCGATCGTGGTGGCTTTTGAGAAGCGTTTGTTTTGTGGCTGACACTCGGCCCGTATATAGATCATTCTGCGAGCACGCCAGCAGCACCTGTTTGCCGAGTTCGTGGCGGCACACCCGACGATCGATGCGGAGGTTCTCGAAGTGGCCAAGGGCGCGTATACTGCGTATCTGAAGAAGAACCTGGGCTTGTTGGACTCGAGTTTGGCCCCTGCCCAGTTCCAAACTGAGGTCGAGAAGGTGTATGCGATTGTGTTCAACGGAGGACCGCTACCGGGGAACGAGAAGGCGGGAGACGATGAAGCGAAGGCGAAGATGCATATCAAGACGGTAGCCTCGGCGGCCAAGGTGATCGCACAGGCGGAGAGCGGCTCGGCCTTGCCCGCAGGCTTTTCCGAAACCTTCTACACCAGCGCCCAGGATCTGCTGCATCCGTATTTGGACTCTCTCAAGGGGTCATCCATTGATGCAGAGAACTACGCAATCTTCTCTAAGCTGACCAAGAAATGCGAAGAGAGCTTCATGCAAGATATGGACGACCTGAACATCCTGCGCCCCGATGAGCTGACCAGGGTGACCGAATTCTGCCCCGAGATTGTCGATTTCGTCGCCAAAATCGTCGAAAACAAGTTTGGATATGTTACCTCCGATGGGTCCGTCTACTTCGATATCGAGGCCTTCGAGGCCGCCGGCCACCCGTACGCACGTCTCGAACCCTGGAGTCGATCGGATAAGAAACTGGTGTCTGAAGGCGAGGGGGCATTGACTGCCAAGGTCACAGAGAAACGCTCACCGTCCGATTTTGCCCTCTGGAAGGCTTCGAAGCCTGGGGAGCCCAGATGGACGAGTGCCTGGGGTAAAGGTCGCCCCGGGTGGCACATCGAGTGCTCTGCAATGGCAAGTGCCAAGCTGGGCAAGCAGTTGGACATCCACTCGGGTGGAATCGATCTGGCCTTCCCGCATCACGACAACGAGCTGGCACAGAGCGAAGCGTACTGGGCGCAGCCTCACTCCCACGGTAGCCAGTGGGTCAACTATTTCTTGCACATCGGGCATCTGTCCATCCAAGGTTCGAAGATGTCGAAGAGTCTCAAGAACTTCACCACCATCCGGGAAGCTCTTGACCGCAAGGATTGGACTTCCCGTAGCCTTCGGATTATCTTTCTGCTCGGTGGTTGGAAGGAAGGGGTAGAGATCACGGAAGACCTGGTCAACGCTGGAAACGCGTGGGAGGATAAGGTGAATAACTTCTTCCTCAAGATGAAGGACCCGGCGGCCTTGCAAGGGCCCGGTGGATCGGATCGTTCTCTGGCTGGGGCTTTGGAAGCCGCCAAGACGACTGTCCATGAAAACTTGTGCGACTCCTTCAACACTCCTGGAGTCATGTACACCATCTCGGAGCTCATTACCAGCTACAACAGCGCCGACAAGTCTGCTGTAAATACCTCCGATGTGGAAGCAATTGCGCGATGGGTGACGCTGATGGTCAACACCTTCGGTCTCAACGGCTCGGCAACCGTCGACAGCACGGAGATCGGCTGGACCGGTATTGACGTGCCCGAGGAAGCGAAGCCATTCCTGTTACCTCTGTCCGCAATGCGGGACTCGTTGCGGCAAGCCGCGCGGGACAAGGCTGGCATCTCTGCCGATCAAATCAAGACGATCGTTGACAGTGGATCCGTTCCTGACCAGACGGTGACCGAGTCGGCCAAGCCCTATGCTACCGTTCTGTCGGATTTCCGAGTCAAGATTTCGGCGCTTGAGTCGTCTGATACTCTCAACAAGGAAGTTTTGGCGCTCTGCGACCAGCTCCGTGACGTAGATCTCTTCGACATCGGAATCTATCTCGAAGACCGCGACAACCTGCCGGCGCTGGTCCGTCCAGTGACGCGAGATCTGATCCAAGCGCGGGAAGAGAAGGCAGAGCGCGCGCGTCAGAAACAGATCGAGAAGGAGAACAAGGAGAAGGAAGCCCTGAAGAGGCTCGAGAAAGGAAAGCAGAGCCATCTGGAAATGTTCCGGACGAGCGAGTACAGCGCGTGGGACGCAGACGGCATCCCGACCAAGGATGCGGCAGGCGAGGAAATCACTAAAAGCCGGGCCAAGAAGCTGCGCAAGGACTGGGAGAGACAGAAGAAGGCCCACGAAGCCTGGCTGAACAGCCAGGCGGGGGCGAAATAGATACCACAGCATGATTCTACTTCCGGCTATACTCTTCTTCTTTTGCGGCGTTGATAAAAAAGCATACACCATCGGTCATTCAGTTAGATACTCCGGGCCATACCATGAGCCAGAAATAGCCATCATTCCACATCCCAGCTGAAAATCAAGCATTGATTCATAGTACTGTTAATAATGATAGTATTCCTTTGGCAACTCAGCATTGGTCGATCTGCAGCCCCCGGCAAAGCTGCCTAATAATTTGCCGTTGTCACTGATCCCTCACTTCCCCTCATGCCCCCTCTTCTCTCTCTCTCTCTCTCTCTCTCTCTCTCTTTTCTGTCCTCCATCTTCGCTTTTTCATCTCTTCCATCGTCGGGGATTTCTAGCCAATCCTTTCTTTCTTACAGCGTCGACATCATGGCCTCCACATCAGCGCTGGATACTCTTCGGACACGCACAGTTGTCGATTGCGATACAATGGATGTCGAGGGTAGTACCCAAGAGATCTGGTGGCTAGATTGTCACTAACAGGGCTAGTTGCGAAGAAATATGGTCCGTTCCAGGACTGTACATCTAATCAGGTACGTTTTCTTGTCATGATTCATCTGGTTCACGTCTGAGCTGGGTTGGTTCAACAGGCAATTGCGTTCTTCGAGCTCTCGAAACCTCAGAACGCGGAGCTGGTCAAGTCGTCAATGAAGGATGCAGAGGCTCTTCTTCCGAAATTTCCTGCAATCAGTCGAGAGAATCTGGCAATTGAAATCGCTGTATGGACCCTCCCTAGACGTCGATTACAGTCTTCATATCCTAACCCTCAAGATGGTGAAACTGGCTTTAGGGATAGCTCCCCTTATCAAGGGCTGCGTCCACATTCAGACAAACCCGTACGAGTCATACTCCACAGAAAGTACTGTGGTAAATGCGTTGAGTATGTCCAGAGTTACCCGGCTGGTAGTCACCTGCTCATTACTATAGGGATTGTTAAGCTCTTTCAACACCTGCAGCCTGGTTTCGATACCTCAAGAATCTGTATCAAGATTCCCAGCACCTGGGAAGGTCTAATGGCGTGTCGAACTCTAGAGCTCGCAGGCGTTCGCACCCTGGCCACCACCCTTTTCACTATGGAACAGGCGATACTAGCTGCAGAAGTTGGATGTACCTACATTGCTCCGTACGTGAACCAGCTAAAGGTGCATTTCGAGCCTGGGTAAGTCACATAGCCTGTAGTAAACATTTCCCTTTCAAAAACTAATAACATACTCTAGCTTTGTCGACCCAAACAAGCTCCTCCCCCTCTGTTTCGACATCCAGCATTACTACCGCAGGATTAAAGCAAAGACTCAGGTCCTCCCCGCGAGCTTAACCTCCACCGATGAGATCTTACAGCTAGCTGGGGTCGATCATATCACCATTGCCCCCGGTCTCCTGGAGCAACTGGCTGGATCGGCATCTACAAACAGTGTTCCATCGTTATTTGACGCATCTCCCGTTCTGCATGACTTCGAAACATCTTTCATAAATGACGAAAGTCGATACCGCCTCGCCGTCACTAGAGATCTGGATGGGGCTAGCGAAGGAAAGCTCACCCAGGTAGGTAGTTTGCACACATGGAATCGAAGGCCAAGCTAATCGCTGCAGGCGATTAATATCTTCTGTGATATGCAAGACAAGCTTATCGAGCTGATGAACACTGCTGCATAGTGATGGAATGAGAATTAGCAGACCTTTAGAACTTTCCACCTGAGACTTACCAAGCTTCAAATATCAGTCTAGACTTCTTTCTCTATATAAGAACCCTCTCTTCCAAGCTTGAAGTTTCCAAGGGTCCTTTTCTATTTAGTGCCAAAAGCGGCTAGCGTTCCCCGGATTTCCAAGGACAATCACGTGACTCACTGAATTCTTCTAACGTCATCCGGACATTTTCTTTGACGATTTTCTCGTTTCGAGTTATATCGGCATGATCGCGTGGAGATAAATTTTCTCCTGTGTGATTTCAATCAGATTGTCACTTGCTAAGATCCTCTGCGTCTGCAGCCTTCGACTGCGTACCTTGCATAACCAGGTACTACTGCAGTATACGCCATGTTCCCCCCGCAGGCGGGTAATCTCGACATCGAGGCCCTGAGCGGGATTTGCGGGTGAGTTATATTAGATCCTATTGAAACTTTCTAGAATGTTGCTAATGGGTAGGTCAATTTCCATCGCCTGCTGGGTTGTCGTCTTCTCGCCGCAGATCATCGAGAACTTCCGTCGCGGATCGGCAGATGGACTGTCTCTGCTTTTCCTAGTTGTCTGGCTGGCGGGCGATGTGTTTAACATCCTGGGCGCCGTGCTGCAAGGCGTGCTTCCCACGATGATTATTCTGGCTGTATACTATACCCTGGCTGATATCGTGTTGCTGGGTCAATGCTTCTACTATCGGGGATTCACTCTGCGTGATGAAGTCCCTACCCCCGTCAATGGGGCTGAAAGTCGCGGTGATGTTGGTGTTGAAGCCGGAGTTCAAGCCCCTCATGAGACCACCGGTGCAGCGCCCGTCTCCGAAATCACAGCCCTGCTGTCCACTCAACGCCGGCACTCTGCCACTTCGTTCCGGGATAGTATCCTCAACCCCTCCGTTGACGGGACGCATCTCTCCCCCGCCACCCCGTTTATTGATTCGCCGGCCACCAAAGCGGCACGTCCCTCGCGTGCGGTTTCTACCCTGCAGGCCGCGCTCTTCAATATCACTGCCATTTTGCTAGTTTGTGCCGCGGGCGTGCTGGGCTGGTACGTTAGCCCGTCAAACGCCAAGCACCACGGCAAGCGGACCGAACAGGCGAACACAAGTACTACGAAACATCCATCCTCTTCTTCTTCCCCAAGTCTAGACATGGACCCTCTCGGCCAAGTGTTTGGTTACCTTTGCGCAGTCCTGTATCTGGGATCCCGCCTTCCACAGCTCTTGCTCAATTTCCGTCGCAAATCCACCGAGGGCGTCTCCTTACTCTTTTTCCTGTTCGCCTGCATCGGCAACCTGACCTACGTGCTCTCCATTCTAGCCTACTCGCCGCCTTGTATCCAGGGGAAGAAACACTGCCAGCCAGGCGAAGCATCGACTCTCTACGCCCGGTACGTCCTGGTGAACCTATCGTGGCTGGTGGGGAGTCTGGGCACGTTCTTCCTTGATATGGCTATCTTTGTCCAATTTTTCCTGTACAGAGATAATGACCTTAGCGAAGTGAGCAGCGAAGACACAAGGGGATGAACAGCTTAACATTAGAAGATTATCATATACATTTTTTAGAAATTACGCTAGACACTACATACACGCATATATATCTATCTCTATCTACCAATCAAGTTTCATGTTCTTGCCAGATTCCTTACTCTCAATCCCCCACCGTTCCCTCCAACAAGTCATCTCCTCACGCCACAGATCCATCACACACGGATCACACGCACTCCCGCAACAGTCTCCTGGCGCAGGGCGTGGAGGAGGGTCGTCGTATTCCCGTCCTGCAGCGCGGAGGAGCTGTTTCGTTCGGATGCGGGTTAGACGTTTGGCGGATTTGATATGTGGAACCTCTTCGGGGGTGTAGATGGGTTGTCTTTGGGTTGTTGTTGTTGTTGTTGGGATAGTAGTTGATGGTGACGGTGTGTTGGTTATAGCCATATTGTGGAGAGAAGATAAGAGAGAGGGAGAAGAGAACCTTAGACCGGGAATAGCTGGAAATTGTACGGTGAGACCTGGATATATACAGTCCCGGATGAAGATATTCATATCGTGGGCGGCTCCGTGTTTTCCCGAGCAATACCCGCTGGATCAATAAAGTCGGGCTCCCACCAGGTAGAGCATACTACAAACGAAGCATGAATATATATATTGAGCAGCAATGTCATAGTCTTGGACAGCTAGGCAAATGAAAATACTGCGCTATTCATAGATGTGATACTGTATGCAATCCTGCTACTCGCTGGGGGGCCGGACATCAACCTTCCCCTTCTCTACCTCCGACCAGTTGGTGCTCAACGCAGTCCCCTGACTCTCGGTGAAGCTCTTGATCATCGCCCGGCGAGTGTCCGGATCGGCATTCGCGTATAACTTCTTGAAGAACGAGTCCACGGGGTCGGCACCGCCAGCGTCCGAGTCGACAGAGTCTGCCCCGTCGGACTCGTTCCCGGCTTCGTCGCTGCCGCGGGGTTTGGTAGCATTTTTGTTCTTCGTTTTGGATGACTTCTTCTTCCCCGTCAGCGTTGATGCAAGCTTATCCCAATCCTTGGCCCCATGACGAGACGACGTAGGGTAAACAGGCGCAGCAGCAGCAGCAGCAGGCGCCTTGGCCGATGGTGCAGCATCCTGCGCTGATTGCAGACTAGAGAGTTTCGGAGCCGTGGCAGAAGCTTCCAAAGCAGACCATTTCTGGCCCGGGGTCTTTTTGCGCAGAGAAATTTCAATCTTCGTGGACATCACAGTAACCTTGGAGGCAGAGGTATCTATCGGTGCGAACAAGGGGTCAAGGTTGAAAGCATATTCTGCACCGGTTGAGAGAGGGAATTGCAGAGAAATCTTGAACCTTATTAGCATTTTTTCCTGAAGATGGAAGAGGAACAAGTAGGTTACAAGGCGCAGGTACTCACTGAATCATCTTTCAGATCGACATCCACGCTTTCCTTTGGCACCCCCTTCGCGTATAGAGTCACGACAACCGAATCATGAGATTGGTAGAATTCATGCCGCACATTGCTTTGAGCGGGAGCACTCGACATTTTTGCGGCTGGTGATGCTGAAGGCACGGGGGCTTTGTAGTCATCAGTAGCACCGTCGTCCCTCTTCTCCCGACTACCAGTGGAGCCTTGCGTCCCGCTGTTTGCACTCTCTTCGACGCCCTTTTTCCCCGAGTCCAAAGCCTCCAACTCCTTCTTCAGATCCTTCTCTGTAGGAATCCGGATATCACTGGGATACTCCGCCACCGTGACGGTAGCCTTCTCGTCCCCTTCTTCAAGCTTGCTCAGCTTCCCCTTCGTCTTGAGAATCCAAATTGGGAGTTCTTGTTCATAGCCGTTTTTCGGGGTGCGTCCACCCGCACCTGCGTTTGCCATGGCACTCTGCACACTTGCAGATCGATCCTGGGGTTCCTGATCCCCGCCCGTTTTATCCTGGATGGTCTTGAACACGAATGCCGCATCTCCGTATCGTTCGAGCTGGAAAAGTGCCACACCACGCCTCATCTGCGCCGATAGAATAAGTTCTCGTTTGCCGCGTTCCCGGGCGAGAGCCAGTGCGATTTCGGCATCCCGAAGCGCAGCGGGGGAATCGGGTCCGCCGTCGGCGGACTTGAGACGGGAATGCGCAGTCGCTCTCTTGATATAGTAGGATGGGGCACGAGGAAGCTCGATGAGAGCCTGAGTGAAGAATCGGATGGCGCTAGGAATGTCGGAGTTGGCCAGGGCCTTCTCACCCTGCGATGCGGAGTTCATGGTGAGGGGTAGTAGAATCGAACTCGGTAGTATAACTTTCAATTTAGAATTAGCAGGCTGAAAATAGCAGAATCGGTGGTTTTTCAACCCTATAACTCGAGAATGGAGTGATATATATATGTAGAGAGAGCTAAATAGGTGAATTGTCCATGCAGCGTGGAACGGTATAATATTTGTAGAATGATTCTATTGCTTTCTGAAGCTTTGCGGAGAAGCTCTTCAAGCTGCCACGTGATTATCAATAAATGTAGACTATTAAATATGAATCACCACAAATGATGTCTGGGGAGAAGGAGAGACTCTAAATTTTTCTTAATGCTATTGATATGATTATGATTATTATTATTATACAATGTAAGAGGAGGAATATCAAAAGTCGCCCACCGAGGTACTGTCTAGAAGAGATCCTCGTTGCCGAATTTCCTGGCGTAGAGACCCAGTGCTCGAATGGGCCAGTAGAACTTGTAGTTAGGGTACGAAATCATGCTAGGCGGGCTGGTTAGCATTTTGCTTGTTATGACAATGAAAGAACCATAGACGTACCAAGACTGGTTGAAGACTCCCTCGATAGCCTCCTGAAGCCACTCGCCATTCGGCTGCTGGCGCGACATCAACAGCTTCATACCTTTGCGAAGAGGCTCTTTGTGGGGGTATCCAGCCTCCATGAGTGCCAGGCATGCCCAGGCCGTGTGGACCACCTGTGACTTTTCATGGTGGGTGTAGATGTGGGTTTCGCTGCTGAGGTACGACTCTCCCCAACCGCCGTCCTCCATCTGCTTTGATAGGAGGAAGTCGCAGCCCCGACGGGAGTTATCGCTTGTTTCGTATGTCTCGCCGACGCTGGCGAGACTCTCCAGGGTGAACATGGCAGCATAGGTGAAGCAGATCCCCCACGAGCCATACCAGCTTCCATCGGGACGTTGAATCCGCTTCATGAACTGCACAGCTTTCTCCTTGGCAACCTTGATCTCATCGGCGCGATAATCGGGGTAGAATTTACTAAAAAGCGAAAGCGCAGTGATTGAGGCAGTTGTGCATTCGGGGTGATCGTAACTGATCATGATACCGCCAAAGACTTCGGCAGCGTTCAGCCATTCAAGCATCTTTGAACCGCGAGTGATTTCATACTCGCTGTATCCACCAGACGGATTCTGCATGAGTAACAGACAGTCCACACTATCCTTCAGACGCTCATCCGAGATCAGTTTAGGAAACTTGTATATTTCTTGAAGTTGAATGGTTGATCGCAAACCCTCTGCTGTGCAGTCGCTGACGGTATATCCCTGGTCCTTGTTGCTGAAAGGCCAGGCTCCCTTTCGGTGCTGACGATAGCATTTTTCTTGGTCAGGGACGTTTTCTCGCAGCTGATGATCTTCTAGAAACTCCAGAGCCTTGGTGAGCATGGGACGCCATTTCGGATCGTCTGCAAACCCTGCCACAACAATGGATTGTGTGATGAATGCCGTATCCCAAACCTGGACGCCGTTTGTTCCATTTACGAGCATGCCTTCGTCTTTCATCCACATGTAGTCATGGAGTCTCTCCCGATGACGACGGACTGAATAGCTATCTGGACCATCATGAAGATAGCAAGCCACCATGTTCATTGGATTGCTTACGGGCGCCAGCCCCGAGTAATCCGTGTTCTCGTCTTCCATGCGGATCAACTCCCACGCCCACTCTTCCGCTCGCTTGACGATGGAAGGGAGTCGAAGGTAGGGATTCCAAACATTGACCAACACACTGTTAAGAGAGTTAAGCAGCCATGTCTTGGGGTAGTAGTTATCCGCTTCGTGTATGGAGTTCCGGTGCGCAGCAAAATTAATCGAGTCGTATGGCTGTACGTACAGCTCCTGTCGAAGCTGTCTGGTGAGAGGGGTCAAAGGATGGGTGAACTTCTTCGACCATAGATAAGACATCGGTAGATAGACTTGGCGGATATGAATCCACCAGCGCCATGGAGCAAATGGCACCCAGTCCGGGAGAAGCCTGGACGCGTTAGCAACAGAACAACGCGATATCTATCCCCACAACAGGCATACCAAAGCTCTGGGGGAACGGGGTTCACGCAGTCCCATTCCATCACACCCAGAACACTGAGCCAGAATTTGGCCCAGTGAGGGCCGTAGATGGCACCACCGAATTTGTGCAAAAGACCCCGGGCCTTGATCATGCGTGGATCGTCTTCACCAGCCCCAACTAGGCGCAAGGTCACATAGTTCAACGTCGTACCGAAGACAGAGCTATGGCCTTCGATATGAAGGCCCCAGCCGCCATCGTCTGGGTTCTGACGCGCGAAGAGGTACCGAATAATCTCGGTGGCATACTCTGGCGGGATCGGGGTATTAGTCACGTAGTATGTGATGATAATCCCCGGAAGAAGAAACATGGGCCCGCCATATTCACATCCCCAGTTTCCTGGCGGGAGCTGCAGTTTAGAGAAGAACTCCAGGCCATTCGCTGCGCCTTGTAGGGGAGACTTGGCAGCTGGCAATTCCGGGAGTTCCTGAGATACGGTTCAGCAGCCATCTTTATAAAGCATGGTAACAAGCAACATACCGTAGGGAGACCAAGAAAATACTTGTCAGCTACCGATTGTGGCCACTTCGCTAATTCCTCGTCAGACTCGAGATAATGCCAGGTTTGGCGACCGCGGTCATCGAGCAATCGCCACCTCAGAGGATCTGTTTTCGCATCGCCATTGGCGTCTTTCGTCAGGTGGCCATTGGCAGCAGTCCTCCAGGGTCCGATTTGCTCGTTAGACATGGTGTCTTTGGTATATTCTCCAAGCTTAAAGGTTGGTTGGTGGTTGAGGAAGGAATGATTATCTTGTAGCCTGGGGATGTTTAGATGCTTAGTCATCAGTGGTCTGACAACATCATAACTATGTGATGCTTGAAGTATAAGACTTCAAGCCAAAATTTTTATCAATCATGATAATATGATAGCTACTAGAAATATCAATAAGAGGGATTTTAAATGCTGATTCCCATTATAGAGATGGCCTTGTATAGTATTTGCTCTTAATTTATATTTAAAATATAGTAAACTCACATGAGCTCACCAATCTAGTTAGACCCATGACCACTAGAAGGGAAGTCGTCGATTCAGACACAAAACTTCTATTTTCTGTTTAATTTCATCATCCAGCTCGCCTCTGGTAGAAGGCAGAAATGGAGGTCTCGGACAGAGAGAAGCTTCCTTCTGGCTTTTCCATGCCTCCTCCCCCCGGTTCTCTCGAACAAACCCCCAAAGAACGAGTCCTGGAATATATCGAGACCGTTTTCTCAAATATCACGGAGGAGATTGTTCTTCCAGATGGTAAACCAACAATCACATTAAAGAGGCGAGCGAAGAAACCTGCCCACCTGTTCATCGATCCGGTCAATGGAGCTCTGGAGAGCAACGAAGCTGTGACATATATGACATACTCATGGCCGGGAAAGAGTGTCCACGAAGCGTGGAAATTTAGTACGTTTGAGACGTATGCAATACCTTAAATGGCAAGCCATTTATTTGGCTGACTCCGTTTCATATAGCTGTCATGGCCAAGGTTCTGAGCATTATTTCAGAGGCACTTCGAGACGGACTGGCAATCTCGAAGAGGTGAGCTTGGTTGACTTTCAAAAGGCTGACTAACTAACGCATATAGAGACATATACTATAGTGACCCTGCCTGTTTCGGCTCACAGAGAGTAGTGGATGTGGCAGTCGATGACATTGCGAATACAATCGGGGTTGATAGACTGGCACTGAACGTGGTAAGAACAGTCACAATCGAGGCTTGTTTCGAGATGATCCAGCTAATTTTGATTTTCTGTCAGGAAGCAGCAGCAAAAGGACTCACGGCAGGGTGTTATCGTATCAGAACCAAGTTCAATAGGGAGATAAATCCCTGGCTATCAATGGAAGTATGTTGCAGGTGTAGCGCCATCCACGAGTCAATGCAAATGATGACAGGTTATGTAGGACACACTTGTTCCCAGAATGGATGATATTGATGAGGTTGATATCACGGATATCAAATGGGTGTTGATACTGGAAAAGGAAGTGAGTGGTGTAGCAAGTCTGAGCATATAGCATCCATTCTGACGAATATGCCCACCCGAGGCTGTCTTTCGGAGACTTGCAAGCAGCGGATATCAAATTACAGCAACCATGGGCAAAGGCATTCTCGTTACTGTGAGTAAAATGCAATAGAAGGGAAAAAACACTCTGAATAGGAAAAGCCAAGCCAAGCTCACTGACTACTCCAGGCGAAAGGATACCCGGACCTGCTTACCCGAACTTTCGTTCGACGGCTTTCAGAAACCAAGTCTTTCACGCAGTCGGTGCCGAAAATCTACACTCTGGTCGATTGTGACCCAGACGGAATAGCCATCATGGCGACTTACAAATATGGCTCGGCGGCACACACCCGTGAGAACTCAAGGCTGAATGTTCCCAGCCTCCAGTGGCTAGGGCTTCGCACCTCAGACCTCGTCGAGGGAGCGGACGAAAGGGGAGACGAAGCCCTTCTTCGATTGACATCGCGCGACAGGAGGAAGGCACTGGCAATGCTGAAGAACAATCCGGTGTGGGCAGCCGATGGCCCCGAGCCGGAATGGCGCACAGAGCTGCAGCAGATGCTGATGCTTAATCTAAAGGCCGAGATAGAGATCCTCTATGGAAGGGATGGAGGGTTGGAAGAGTGGATTGATCTGCAAATGCGAAATGACACACTGAAAGGAGGCTCTTGAAGACGGAAAGGATGTTACCTTGCCCAGTGAAGTGGCCAGTTATGGACAAAAAACTATATATCGATTCTAAAAATGTTATATGCCGGGAACCAGGTTTTGTTCAAACCAACTGAAACAAAAGTCACCACTTACTCCAAAAACGCTCTGCTGATTCCCAACAACCTGCTATTTACAATGATGCATCGCAGGGGACCTAAACCCCCCTGTCTCGCCTATATAAGCAACACCAACTTCAAAGACCCAGGCCCTTGCGGACCTCCTCGCGGACCTTACGGTCATATTCACTCTTGCGTTCTCTCCACATCTTGGCAGCTTCTATATTCGCCGGACTCTCATCGTTCGGCTCCGCCAGCATGCTCATCACGGAAATCAGGATCTTCTCGACGCTCTGGATGGGAGACCACCGTTCGGAGGCGTGTTCGTAGTGATTCGGGTCGTCGCCGGGAGGGTGCAAGATCGAGATACAGACTGTTCCGTTGGGGTAAACTATAAGAAGACGGGAATTAGCAAAAGAGGATTTTCACAAAATGATGCATAGCATGTTGGATCTCTCACCATTCGGATGCCACACGCCCCCACCCACGAACTTCATTGTCGGCGGACTGAGTGGATAATCCCTTGGGAACTTCAGCTCGGCCGCAAAGACACCACCCTCGAACGGTGTCTCTTCTGGTCCCTGGATAAGAGCTTCCCAGAGAAACAGATCATCTTCGGAGACCGGACCCGCAGTGATGCCTTCGGGCGGGTTCGTGGCGAGGTTCTTGTACTCGGTGAAGAGCCGCTTCTGCGCAACTGTGGACGCCATTTACCTTGACGATTGCTTATGGGCAATGGGAGGTTCTTTGTGAGGTAACTGATTTAGAGGCAGCGCGCGAGCGGTCTTGATGACGTCGACGTGAGGAGAGCGCGGTTAAGATAGAACGGAGACTGGATTGTATTCAGATAAATCAGCAATGGTAGATTTGCTTCTTCCCTGATAGCTGGGCTTCGCAGGGAAATTGGCTGGAGGTCAGACTGTGAATTGCCACTTGGGAGAGGGACGAGAGGAACCGTTCGTTGGTGGAGGATGCAAACTGGGGATGGAAGACGCATTTGGCGGGGCGGGTGGCGGGTTCGCCAGTTGGCGCCGATATAGCTATCTTGCACAATCCAGATACAGTACACTGAGTAGAGTTGATCGTTTCATTTTCCAAGGCTGTATTATTTGCAAGATATATATTAGAAGTACATGGCTTTAATTATAATTATGGTCTATGCTGCAGTTTTCTAGACGAGGCATCAAAAATCAAACCAGTCATCGCCCTCACCCTCTCCGTCAGCATCTCCTTCTGCTTGATCCAGGCCGCCTGTGCTCCAGGGGTCATCACGAGGCTGTGCCCAGGGATTATCTGCATAGAAATCAGTTTCACCCGGAGTTGGCAGCCCTTGGTCTCCCAGCTGTTGCTGCTCTCCAGGTGTGGGCAGAGGCTGTTCTCCATGCTCGCCGTACATGCCCCTTTGCATCGCATCGTATCCTGCCATAGCTCCTGCTCCTGCAACCCCAGCTGCCGCGCCTTCAGCAATCCCAGCTGTAGCACCAGCTCTACCAAGTGCGCCTGCAGCAGCTTCGCCTGCTCCCACTACACCGGCTTCACCTGCGGCGGCACCACCCGCGGCGGCACCGCCAGCTGCTGCCTCGCCGCCAATGCCAGGGAACCAGATGGGCATAAATCCGAAGCCACCCGCTCCACTATGTCGACTGAAGTAGTCGAAATCAACGCTCACGGCTGTTGCCAGCATCACAGCGCGCTGGTCCAAGGTCATTCCAGGACTATGCTGGTTCTGGGTGTTGGTCGACTCGTCCGGGGCAAGGGTAGCGGAGTCCATGCGTAGTGCGTAAACGCCTGTGTCGGTGAACAGTTCCCGAGCGAAACCGACAAAATTACGGTTGACAGAACCGATGAGGCGGTCATCAGCAGACCGGAGGGAGAAATCCCAAGACAGGAACGGCTCATTTACATATGCAAACTGGGTATATTCACCAATTCCGGGGCCCTGGTGCGAGGTTGTTGCCAGTTGTGCTCTTTGAGCTATTGACAAGTCTGTCCCTGATAATGAGAGACGCTCTGTCTTCACCTCTGCTGCCGTGTTGGGGAGATGGTGGTAGAGAAAGAGATCGTATTTTCGCCTCAGAGGAGCCCAGACTTGCTGTGCTTCCCCGATGACGCGCATTTCGTCAAACCCGAGTGGCGATACTCTGGCGTTCGAGCCTCCGGTAGCCTGTACCAGGGAGCCAGGCGACACGCTCTGTAGAGCAGTAGATGACGAGTAGGTCGTACTGGCGATATCAAGCGGGTCGTAGACCCGAATTCGCGAATTGATCCACGAAAAAGGACGGTGGAACTAGCGAAATATTAGCAAATTGCCTGGCTTGGTAAATTATCACTCAAACTTGCAGACATACCCGGAGGACTTCATTCTCATGTCGATCGAAGACATGTGTCACGAAGCTTCGATGGGTCCGAAACCACTGTCGCGCCATCATATTGCCCATCCCCTTTTCTTGCTCTGCCATATACCCTATATGATTCCCATGGGCGTCCATGATCACGTATTTGTTGGCTTGTTCGAAGCCTCTGTAAGGAAGTCCTAGTTTAGTACAGGATCCTATTCAACCCCCAAATCTTATGGACAACTTACATCATCACATTCATCAGCTCCAACTGCCTTTGTACAACCAAACCCGAATTCGCCAGTATCCCTGTCGCCGGGTGGTTCTCTTTGAGCACACCATTGGGGTCCTCGGGAATATGGACGGGAGAGAGGAGCGTGTTGGCGGCAGGGTCGTAGCTGGGCGTGGTAGGATCATAACTTGGTGCCACTGGTGTTTCTGAAGACTGCGACGGTGACGATGCGGATGGCTGAACCCTTCTCCTTAGTATTTCTTTTCTCCGTAAAGTATTTCTAGGACCGCAAAGACCGATGTTACTTCTGCCTGTTGACAAGGCTCGTGAGAGTGTCCACCGCACAGGTGGCAGCCTTGTGGCCCACATAGTTAGAAGGTCGTTTTACCAGCTTCGTGACGCAAGTTTGAATATTATATGAAGACTGTCCTGTTTTAAAGTCACGCGAAAGGCGGACGTTGAAGAAATTCTCTAGAAGCAGTGGCGGCGCAAAATGACGAAGTTCTGAAGCGCTGCGGGGTTTAGCGGAGATAAGCCCGCCTCTACAAATTTGGAGAATGTGGTAGAAGAGACAGACGCCTTGCTCGCTATCAGCTGAGAACTGAATATAAATTATAAGAATGTCTTGAGTAGGGTATGTGTGTGGTTATCTGCATGTGCATTGGATCTTGTCAGAAGAGCCGTCTTCCACACGGACAACCGATATGCAATAAGTGACAGCATGATCCATTATAGTCTCTCATGGGACTCGGCGCTTGATGTCTGATAGCGATTTGAATTTATTCAAATTTATCCAGAAAGATTGTTGGTATTCATATAAGCCCCTTGCGCGCCAGTTCAATCTTGCGTGCTGCTTCCCCGGGTTTATATCCTCCTTTCGAGACGCAGACCGCGCTTCCTTCACCCAACTCGACTTTTTCCTCGACTGTATCGTGTGGGCAGGGGCAGTGATGCGGGAAGTGGACGCATGCAAGAGTTCCAGGGCATAGATAGTTGTTGCAGCGAGCTATAACCGTATGAAATTAGCAACGACAGTAGAAACCACGGAGGGAATATTGCAAGCATAGTCTGCGTACCTCCTTCCCAGTTCTTCTGGTACCATGAACTGTCGCTAGCGACGTTTTGCGGCTCCTGACGGGCATGCTCCTGGCGATGTCCTCCGAACATGTTCTCGAAGAACTGGAATTGAGCCTGTGCTACTGAGGCCAGCAGTAGCAGCGCCCAAAGGGTGTGGACCCAGCGCTGAAGCATCTCGTTATAGAAGTATTGTCAGGTATATAGTGGAAATGTATCCAGACAAAAGGAAATAGAGGAGTAAGTGTGGAATTCGGCCTTCTATTCCAGTCAGCCTTCACGATGCTCAAGTTGTCCTGATGGGAGTCGAGACCAGGAATCCGGCACGTGACCACGCCAAGACCGCATCCTGATTCCCTGCCGTCTCGAAAAAGTTCCCGTTACCAGCAGCAACAGCAGCAACAGTCTCGATCTCCGGCTTCTCTCCATACCGAGAGCCCAGCCGGTGCCATACAGAGAGAGAAGATGTTGCAGCCCAGATTATTAACACCTTTCCGGGTGTTCGAGCGAGCAATTGCACCCTCACTCCGCTCCGCGCAGAATCTCTACCAGTCTCGCCCTCTCCTGCCACGAGCCCTTCCTACGCCCTCGAAACCGACACCCTCGTTCTCTCTGCTCCCCTTCGCGCAGGTCCGTCACGCCTCGCACGCTACACAGGGTGCTGCCAATCGTCACTCCCGTGATCCGGCCGGAAAACGCCTCGGCGCCAAACGAACCGGCGGAGAATATGTAGTGCCCGGCTGCATTATCTTTCGCCAGAGGGGAACGAAGTGGTTTCCCGGGGAGAACTGCGGTATGGGCCGTGACCACACCATCTACGCCACCCACGCAGGGTATGTGCAGTACTATCTCGACCCGGAACGGCATCCAGACCGGAGATACATCGGCGTGTGCTTCGAGAAGGAAGGCAAACTGCCCAATCCGCGCAACGCTCCGACGAAGCGCAAGCTGAACATGGTCGCTATCCCCCGCGTGGTGGAGGAAAATACCACTGTCGCCGTCGTCGGCGAGGAGGAGGCAGCTACCGGCCCGCAAATGCGTCCGGGATACATGTTCCGTGAGGCCAACTGGGTGATCGGTCGGGCGGCCGAGGAGGCCGGTGTCACCGCCAAACCGTTTGACCGCACGAATCGCTGGCTGGCCTGGAGGAAGAGGCAAGCCCGTGTCAAGCGGTCGGCCCAGATGAAGAGTTTCAAGAACAACAGCAAGAAGGGTGGAAAGAAGTCCGGCGGCGGTCGCTAGTTCATGGCATTATACGAACGAGTCTGTTTGTGAAGCGATGCGAGGGGTCTTCAAATCTGGTGTTAATATGTATTATAGAAGCAATTCTCTACAATTCTATTCTTTTGTATGATGTTCTTCTCATGAAAACATTTCATTTAGAACAAACTAGATCTCGTAACATAAGGGTATCTTCGGTTGTCATAATATTCGAGGGGTTCTCAATAGGCCCAGAGCGTGACACAGCATGTCCAGTCGTACATGGCAAGAGACAACACATTTTGTGTGAGTATATTCAGACTCGAATTCCGTGCCCAGCTTGTCGACATCACTCCTCAAAGAGTTTCCCCAGTATCAAACTCTGACACACAAACTCGTTACCGACAATGCGTGGTTTTCGACTATGGTCTAACTGGCTGCTCGTAGCGGTCGAATCCATCACCTCGGATCGCTTACGCTTCCTGCCACGAGAAGACTGCGTCGTCTGCGACCCAGCAGGGAGAGGAGCGCCTAGGAGCATCTTCCGCGCGGTGGCCTGTTCAAAGTCATCGACGTACACCCAGTCCCAGACGGGGGGCGCGTCGGTATTTTGCGGAGGCTGGTCCAACACGGCTTTGGCTGCCCGCAAGTCGTGGACGCGTTCCACGCATGAAGCACCCAAGGCGTAGGTGAGGAAAATGTATGCTTTGCGCTTCTCTTCGGCTTTCCCACGGCCCATCACAAGGAGGACGGACTGGCCTTCCAGAAGCTTTGGTCTAGCTGTGATGGTTTGAGATAGCTGTGCTGAATGGGCCGGGGCGAAGGGCAGGACTCGCGACTTTGTTGCTCCCCCAAGGTACATCGATTCACCGGCAGGGAGGAGATACATTTCCCAGTCGACAATGCGATTCTGAGCCACACAGTCCTCCACCCAACGGCCTGCAAGACACGGAAGATTCAAGGCCAGGGCTTGCATATACTTCTCGCGTCGAGAGTGTTTATCTGCGATCAGACATGCGAATCCTACTGTCTCGGCGCCTCGGGTAAGCCGAAAGCTTGAAGGGGTCTTCTTATCACCTGAGGTTGGAGACCTCGTTGGAGCGGCAAGTGGGAGACTAGCCGGCATTTCAAACAGTTCGTTAAAGCCCTCTCTCAGAATTTGACCGCCATTCTCCCGAATCAATTTCGTCACTCGGTCTTTGGCGTCCTCATTTTCCACAAAGGAGACCGCAAACACCATGCCTGCGAATAGACCACCGAAGAAGTTGATGCTGCGCGAGAGACGAGTGCTGGGGGAGACGGGTGTTGCATGCCTATCAGATGGTGTCTTGAAGCCGCCGTCTGTCTGTTCTCTCTCGGATATGTAAGAGAAGCTGCGGTCTTTCAGCTGGTTCCATAAGATAGTATCGAGATAGATTCTCGATAGAGGAACTTTGATAGTGCTTTCAGACACCGACAGGCCGCGCACGGGAAGACTCTTGCGTTGCTTTGGGCCCAAGATGAGGGTTGAATGGCCGTAGACATCCGTCACTGGAATGAAACCATACATGTCTGGCTTTGACATTTCCTCTGGTTCCAGCTTATCCGCAAATCCACGAACAATGTGAGTAACCTTGGGCACGTTAGGCATATCAACCTTAACAGCATCCCCGACGCGCAGGTCAAGTCTCTTCACAGAGGCAAGAGGCACCTCGACAAAAGGGCTGTCTTCGAATTTAACGACATAGCGAGTTGAGGAACCATAGATTGGTGTGCCAAAGCATGTGGCAGGATAATACGCTCGCTTCGGTCCTTTCCAATGAGCAAAGACCTGATTTGGAGCAATTATCGGATGAGTGGAAGAATTATCTGAAGTTTCAGGATGGTTATTGGAAGAGTTATGTAGCGTCGTAGACTCTTCTTCTTCTGGCCCGTCATGACGAGGGCTTTTTCTCCTGACCAAACTTGGATCTTTGACAATGGGAGCAGGTTGCGCGGCCGTAGATCTAGGACTCCTCTTGGTAGGCGAGGCCTGGAGGCTTTGATGTCGGGATTCCAAAAACTTTGAAGACCTGGCCTTACTAGCCATACTACTTTCGGGCGACTCTTCCACGTCCCACAGGCTACCTGTTGCTCGAGGGGTACGCGGCCGTCGAGAGGGGAATCGATTGGAGCTCTCTGTCGGCTGTAGCCGTGACGGGTGGACGGCTTCTTGTCTTTCTTCGTGGGGCTGTTGGATGAATCGAGGTGTGGTTGGAATGACGGGATCTGAAGCAAATACAGCGCCATCCTTACCGCGCCTCTTTTTCCTCGGCGGAATGGGTGACAGACCAACCAGCGATCCGAACTCCCGGTCTTCCGCAGTGAATATCCCGAGGTCAATGTCGAAAGGGCCTGTGCCAATCTGGGGTGAGACATCAGCGGCAATCTCAGTCAGCCTCCTGCGCTGTCTACCACTGGGACTTGACAATATTTTAGGATTGTATGTAGGCCTCGTTGGCGGCAGGCTGAGGGGATCAGCCGCTTGACTATGGCGAATTCGATCATGATCAATCGGGTAAGGAGGAGGAAGATCATCGTCTCCATCATCTAGGATTTCGTCATTATTCAATAAATCGTGGGTGGTGAGTCGGTTAGGGCTGGTCTCTGGAATGCTCATAGCAGGGACCGCGTCTCCGAAACTTCCCAGAAGCGGGTGGAGTGGCGTCTCTGCAACACGGGAGGGCATGGATGAAGATTTGTCTCGAAGCTCGATGCCCGATGACCTAGCAGAACGACCCAAGTGCTGGCTACCGACGGGGCCAGACTTCAGGTGGGTGTCTTGAGGATTAGACAGGGGCTCGGGGAGTTCAGATGCCGATTCATTCGTACTAGCTGATAATGAACGGTTATGAGAACCCACATCATGACAAACTTCGTTGCTCTTAGCGAGACGTTCTCGCTCTTTTATGGGAGATGATTGTATCAGCGGCTTCCTCACAGGCGATGAGGCAGCCCCGTCAAGGTCAGAAGAAGGGTCAACTTGGAATCGGGAGTAAGGATATCGGGCAGTAACTGGATAAGCTCTGTTCCCAAGACTTTCTTGGGTGCCGTCGATTTCTTTTCGCCCAGGAGACTGCTGCGAATCCTTCACAATGAACACTTGGGAGGATCTATTGAGATCATCCGGATGATCGATTCGAGTTGGGCTACTATTAGGTTTGTGGAGAGAGCCGGTGACCTCGGGCATTGAGATCCTGCTGCGAGTAGATGGGCTCTCATGAAGAGCAAGCGCCTGAGATAACCTATCATGGGCAGTGTTTGCGGAGACGACAGCAGGCAAAGGTGTAATATCGAAGTTCTCCTTGTCTTCCTCGGTCGAAGACTGAAGTGGCTGAGAAACTGCGACTTGCGCATCCAACTCGTCTAGGTCTTCCTGTTCAGTCTCCTCTTCGCTGGCGCCGCAATTTGCTGCAACAGTAGACTCATGACCGTCCTCATCGACGACAATAATGGCGGAGCCGCCAGTCCAAGAACGTGATCGTAGTTTTCCATGCGAAGGCGCGCTCTGCTCTGGGCTCTGCCTGCCACGCAGACTCAATCTAGACCTAGCCGGAGCAGTCAGACCAGAAAGCTGGACATGGGCTTCCTCATCAATCCTTCTTTGACGCCGCAAACGTTCCACAAAGCTAGGTTCTTTGCCAAACTCGTCATCACTGTGATCTTCAGAGTATATGTCGTCTGCAGACCGCGTAGCTCTCTCCCCTATCCTCTTATTCCTAGCAGCCTGAGACTCCTTCATTGAAATATAGGTCAAATGGCCATCTGATGATTCCCGGGGTAATGCCGGTGGCATGCTCATGAACGGCGATGAGAAGTTTGTACCAAGGGGCCGGTTCTGGATAGGGATGTTCGGAGAAGGCCGATCAGACATTAGGTCTGCTTGGGGACCGTTTACCAGAGGTGAAGACGGGGCCTGTGTCGCTTTGAACACCTGGCTGAGAGCCATGATGCCGCCACTCGAGTCAACAGTCGACGCCAGAGGGTTGCGTGATATCGAAGGAGTAACGGTCGAGGGTGCCGCGAAACGGCTATCTTTCACGATAGTTGCCGGCGTGGTGGCCAAGAATCGCTGAGACTCGGGGAACAGGTCAGGCTGGTAGTGTAGAGGAGAGGATTCGTCGTCTAGCCTAGCACTGCTACTATCTTCGGCATCATCCAGGTCATTTGTCGCCGGTCGTAAGTCGTCGAGTCCAGATAACAAGTTAATGTGACCGGTATCTCCTTCATGCAATGTTACCAATGTTGCTCCATCGGCTCCTGTATCCTGATGATGTCTAATAAGACCGTCATACACCGACTGAGATACCACCTGGGTGTCTCCCTGGGGGGTATCTGCGGAGCTCATTTTCTTCGATTGTGGTGCAGAGGCACTCTGAGGCAGGGCCGAGCCAAAGCGCACAGTGCTTGTAATCAACGGACTCGATGCATGCCGTTGTGAGTAGGGAGGGAAATGCGTCGTGGATGGCAACGTAGTATCGGCAGGGTTCGACGAGGACTCGAGATTTTCCAGGCGGACATCACTGGAACGGCGTTCGGTTCCTTTATTCGGCGTACCAGGAGCCACTTCTTGTGCCGTTTCTAAAGCGATCAGAGACTGCCTAGAGCAAGGCTGAGACAGTTCATACTCCTGAAGAAAATGATAAGGTCAGTAACTCTGGAGATCGGCGACGCCACGAGGTTCTTCCTCAGTGCTCACTAATCCTAGCGCGACGCGTTTCAGCCTCGCAATGTCGACGCTGTCCTCCTGGGAATTCATCACCCCGGCAGCCAGTCCCTCTGAAGACATTATTCGGCGATGGATATACCATCATACACTCATGAAACGAGGAATAAAGCAACAGTCCGCACGATCTGGGTTGAACCGTCCGTCATGGTTGAGTGAACCGAACGCGAGACGCGTTGATCACGTGGCACCATCCGTCCCATTTAAAAGTAATCTTGCCGTATATGGAATAGCGCGTTTCTCCATGAACTTGCTATGAACAAACTATTCAGATGTGCTTACGATGGAAAGAAAAGTATCTAGGTAGAGAAGATCTTCTCGCACATGATTATTGGAGTGGATTGACTTTTAATACAGTTGCTTATTTCAAGTGCCACTTTGACTTTGGACTGCGACGTACCGAAGCAGTGTCAATCACGGCTTCGGTTCGGCACCCATCGCTTGATGCTGATTTCGCGGACCCTGTACCGCCGCAAGTATGCCCCGATGTCATCGGTTGGAATAGAAAAATCATGCGAGGACATCGGCGGAGGGATTTCCACGTAGCACAGCACCAGGCTTTTCTTCACTTGTGCCTGGACTCGATTGACACCGTGCAGCCACCACCAGCTGCGGGCTTGCTTGGTGGCCACCATCTCCCGTCTGGCTTCGGTCTCGCTCCAGTACGGGTGATCGTAAGAGGGAAGAACGACAACCGCAAACTCGGCGTGAGAAAATACTGGCCCACGATTGTAAAGGAGATAATCAACCCCGAACTTGACACCCGAACGCACGACCCACCCCAGAGAGCGGAAGTGATGGTAGACAGCGTATGATACAACGAAAGGGTTGTCTGGCTCCGGATTGGCGGAGGGTTCACGAGGGGGGAAATAAGAATGTTGGGTGAACATGGAGAACAAAGACAGAGAAGGAATCACAGTGTGCTCCTTTTCGTCGAAGATCTGCAGGACACCAAGACCATAAGCAAGGAAGAAAGCTTCCTCATTTGAGAGCTGAAGGTGTTCTTCATTTTTCAAATCAGACTCCTCAGCCCGCTGCTCCTGGTTCGGCGGGTCGGACAGTGTCAGCTGGTCCGGCTGAGTACTAAACTCTCTCTCCTGAACCACGGGCGAGAACCGTACAGATTTGCTCGGAGATGAGGTCTTCTTTTCAGAAGCTTCATCCGGGGCATCTACATCTGCCGACTGTCCGGCCAAGCGTTGAGACTCGTGGGTTCTCGCTTCTCTGGCTTTCTTGAGGGAAAACTTCTCAGAGGCTAAAGCGGTTCCATTTGTTGCCCCGCCTGGAACCGACGTCGAAATTTCAGAAGGCATTACAGTACCGTTCTGCCGAGCGGCAGCCTCGGACTTTAGCCTCTCTTCGATGGCCAGTTTCTCCATCCTGGCGCGCTCTAGCTTCAACTCACGTCTTTCTACCCGTCGTTTGCCAGTAATCTCCTCACTGGTTGCGCCTTCCAATAGTCCTCTCCTCTTCTTCTCTCGCTCCAGCCAGCTAGGCTCACTGCGACTCAGAGACCCCTTACCGAAGAACCCCATCTCCCACAGTGCTCGGATAGTCTTCTCATTTGTTACATGAACAGACGAAGTAGCCGAGTCAAAGTAGGCATGGTAGGTCTCACGATGCGGGGGAGAGATGAAAAAGGTCAAGTATGACAGGGCAACACTGATTATGGAGAGCGGATTATGAGGGATTAATGGAGGGAGGGGATGAACAGTGAGTGGAAGAGGGAAGCGATGGATATGTCTATAGTTCGGCCTTGGCGGCCTAGCCCGATGGTTTGAAGACACATTTTCATGCCTAGGCTGTGGCTTGGAGGATGCCACGGCCTTGGGGCTGCTAGGGCTCGACATCAAGATCTTTGAGGCAGGAGCAACCATCAAAAGATCATTAGTTTAATTGCCCAGAAGCAATTAAAAAGAGAGCACGCACTGGAAAAGAGAATATTAGCTCAAGTCTTCCAAGTAGAAGAAGAACAAAACAAGCTGATGCTATCTCCTCAGATACCGTTGTAGTCTATAATTAAGCAAATCATTGACAAACAGCTAGAAATCAAGGTGCCATTTGCCTGAGCTAAAGGAATCATCACCGGAGAAAAGCATGAAGGTATGCAACAAGGGTAAAAAACAGAAAACCTGTCATTCGCTTAGGGTGATTGAGGTTAGTACTCACGGAGTAAATCTCTGCGGCTCAGGCTGTCCCTCGAATAAGGAACGAACACCCAATGGAAATCAATTCCAACTGGTACTAATGTGTAAAATGTGTGCTAGTAGCAACAGTATCCCTTCAAGGTCATACTGGGACCCGGGTAGACAAGAACTTGTTCATCATCGAGAAGATCGATGAAAAAGCTGGGTTCTCACCGAAGGAAAGAAAATTTGCTGGACCTGGCGCCGAAGAAAAGGAAAAAGTCGGCCGCGCTAACTAGATAACGGGTTGGTGGGTGTTACGTAAGCGTATCTGTGCTCCGGAAGCAAAAAATATTCACCGCGAACTTTTTAGCAGCCGGTGGGAGTATCGTCGTCGACAGAGCAGCAAAAGAAGGATCGCCGGTCGTCTAGTTATCGTCAAGAATACCGCCAAGTAAGTTCGATCTGGCTCTTTTATTATGCTGAATGTTTCATCCAGAAGCTAATTTTGATTCTGCAGAATGCATCTTATGGTAGGTCGCCGAGTCACAGATCGCAATATTCGACTGTAGCTAATAGCTATCAACAGTACACCCTGGACAAGGAGGGAAAGAGAGTCTACACTCTCAAGAAGGTTAGAATTATTTCTTTCTTTGGCTCTTTACTGTTTCGTTGCTGACAGTCCTTCGCACACAGGTCTACAACGGCGAAGTTTCCAAGTCGGCTCACCCCGCCCGTTTCTCCCCTGACGACAAGTACTCGAGGTACGTTTTTTCTTGAGAAATTATGGGCTCAGGATGCTAGGGGCTTGTGAATTTGGACTCTAGGCTGATCTTTTCACTAGACACCGGGTTACCCTGAAGAAGCGATATGGTCTTCTCTTGACCCAGCAGGCTGGTATGTGATATGAGATCCCCAAGACAAGTCGAATGCAGAAGGCTAATGCTGTCTTTCTTGTACAGACAAGGAGGCTGCGAAGCTGTGAAGGCGTCAGTTGTTCGGTTTTAAACATAGGAACAAAAAGGGTGTTCGAGCTGCTTTTGGCGCATGGTGTTTAATTGCATGGTTCCCTGGCGAGATGCCAAGGGTTTCTTTTTAATGTTGGGCTTCTAAACCTTGCTTTCTCCAACCTCTGAGATGATCTTATAACCAACTCGAGGTGCTATATACCAGTGATATCACTTAGGATGTATAGAAGGATATCTCTGCATGTAAGGATCTCTAGATGTGTATATGGCTCGAAAAAAAAGGTCATTTCTTCATGAATCTAGAGATAGGAATGCAGTATGTAGTCCATCTTGGCAACAATGACAAAAAAACTCAAAAGACATTTTTATATTCCAGAAAACTCCAGGTCATTTTCAATAAACCCTGTAAGGGTTAGGGCCAAGGATTACCGCCTCCTCGAGTTGACGTTCCTGCCAGCTCCGACCTTGATCCTCCCGCCCTGTCTGTTCCTCTCTCCGGTCAAAATGCCAGGGAGGTAGTCTTCGTCCATAAGGTCGCGCTCTCTCCGAAGTCGCCTCTGCTCCTCGGTGACGGCTCGGACGTACTCCTTCTGGTCTTCAGCGAGCATGAGTCCATTTCCCCATCCACCCTGACCACCGCCCCCCTGCCACTTCCCATTTGAGCTGCCGTGGGTAGGCTTGGGGACGCTGAATCGGTTTCCCCTGTTGTTCCATTGCATGTTCTTCTTCAGGTGCATCTTGAATTGTCCGTTCGCATCCGTGGTGCACGAGACACGAGTAAGGGTATCCTTTCCACAGCGTGGGCAGAATTGCTTGTTCATTTCCCTGGTGGTAAAGAAACAGCCATGGCACCGCTTGATGAAGGACTTCAGGTGACGAATCCGTTGCAACGTCGCTGTGGAAAGCAAGTTGAGGTTCATTTGAAGTAGGACGTTTTGGCACTGTGAAAATGGTTTAGCCCGGACTTCACCGAGAATGTGTAATGTAGTAAGGCACAGATAGGAGGCTTACCGCAAAGTCAGTGGTCATCGTCGCGACCTGCATCACCTTCGGCTCTGGGGTGGACGAGGCATCCTGCGTCTCATCACGAATCTGCATCTTCTTCAAGTTCGACGGCGTAATCCACTCGCCACCATCCGATTCTGGGTCATCTTCTTCTTGCACATCCACATCTTCTGTGGATTCTGTGGGTTCTTCGGTTGCTTCTGGTTCAGCAGTCTCCTCAGAAGCAGCGATCTCTTCGGTAGGCTCGAGAGTAGTTGACTTCAAGTCCTCAGCAACTGCATCCACATCGGCACTATCCTCGTGCTGCTCCGTTGAAGCAGGTGTTATCTCCTCGTTGTCCTTTTGTTCCGCTTTGCTCTCCTCCTCCTTGACAGGTGGTTTCCCGTTGACTTGCTTTTGCCCCGGAACACTCCTAAGCCTCCAATCGCCGCCGTTCCTCTCACATTCCAACTCGTAGGCCAGTGCCAGAACTTCGATATCGGTCTTGCTCAGCACCGCCCGGTCTCCTGTCTTCCTGGCGAATTCGCTCAGAACGCTGATGCTCTTGGGATTCGGGCTCCGCTGCTTGAGGAAAGGAAGATATAGTGTCTGGACTCGCATGCGGGCATCGGGATCCCGAATTTCATTGACAACTGACGGCGTGGTCACGAGCTCCTCACATTGTGCGAGAAGAGTAGACAGCGGCGGGGTATTTTTCAAGATAGGACCAGCATCGAGCACGATAGTGTGCACCGGTTTCGGGGGCGACTTGGCGTCCGCCATTTTTCCGCTCTATGTCTCCTTCTTGCCGAACAACTGGTGGGAATAATTAGGAAGAAGACCTTCGCCGACAAAGACTTGAAAGGACCTTGGTTGAATTCCTGAATCTTTTGCTAGATTTTCTCGGTGTCTGGTCTGTGCGTTATACTTATCTTATCGTTGGTTCTTATCACTGAGAGGAGGCCAACTGGTCATGGAGTATAACTACCTAGGTATTTCCATCTGCTCGCACCCTTGGCATAACGATGAAAGAATATGAGAGTCATCAAGTGGGTAGAGCTCATATATTTATCTCATTCATTTAAAAGAATACAGAGCTTGCAAGATCAATCGGGCGTATGGCGGATGGTAACGTCTCTACTGCCTACTTGAATTCTGACTCAAAATATATACTACATAGCGACTGTGAGTTTCGTATATATTTTACGAACAAATTCAAATGGTCTATTATTTGTTAAATTTGGCTACTTACTATACATCATAGAAGCTTCAAGTCTTTTGACTCGTTGCTCCGTACTCCGTACAAGGTTGAAGAAAGAAATTGACGAATTGAGCCTTCTATCGTTTATATCGCATAATCAGGACTGGATATGGAGTGCATGGAAACTGTGCAGCTACTCAGCAGACAGGCAGTGGAGATAAGGATATTCTATGTGAACTGAGCTTGAGATCAAACAATTCCTTTCTCGTCTGCTGAATGTGAACACGCTTCAGCGCCTGAATCGCACTTGCAGTTCCAACCACCGACAGCTAATCCAACGCTTTACAACTCACAGAGTACCTGCTCTGTACTGTTATTCCATCAAGTCAATTTGCCTCTCAGGTATGTTCTATTAATACCACAGATATGAGTGTACAGGTTTTTTTTACGTGTTTATTCTGATACGGCCGGGGTTGACGTCAACGAGCAGGATCAGGGCATAACTAATTCAATCCAGGAACTTCGTACGAAGCACAGCTTCCGGAATACACGGAAAAGACGATTTGATAGATCCACATGAATCTGGCCAGTTCTAGCCAACCGAGTACGGAGTACGGAGAACTCAGGAAGTACGGAGGATGCTCATCGGCCATGGTGCGTTTTAGCGAAGGTCTGAAGCCCCCGCGATTTACGTCAAGGGCTGCCTCATTTTTTACTATTATGACGCATTGATATCGCCTGTAGGTACCGCTTCCCCACCGAAAAATTATAGGTCAACATTGCCAGAGGTTTGAGGGAGAGGCCTCCAGGGGAAAGAGGCAAATACCCTCCATGGCCCAAATGTCAGCCGCCAGCATACAAGGCAAATAGTCGGTTATCGCACCCAAACTTTCAAATCGATCGACGTTTAGTTCGCACGAGCTTGAAAGGCTTGATCAATATAGCGCGTGTACTCGAGTCGCCAGTTATTGCCCCGACAAGGTAGGACAGGGGACAAAAAAGGGACTAGCAACTGCACGAAGTATTCCGTAGCTGGGGCTGTCAAGCTTGGACTACTAATTCAAGCACGGATGATGTTTTAGCAGAGAGACAAAAAAGCAATGCAGGAGCTGTCACACAGGTACCAGGCACGTGGCTCATACGGGATGCTTCCTGCATGCGGCTGGTGAGAGAGGAAGAGTCGAGCTACGCCGTACAGAACAGCTATGGCTCGGCTCAACTGGGCCGGTTCGGTGGGATTCGAAAAAAAATTGATCGTATCGGAAAAGGAGGGAATGATCTCGTATCAACACTATGGCTCAGGGCTACTCCAGTCCTCTGTACCTGCATGGATTCATTTCTCAGGGGCATGTTTACACGGAGCAAATAACTCCGTGGACACAAACATCACGACTTACCATTGAGGTATATTTGTCCAATATTGCGGGTTACGGAGACGAAGCACGGAGTACACGCTCTCGGGTATTGGTGTGGAAAGAAAATGTGATACATCAATAAATACTGAGCCGGCTGGCGATGGCGGGCTGTACTCCGTATGAGCCAAAGACAGTGCTCACACTCCGCGGGGTGCATGCAACAGTCAATAATGGCGGTAAGCTGGCCAATTCTGTTGGGAATTCTGTTACTGATTTGATGCTGCCCCGGCTGCTATTACCCATCATTTGCTCAACAGGATTTCAAATTGTCTCATCACATCAGACTGAAAACGTTTTCCTGTCTGACGAGCGAATGATAAAATCGACGATACTGATCGAGATTGATACCACCATCAAGGACCATTCAACTAATAGAGTACAGCTGGCTATAGTTGACTTTGAATACTACCTAGGTAGGTATAGTGGGATGACGACAACATCGTCAGCCTCGATAGCTCCAACCTGATGTGGACAAGTTGTCATGAAATGGCAATGTTGGTAAGTCAAGAAGCGACCAGTACGGAGTAAAAATCGTTATCCAATAAGACAGGCGAGTCTTTGTTACTTCGTATCCCCATCCCCTTGCTCAGCCGAGTCTGTGCGATGAGCTTAATCGCCCCTAGTCCACTGGAGCTTCTTTGTCGGATTTGACACGACTGGAGCAAGGAATAGTGAATTAAAATATACTATTCGTCTGACAAAACCAATCGTCGCCCTGGGTGATCCTCTCAGGGAATTGAAACTGTCATTTCCTTCTGCTCGGAGGGAGAACAGGGGGCCAGGGGAGGGGGGATATTGTACTCCTCCGCGTGAATTGAAAGAGAGCTCAAGAAAAAAACATCATTGAAGCTCCATCGGAATAATATCGCCCAAAACTAAGGCTAACCATGGGTCGTGGTTTACTGCACAGATGGGGCATATCCACTGAGCGTCATCGCTTCATCTGTCACTACCGGTGGAGATTGGTACGGAGTCCTCCGTACGCCGTACAGATACGCATTATGCGTCTTGGGCCGAGACCACTGGCTTTAGACACGATCTATACATTGAGTTATCGAATCCTTTCACTCTCCCAACGGCTGATCCGAAGGCGAGGAGAGACGGAAGACAGTACGAGCTAGCGATTGCTTTCTGAGACTGGTAGCCGATCATCTGGAGAGACGAGACTTTGCGCCAGCCAAGCCTCAAATCTTCATCTTTCTTTGTGTCTGCTGCTACTATCCGGAGGGAGATCCTATGCATCTGTCATCTGGCAAACTATACACAGAAGCCCGGGGGAGACGGTGCTCTTGAAAAGCTATGATGCAAGTTTGCTTTATTTGGATCTCCCCTTGCTTTTTTTCACTCCCCCCTCCTACTCCGTATACCCCGGTTGGACTGATCCCTGTCTTAGTTTAGCTCAAGCAAAACAGACATGAGACAGAATCTGCGAGGGCCTGACATACAGATTTGGTTGCTGCGGAAGAGAGAGAGACAGGGAAAAAAAAGAGGGGCGGTACTTTATTTTTGTTTGATAATACGCTGGTTTAGAGCTACAGATGAATCTTATATCTGTCTATACCCTATACTTAGCTTACAATTGTGCCTGCCATCTGCTCCGCCCACGTCATGCATGAATTGCTTGACTTGATCCCGGGTGGTTGTTCTTTTTGATAGTATAGTATGCAGTCGGCGTGGACCAGCGCGGTTACCATCATCATTCACAACCACCACGCAGACACTCGCTTGATGTGAAGGAGGAACGGGTGCATACTTGCGAGCCCAACCACCAAAGACTGACTCAGACAAACGCCAGACGCAGTCGTTGAAACTGGAGATGTTCGAGCTTCAGCCGTTGCTGCTTTCTCGAGGTCAAGCGCAGGAATGGACGTCAAACGGAGGTGCGCGGGGCTTGGCCATCAGCATCGTCTTCACCATCTTGGCAACAATTTTCGTTTGCGCTCGGCTATACACTCGAGTCAGTATCATGAAACGCATGGAGGCCAATGACTGCATGATCTTGTTCGCGTTGGTGAGTCTTGGGTTCTTGCATGCTTCACCACGTGTGGGTTCAAAGAAGGAGAAAGGAGGGGGATATCAATTGATTGACACCGGAGAATGCTTAGGCCAACTCTTTTATCTTCATGGGCTTCTTCATCGTCGAAGCAATAAGCGGAATGGGCATGCATGAAGCGGAAATCCCACCACATATCCTGACGAGGCAAATGAAGGTAGCGTTTTCCATGAGGAGTCGGCATTCGAAGTTTGAAGACTAATAAGTCCATTGGGGCAGGCTTTCTGGATCACAATCCCTTTCTACAACGCCGCGTTGGTCTCTGCGAAAGCCTCGATCCTCATGCAGTATTTCCGGGTGTTCCCAACCAAGCGAATGCGCGTTATCTGCTGGATCATGCTCACCTTCGTCGCCCTCTTTGGACTATGGGCAGTCCTCAGTGCGTTCCTCAATTGCATTCCTGTCGCCAAGTTCTGGAATCCCACCATCCCGGGCTATTGTCTGGACAAGGAGGCCTTGTGGTTCTCTAACGCCGGCTTGCATATCACAACCGACCTCATCATACTGGCCATACCTATCCCGGCGTTGCTTTCCCTCGACCTCCCGCGGAGACAAAAGATGGCCCTATTTGGCATCTTTGCCTTGGGTGGATTGTACGTATTCTTTTTTTTTTCAATCGCCTGCTCGACATGAAAGACTGACTATTTCACAGTGTTTGCATCACAAGTGTTATCCGACTGCTTGCCTTGAAGAAGATTTCCGGCTCCACAGATCCCACCTGTAAGTCCTCCAATTGAAGAGGTGAGAAAGAGCTTTTTATCTAACTTTTGAAACACCAGACGACAATGTCGGTGCCGCGATATGGTCTGCCATTGAATGCAACACGGGCATCATCTGTGCCTGTCTCCCCACCCTGCGGCCTCTCATCTCGCATTTCCTGCCTCACATCCTGTCCACCTTCAGTAATGGCTCGCGCAGCGAGGGCACCGTCCCGCTCTCTCAAGAGCGGGCGCCGACGTACTGGAACGGCATGGCTACCATCTCGTCGACGATCGGCGCACCGTGCGACGAGGTCGAATACGACGACGATGAAGCAGACGTTGCAGGTGGGATTCCCCTCGGCCCAACAGGCGGCTCCAAGATGGCATCCTTCAAGGAGTCCCTAAGGGGATCCCGGAGACGAGGAAGAGAGTCAAAGGCTACTGCTTCTTCTTCGTCTGCTTCTTCATCATTACCCCCTTCGCCGTCCAAGCAGGACTGCGACCAGGTGTGAGAAGAAATCCACCTCAATTCCTTATTAATTTTCTGATGACCACTTATTAACTCCCATTCGTCATATGTATTTTCTTCGTGGAGAACCTTTCTATTCATGTGATATAAAAACAGAACAGCTTGGTCCACCGGGCTGAAACTTTATAATACCATTTATTGATTGTCTAGCTATCTAGCATAGTGTATAGTGTATGTATAAAGGCGGAAGTTGTATGTAGGAAAGAACTAGAAATCGAGAAACTCCTTGTCCACCTCTTCAAAGTAATCGAAGAAGCCCTTGAACAGCTTGACACCCAGGCCCGGGTCGAGACTGCCCGTCGTGGCGCGGATGCTGTGCATGCTCAGCTGGGGAATACCGGCGTCGATGGCGCGCATGCCGATACGGGCGCTGGTCATGGGTCCGATGGTGCCGCCGCTGCGGGAGTCGTTGCGGATCTGGAAGACCTGCAGGGTGGCGCCGCAGCGGTGGGCGATGCGCTGCAGGATGGCAGTGCTGACGCTGTCGGTGGTCATATGGCCATTTGGGTCGGCGGAGATGGCGACGCCAACGTTGAGCCGGGGCGCGTGGTTCTCCAGGTAGACATTTGCGAAGTTTGGGTTGACGGCGTGGATGACGTCGGAGGAGACGAGGAAGCTGTTGGCCACCGTCTGGGCGAGCAGGTTGGGCCCGTAGGTCGCTGCCGACGCGGCGAACGCCTCGGTGATCCGCTCCATCACGCTGCTCATGAAGTTTGACCGCGCCCCCTGCCGCAGCAGACTGCCAATCTCCTCGTCGTCGAACATGCCTACCATCTTGACGATCCCGGGCGACATCTCGTCCGGCGAGGCCAGCAGGGCCTCCTGCGCGGCAAAGCAGCACAGCTTATCGTCAATCCGCCCCGCAAAGATCAGGTCCTTGTCCAGTCCACCCACCTGCGCCGGCTGGCTGTCGAACAGCTCCAGCTCCCAGCTTACAATCGTGCTGTAGTCCGTGATCCCCAGCTCGCCCGAGATGACCTTGACCAGCTTTGGTGGCTGGGTGGCCGCGAACGTGCCCGGCTTGATGCCGCTACCCTCCACCTGTGCCGCTTCCCCGCCCTGGAAGAGATCCGAATTGTCAATCCCGACAATGGGCACCATCTGAGTCTCCTTATTAAAGGGTCCCTGCGAGGGGGCCCCAAAATGCGGCGCCAGCGTCGGGATCCGCGCAATCGGCCAGCCCAGCTTCACGAGCCGGGTCTCGACTTTGCCCGTGATGGGATCGCGGACCAGCACGCGCCCCCCAATGGACAGATCGCGGTCCCACCACGTCTCGTTGAGGCCGCCGGCGTACGGCGCGACGGCCAGCTGCGCGAACCCCGTCTTGTTAGGAAGCTTGGACACGGGCTTCAGCCGCGCCGTGAGGGCGTCGACATGACCCGCCACAATACCCATGCCATTCCCGCTCTGGTATTCTTTACCCACGACAAAGGCGATCAGCGCGCTCCCGTTGCGTGTGGTGTAGTACTTGCCCCCCCGTCGGAGCTCCGGCGTCCACACCGCCCGCTCGGACAGGTGCCTGTAGCCGTGCTGCTCGAGCTGTTTCGTGAAGGTGTCGACCGCGTGGAAGATGGTCGGGTTCTCCGTCATGAACTCGCAGTATGGCTTGGTGTAAGCCTCCGGGCACACCGTCGACTTCGAGGCCGAAGCCAGAGTTTCTCTTCCTCGTTCCTGCGACGGGGTTGGAGACGGCACGGGGACATATTGAGCTTCGGGGAGCTGGCCGCCCAGGTGGAATGCCAGCTGCTGCGACTCTTGCAGGCCGAGAGCGATTTTCCTTGTCATTGTTGTGGGAGCGGAACAGAAGAAGGAGAATCGAGCAGTTGGAAGGAGGTGATGGGGGAGTTGGAGATGAGATGAGAGTCGAAGCAGGCAGAAGCACGTCACCCCTGGGCTTATCTTTCACCGACAATCGGCCATTTGAGATAGCTTAGATTCGATGCCTGAGGCAACAAAATGGATATACTGACTTACTAGGTAGTTACTAGATAGTTACCTGTTAACTAGCTATAATAGCTATGATACTTGAGTTAAGATGAAATAAAGCATTGGTAGAATGGCTCGATTTCTATCGCCCAGCAATCTAGTCTATGTAAGGTGTATCTAATCAAGAGCTGGTACTAGTATTGTTGACGCTGGAACCCACATATGCGTTCCAGTTGATATTGCCATCGCGACACTGGTCGGTGATGGCCGGACCGGTGATCGAGACGACCTCCTCGCCATTTCGCTGGACGGAGATGGTGACTGCGCCGGTCTGCCCGTTGAAAGGCACGGAGAAGTGGTTGATCCCAGCGGTCACGGCTCGGAGGGTGGTTGCATCGGCGTCGCCGATCTGGATGGTAACGGTGCTAGGTGCCGCGACCAGCACGGTGGTGAAGACTTTGTCCAGAGACACCAGGGCCGGGTTGACGACTGGCTGGCCCTGTGATGGGTCGTTGCCCGTCGTGCCGTTGGCGCTCCCGGAGCCGCTGGGGTTAATGCGGTACCAGTAGGTGATCTTCTCGGCTGTCGTAGAGATGGTGGTCTGGTTGTTGGATTTGTAGGCGTCGATATAGTACGGGAGCAGGGCGCGCCAGTCATCGTGAGGATTGCCAGTCACGTACGTTGCTGCGCCGGTGGGGATGCCTGCTTCATAGATCGGGCCGATGTAGTGTGTTTCGCCATAATCGTTCCAGGTGAGGATCTCCACCAAGGGCGGCTGCAGTTCAATCACTTGTTGCCAGCGATCGTGCCATAGATCGTCGCCACGCCAGAGCCAGTTCTTACTGTAGTCGGGAAGGTTGGTGTAGAACCACGGAGAGACGGGCATCATGTACGACTTATTCCCCAGGGCTTCGATCCAGGCCTCGTCCGAGGTGGTCGTCATGTCCTGGGCGCCCTCGGGCCAAGCATCCCAGCTCAACATGCCATCCATCTCGTCGATGTAGGTCTGAATACCGGACTGCCCGAGGCTTGTCCAGGAAGGAATAAAAGAGCAACCGGTGGCAGCCTTGATACTGGTCCAGTCTCCGGCGTTGCTGGTGCCCTCAAAGGTCGACACCAGCGGTTTCCCTTGGTAATAGAACTGTGCCGAGCTGTCCTTGTACGTATTGACCGTCGACACGACACGATCTTCCGGCCACGCTCCGCCCGACTCATAGTCGAATGACAGGAATAGACTGAAGTTCCCAACTGTCTCGGCGGCTGCGTATGCGGTCTGGAGCACGGTGTCGGTGTAGCTGTCTTGGGTCGCGATGTTCAACGCAAATCCATCGATGTGCGCTCTCTGGGCCTCGCGAATGTCCGCTTCCCACTGCTCAGCAGTCATAGCCGCCGCATTTCCTACCTAGGAACGAGTCAGCTCAAGGCTGGGGATCTTTGTTCTTCTTTCACAACCCGAATACTCACAATGAAATGGGCAAAAACACTCTTCTCGCCGGAACTAGCCATAGCAACGGCTACCAGAGAGGAAAAGAAAAGTAAGTATGAGAAAAACATCTTTTGAGTCGATCAACGAATTCAATGAGAGAACAAGGATTGAATGGGTGGCTGGTCGAAGGAGTGTAATTACAACTCGACACAGTCGAGTCTGTTTTTGAGTGCAAAGAAAGGATCGAACGGTGTCAGAAACCGACCACCAGGGAATAAAGGAACGAATAAAGGAATGAATGTTGCTCAAGTGTCGTCCAGGACACTGAAATCAATTCATAGTACCTGCTCTCATGTTACTCGACCGTGTCCTGCGAAGAGAGGGGGAAGGGCCAGGGCAGGGCAGGCAAAAAACTCACCTTTGACGGGAAAACAAAGCCAACCAGTGGATGAGGGAAAGTGAAGGAGAGGAAATCGAGTATATAAAAAAAAAGAAATCGAAAATTCAAGCTCCTCCAGAGGAACCAGACTCAGCCAAGTCGTCGAATCGATCTTCTCTCACCTTCAGCCAATTTGATTCTGAGGACTGATAGTGGGGGCCAAGGTCAGGAACAAGGCCAGGATCTCCTGGCTAGAACCATTGTTTGCCAGGGCAATCAAGCCGTATTTTTTTTTTTTTTTTCAAGATAAGGTAATACAGAACCAGCCTCAGAAATTGGCGAGAAAAGCGCCGTATATGCAGCTCTTTGAGTTCGGATGATGTGAGGGCGCCTTGGATTTTGTTTGGTCTCCCCTTGGCATGTCAAGGGCGCTTACAGAGGAGGAAATGGTAGAGACATACCAATTAATATTTAGCTTCTATCTATCTATTCTCATTAGTATATTCTCATTTATTCCATGGCGGTAGAATGCTATTCCTTCATTAGTACTCCGTACTATTACAGGCAGGAGTATTCTGTACAGGAACGACACTGACGCTCCCTTGCAGGGAATAGCATCATACAACAGTCACACCAGACGGCGAAAGATTAAGCAGCATAAGGTTTCTGTGGAAGGGTCTACTGGATCATATTTTTTTTGGCTAATTAAACACGAGTAAGAAAATAATATCAACATAGGGGAATCGTATAGAGTAACTACTACCTGTTACCGAGCCCCTCCTGTCCAAGATGACCAGCTCACAATCCATACACGGCACCAAAAGGAAGCACAGTGCAACAATTGTATATAACAATAGACGCTTACCTAGTTAGTCCGGGTTGGGTTAATCAAATTTGTCGCCAATCATTGACCAGAGTCTGCCCGGCACTTTTGAAACACGAGGGTCTGTTCAGCGCTTACGTTTCAGATCTCGCCTGACCGACAGATATGATCATGTAAGGGCTTATCATCCTGTATACGACTGGACGGAAAACAAGAGGGATGATTGTTGTCAACTGTAAGACATGGTTTTCGGCAAAGACTGTCCCGTTTGCTCTGAGTTTAGGACCAATGATCGGACATGCTTCTCTGGCGGAGTGGCATCTCCCCCTTTTAGCCAACGTCTCTTCTCGGGAAACAAAGTGGTTGTGAGTGAGGCTCGCGAATCGGTCAAGTCGTCAGTGGAAACAGCAGAGACAGACAGAAGGCCTTGTAGCCCATTGCTGTCAAGGATGACTGTCACCATTGAGATTGCCGAAGACGGAACCCGAACCAGATGGTCTCTACCCAAACCCATTTGTGCCTCTTCGTAATGAAGGTGCCCGACGAGATAAGACCTGTATCTTTTGGATGTGTTAGCTATTCTCATATCATTGTGTTGGCAGCATTGGGATCTAAATGAGAGCCACGTTGACGGTCTGGGACCAGGCCCTTTTGAACAGATGGTGACCGGCCTTCTCCTTCCAACAAGATGAAGGTGGGGAGTAGAGATCAAAAAAAAAGACTAAAAGAAAAGACAGTGTTGAAAACATACAAACTCTGTACTGGACTCGCCAAAACCAACGTGGTGAGGTTGTTATCAAAGAGATTTGTCGTCGACAGCGCTGCAAATGAATTCCATGAAGCGATATCCTTCCAGATGCGGTTACCACCATCACATGACCTCCCAGCCCGACGACTTTCTCGATCAAGGACAGAATCCTTTGAGATTACAGCATGGAATATAGTACGATAGCATAACTCAAGACTGAGTCTCTACCTTGCATCTTGCGAGGCAAGATTTCATCAGATAAGAATCAAAACAAACCTAGGGATTCCAGATCATAAAGAGGGTCAGACTGTATACTCTCGAGCCTCGAGAATAGGGGCTTTAGTTTTGCGCCACTAGGGATCAATGGCCCAAGTCAAGGTAGCTTGCTATGTGGTAATCGCCCTTTGAAGCTCCTTTTGACTGAAGAATCGACCAGGCGAGTGGGAGGAACGATTCCATACAACTTTCTATCATTTACCACGACAGGGTTAGCCTCACTTTAGAGCTCGCAGTGTCAACTGTGAGCAGGGTTTGTCCTCCCCATATCAACTACTTGTCTCTCTGCCCCGCTGAATTCGGAACTACTGTAGCACGGGCGATAGTTCTCGCGTACCTCGCTGTTCCTCACGGTTGCGGTCCCTCCGTAACGTTGGTCGACAAGAGATCCTTGAGAGAAATACGGATTGCTCGGCGTGCGTTTGGAATCCCTGTTGTCGTGGCTCGAAGATATGCTATGGTTGGCTTTCGTCTCCATCGTTCACGGGATGGTGTCAGATGCCTCGCAGGTTGTGATAGAGTGAGGTCATTAAGAACCTTGTCAAGGAGTGCCAAAACTCCAAAATCCATTTAACTTAAACAGTTTCAGGATTTCAGTGACGAGGAAGAAAAGAAAATGGTTAAAATACTAATACTTGCGACGATTTGCGGTGTAGGAACCGGGGCAACTCTCCCAGGGCCTCCCCGAGTTATCACCGCCAGCACTTCTGAGCAACGCCGCAAAACTGGTTACGTCTACACTAAAAGTCTGGAGATTCCTAGACCGGCCGTTTGATTAAATGAATGAAATGATCCACTTCTACGGAGTACAGTGCCGAGAAAAACCATACCCTTCAACCTTGGATGTGCGGTCAGTTTGTGCTAGATCCAGGCAGTGGAATTTTTATTGGACGCATCTCGAGTTTGACGGCCACCGACTTAATACGGAGTATGTATCCACATGCGTGAATTTTGCCCATGGGGGTACATGATGTGGAATTACTCACAACTAGTGGAATGAAGGTTATTGATTGATGCTCTTTTCACCACTTTCATCTAGAACCGGACTGAGATTGAATACATCATCGGATAGAGAAAACGGGCGAACCATCTATGGTACAATTGTGGCGAGGCATGGTGGGACGATGGAAATGAATCAAAAATAGCGTGGGACGGTCCAGTAATGTACTCCGAATCCAGGGAACTCGACGATGGTGGGACAATTAATAATTATACTGACTAGCTAGCTAGGGGGTTACTATATGACTCAGACTGACCAACATCAAACATATGCCACGACTGTCTTGAGCTTTCCTCGGATACTAGTTTAGAATCTTCTGATCATTTATATGAATCTAAGGGCTTATAAGTTATGATAATCCATTCTAAATGGCACAGAAAGCAATGCGTCCCCTTTAGCCAAACACAACCATATGGATTCATTTACCTAAGGATTTACCACTCATGGCTTGTCTTTTACTGATTGATAGCCGAATCCAGAGCCGAGAGGGGAACCCGGTGACAAGACATCCAGAGTGGTGTGAACTCTATATCCAATACTACTGGATAGGTGATGGATGCAAAACCCGTACCCCTCACGACCATCCAGCCAATCACTGCTGGGTGGAAAGCTCAGAGCTCAAGCTACCTGCAAGCTACTGGGCCTACCAATGAGTCAATTCCACAAGCCTGAGCCGTTTTGATCGGAGGCAAATGCAATCCCAACTGTTTTCGGTCCGTCGATCGGCTGTTGGCCCTCGAGTGAGGAGCAATAGCCAAGACCCGAGGGGGGGCTGCAGCCGGGTGGAGCGCAGGACCTCGCATTTTACCTCATCGAAGACTAATAATTTCAAAATTTTCTCGCCCCAGCCATCCTGGCCTCCGTGCAAAGGCCTATCAGCTTGGAGGTGATGATCCGATCAGACGGATGTGACCGGGATGCTTCCCAAACAGGACTAGCACAATCAGATAAGATGGGTCGCCGAGCTCGGCAGCTTCTCGTCACCGAAGTCGGACATCACGTGATCACACGATAATCTAATCTGATCCGATCTCTTTTCCCTCCCAGCACCCCTCGAAGTTCCTCTTCTCCGTTTCTCTCCTCACCCGATGGTCCCTGCATCGACAGTCTATCGCCCACGCCGCCTCTATTCGCTCTTATTATTTACTCTTTTTATGCTAGGTAATTAGCAGGTCACGAGTTGATCAGAACTCGATTTTCACGCTAGTCGACTGGAGTGGCGTGATCGCAAGTTGGCCGGAATTCGCTGGCACGGTCGGTCGGTCTCATTCCTCTTTAGCTGGGCCATCCACGCACAACTCAGGACTGACTGGGCGTTAGTTATCTCCAGAAATATTGTCCACCGAAGCAATGGCCTCTCCCACAAACATATCAATTGCCCCCGCGGCGTCTGTGCCGCCCCTTGCGCCAGCGTTGGCGATCAAGCCTGTTGCTGCGACCGCGTCACCCGGCCCGGGCACACCCGGCTCCGTCACCTCCAAGGAATGGGTGATTCCTCCACGCCCCAAACCTGGCCGCAAACCTGCCACCGATACGCCGCCCACCAAACGCAAGGCACAAAACCGTGCGGCCCAGCGAGCGTTCCGCGAACGGCGAGCCGCCCGTGTGAACGAGCTCGAGGACCAGATTAAGCAGATCGAAGACGAAAATGAGGTCCATATCGCCGCACTGCAGGCCAAGATTTCGAACCTCTCCCAAGAGGCTGAACAATCCAGAACTGAAATGACATGGTGGCGGGATCGCTGCCATGCCTTGGAGAAGGAGGTTGCCGTCGAGCGAAGTGCCAAGGAGACCCTTGTCAAGGAGTTCAAGAGCACCCTTTCCGACAACAGTAACAACAGCAGAAATATTTCTCCAAGCCAAGATATTGTCCCACTCCCGGCCCGGTCGTCGAGGACCCGCAACGCCCAGATCGCCCGCGACATCAGGGACCAGGAGCGCAGGGATGCCACGGAGACCGAAGACGTTGCTATGGGCTGCGGCGATTGCTCTCACGCCCGCTGCCAGTGTATCGAAGACGCTTTTGCCATGAACGATGCCGTCTCTACTCGTGATTCGTCGAGCTCCAAGAACCAGCGCCCTCATTCTCGCAGATCGGGCATCCAGCGTATCGAACCGGAGATTAAGCCTGACCCCGAGGAGATGGAGATCGATTTCACCTCGAGATTCTCGACCATCCATTCTCTGTCTGAAGACCACACGTCCCTCGCCGTCTCCACTCCCGTTGACCCCTGTGGGTTCTGTCAGGACGGTACTCCATGCATCTGTGCCGAAATGGCGACGATGGACGAGCAACGCAGACAGAGAGACAGCTACGAAAACAACCGCCTCGCACCGATTCAGACCCTATCCGAGTTTACCCCCCCGCCATCCGACAGCGATGCCCGCTCAGAGGTGACTCTTCCGTCGATCAGTCAAGCGACTAATCCGTGTGCCAACGGTCCCGGAACCTGCGCCCAGTGCCAGGCGGATCCCCGGCGGACCCTTTTTTGCAAGACCCTCGCTGCCTCCCGGTCTGCGGGCGGCGCCGCGCCCTCAGGCTGCTGCGGCGGTAAAGGCCGTGATGGTGGCTGCTGCCAGACCCGTCCGACCAGCAAGAACTCTCTCCCCGCCGGCAGTTCGGCCAGTTCCCCTCTCACCTTGTCCTGTGCCGACACGTTCACCACCTTATCCCGCCATCCCAACTTCTCCCGGGCAACGGATGAGCTGGCCTCGTGGCTCCCCAAGCTGCATACCCTGCCCAACCCAAAGGACCTTGAGCGGCTTGGTAGCCGCCCCGCAATGGAAGTCGAAGCAGCGAGCGTGATGGGCGTGCTCAGATACTTTGATCGACGGTTCGCCGACAACTGATCAAAAACCCTCTTTTGTTTCTCTCTACCTATCCCCCCCGGCCCTTCTTCTCTGACACGCTTTCCCATCCATGCTTTCCTGCTTACGAATTTTCTTATTCATGATACCCATTTTCACCCTTTTCCACCTGATACAATACCACCGTCATCAGAACGGGTTTGTAAACCATACCCATCTCCTCGCAACCTTATCGGCTCCTTGCCGAGACGCGCGTCGTGAGATTGGGCTACTACATCTTCTATATGGGAGGCACTTTTGGATGATTAGACGGCGAAAAAAACGGCGCATGTTAGATGACTGATATGATGGTTTTTACCACACGGTCCAGTAAACTTGTTTCAGACTAGTTTTAGTTGGACATAGTGAACCAAAAAAAAGTGATTTCTCTTCTTATGGAATACGAATTCTAGTATTCTCTTCATGGAATACACCAATCATACTGCCATATTGTCAAGAAAAACGAGACCGATTAGTTTTCAAGTGTCAAGGGTTTGTATATGTACATGGTATGATAAGAAAGAATGGGCACAGCCAACGCCTTTTGCGCTTTTGACGGTATATAGATAGTAGATGAGAAGAACCCATAAGGCATAAGCACGGTTGAAAGTACTGGAGAGAAAGACACAGAGGGAGGGGGGTGGGTTATTGAATGCAGTATAACTGCATGACTAGTTTAAACTGATAGAATGTTGGGCACGGCGATGATGTGTATGTGTGTGTGTGTGTGTGTGTGTGTGTGTGTTAGAAACGCCCACTGCTCCGAAGGTCTTCGTCCGCTCCGCCCGCAGAGCCCAGCAGGCTGGCGCCCCAGATACCTGCAACCCCCCACATCCCGATCCGCCAGCCGCGGTACAGACCCTGGATGCCCTGGCCGCGCGGCCGGCGTTGCTGGTCATGTTTCGAGACGGACTTGCCGAGGAGCTCGCGAGCGCGCTCGTTTTCGGACGGCGCAGCGCGGGCACCTTCTTCGTGGACGATGCCCCACATTGTACTCACGATGCCACGGTAGGAGCGTGGCGTAGGGACGATGGTTTCGATGTCACCCACGGCCATGTCCGTGGAGGAAGAGGCAGACGCGGTGTGCTGTTGCTGAAGACCGGGAGAGGTGAAGGTAGAAATCTGGGCACGGCGCAGAACAGTCTCAAGAGGGAACCGGACGGCGAGCTCCAGGCCGGAGCTCAGGCAGGAACAGAGGTTCCACATGGACGGGTGAAGGACCGGGTCGATCGACAGGTAGGATTTCAAGAAGAGCGGGGCGCTCGTGGTGATCAGGCTCGGAAGACTGGAGTGCAGCACGGTGATGGGGACAAGGTGCGGAGGGATGGTGTGGTTAGGGGTTGGGATGAGTCTGATGGCCCGCAGGAGGGAGCGGGGGCCGTGTGTCGCGGACGTGAGGATGAGGAAAGTCCGCGCCGTGTCGATGGGGGAGAGGATGATGGCGGTCAAGGAGGTAGAGATGAATGAGAGAATGAGGGTGGCTACGGGCGACGCGACAGTCAGGATGTCCGCCGTCATGGATGACGCAATGTCTTCCTCCGGGAGGCCCACGATGGCGGACAGCAGACTGCGAATGAAGGTGTTGAGGGTCGGCAGGAGGAGAGAGTAGATAAACGTCGTATTGGTAGCCTTCCAGGGTGCGGTCGGGCCACTCGTCGACCACAGCTGCGACAAAACTTCCATCAACGAGGACGGGTTCTTGATCGTGAGGGCATGTTTCGCCGAGGACGGAGGGCCCGGGATGTACCCGCTGCGATCGGTGATGTGTCGATGCCTTTGAGACTTGGGCGTCTTTGGCGAAGCTGTCGTAGGGGCTGCAGATGTAAAATAATTGCTCTCATCGTCGGACGACAGGGAGTTCTATCTCATGCACCCTGAGATTAGTACTAAGTCTTGTCTTGTTCTACCTCCCCTCCCCTAACGAGGAGAGAGGACACAAAACCAACGCACCTCATCTTCATCTTCTCCATCTTCACGATATGAGTTCTTCCCAGGTTGCGGAATCGACCTCCGTCGATCGTCTCGCGCCCACTGCCCCTCCTCCTCGGCAGAGGGGACGACATACGCCTGCAGAATGGTCTTTGCAACGTCAAATGGCTGCGCGGTCAGCGCGCTCATGTACCGCCACAACGCCTTATCCACCACGTCTCGAAGCCATTCTGAGACCGACGGAGATGGATCCAGATAATCCGAATAGTCCAAGTCCGAGAGCAGGTTGCGGGCAGAGCCCCCGAAGACCTGGGCCGACGCTGGGCCGTCGGTGGCGGCCGGCGAGACGTGGGCAACGGACCCCGTCGACAGGCCGATCGGGGGAGGCACGTAGTATGGACGTAGGGGATTCGGGCCGTCGCGCGAGCTGTTCATCGTGCGCCCTGCGTATGTGTTGTGGAAGCAGTATTGCCGAGGGGGGGGGGGAAAGTGACGATAAGAAGGAAAAGCTGGAGCTGTTCGGAGCGGAGTTTTCTAAAGAAGCACGCCCGAATTTCCCGCGGACCAGTCACGGCTGACGTTTTTCCCTCTTTTCCTCACGACTGTTTTTTTTTTCTCCCTCGCCCAACCCCGCAAGTGCTGTGGTTTACTGTTGATTCCCGGGACTATTCTTGTTTCTAATTATTATACTGTCATGTCTTTTTTCAGAGAAGCTATTCAGCCGGTGCGCCGTGCAGTCTCTAGTACGTTGGCTATGGACCGCAGCGGCGCCTTACAGACTCGGAGGTGCCTGAGTCACTCTACGCGAGTGCGGGTTGTCCAGTCAACAGAGTCGAGGTTTATGCAGTCTCGGAATGGGAGGAACAGTGGGATTTGGAGGGAATTGAATGCGAATCAGTCGTGGTGTTCGCGGCGGTCGTTCTCTGCTACTGCGGGAGCCAGCCACGGGCATATCACGCCCCCAAAGCCCGGAGAAGAGTGAGTGGAGCGTTTCCTGTGATTTTTATGTGTCGCAAACGATGGTAGCTGACATGAGTTCAGGATCAATATCAGTTTCATCGATAAGGACGGAGAAAAGTGGGATTTCCAGGTTGCCGAAGGTGATAACCTGTTAGATATTGCTCAGGCGAACGACCTGGAAATGGAGGGTAAGATAATGAGATATCTGAGTCAAGAGACCTTGCAGAGACTAATGTGGATGCTATAGGTGCCTGCGGTGGTTCCTGCGCCTGTTCTACGTGCCATGTCATCGTCGAAGACCCGGATCTGTTTGACAAGATGGAGGAGCCGTCAGACGACGAGAACGACATGCTGGATCTTGCCTTCGGGCTGACGGAAACTTCTCGTCTGGGCTGCCAGGTGATCATGACCAAGGATCTAGACGGGATGGTGGTCCGGCTGCCGTCGATGACGAGAAACTTGCAGGCCAGTGATTTTGTCGAGAAGAAGAGGTAGCACGGTGGGCAATAGGGTAGTTGGGAAGGGGGTGGGGTGGTGTATGATTGGGATGAATATACTGTGTGGCTTTAGAAGGGGCAATGTGTAAGATATCAACTGTAATCATTCAATATGTGCTATTCAACTAGATATCAACTCCACTCATCAGAGTGACCTGACAAACTTTTTGGTAATATGCTCTAGAGTCGACACCACCAAAGGAATCCATCGCCAAACGCCAGAACATGCCTTGAAACACTTCTATATGACTTGGTTCTTTTAAGCCTCCTCAATCTGCAACGGCTTTCCCTTCTTCCCACTGATCAGCTCGAGGAAACCCTGTTTGCTGACCTCATTGACGGCCTTCTCACGCTCACCCATGCCGACCGTCCCCTTCTTGCGTTCCTCCCTGGCGGCCTGCTCGCCGCGCACCTGCGCCGCCCGCACGGCATTGAACAGCTTCACCACACCGCGCTGCGCAATCTTGCGCAGCCGTTTCTCCTCTTCGGCGACCTCACCCGCCTGTCCACTTTCAATACCCATCACGTCGCGCACACGACCCCGATCCAGATCTTCCTTCTTCTCAGCGCGCAACTTTGCGCGCGCCAGTGTCTCGAGTTTCTCGTCGGCGAAGTCCGTATGTGTCTGCGCGGCGGTTTGACTGCGGGATAGGACGGGGTCCGCTCGAGCCGAGTTGGGAAGCTTGGTCGAAAGAATCTTCGAGATAGACGTCGAGAATGCTGTCGGGTCGTTGCGTTTCGATACCTTCCGCCGATCGCTTTTCGCACCATCTCCGTCTTCATCGCTGCCATCGTCTGACTCCATCGATACATCATCGTCATCACTGGCATCCTCGTCGCCGTCGGCTTCGTCATCGTTGTCGTCGTCGCTCTCGCCAGAGCTAGGTTGGGGGTTTTCTGCATTGGATCTCTTGTTCGCACCCAGCGACTTGGTCTTCTTCTGCGCCGCCACCTTCTCCGTAGGACGTTTCCTAGGTCTCGTAGTCTCCTCTTCTTCCTCCGAATCCGCCAGATCCACGGCTTTGAAGTCTTCCTCTGCCTCGTCCTCAGAACTGCTGTGGTACTCGCGCTGCTTCCGCATCTTCTTCTGCGGCCGAGCAATCTTGCCCTGCATCCCCTCAAGCACCTTGCGTTTCTTGTGTGAAGTAGAAAGCCCCATATTGATCACAAACACACCTCAATTCCTTGTTGTGCGGTTTGCTGCTGCTCCTGCTGGGGTTGCTGGTGAATTCTTTCTTTTTCTCTTCGGGAGACTTTTTGGGCGGAAAGAGCAGTGCCGCCTCCCATTGGCTGAGATTCCTCCCCAGCACAACTCGCCCCTCCGCCGCACTCCAGCGTATTTGGCTTCTGCTGGAGACAAGACAAGAAAGAGAGCCTGCTGTTTGACAGAAGGGATTTATCTTCTAGCGAAATAGTTTCGGGCTCTTTTTATTTTTCTTTCTCTGTATAATAGCCCACCATGGTCCTTCAGGATCTTGGGCGGCGCATCAACGCCGCTGTCAGTGATCTGGCACGGTCCAACAACCTGGACGAGAAGGTAAGTTTAGGATTCTATTTTTTTCTTGGTCTGCATGTTGCGGGAGCAGGTTCTAATATTGGATTTAGGCATTTGATGATATGTTGAAGGAGATCTGTGCTGCTCTGCTTTCTGCCGACGTCAACGTCCGCCTCGTCCAGTCGCTTCGGAAGTCGATCAAAGCCAGCGTCAACTTTTCGTCGCTCCCTCCGGCCGTGAACAAGAAGCGGTTGATTCAAAAGGCGGTGTTCGATGAGCTGGTGGCATTGGTGAACCCTCATGCGGACCCGTACCGGCCCAAGAAAGGACGGCCGAATGTGATCATGTTCGTGGGTTTGCAGGGTGCGGGAAAGACGACGACGTGTACCAAACTAGCGAGACATTATCAGATGCGTGGGTTCAAGACCGCCCTGGTGTGTGCGGATACGTTCCGTGCGGGTGCGTTTGATCAGCTGAAGCAGAACGCGACCAAGGCGAAGATCCCGTATTATGGCAGTCTGACACAAACTGACCCGGCCGTGGTGGCCGCCGAGGGTGTTGCCAAGTTCAAGAAGGAGCGGTTCGATATCATCATCGTCGATACTAGCGGTCGTCACAAGCAGGAAGAAGATCTTTTCACAGAGATGACTCAGATCCAGACTGCCGTCACCCCGGATCAAACCATCCTGGTGCTCGACAGCACGATCGGCCAGGCGGCCGAGGCTCAGTCTGCTGCGTTCAAGGCGACGGCCGACTTCGGGGCCATCATTATCACCAAAACAGACGGTCACGCCGCGGGAGGTGGTGCCATCTCTGCCGTTGCGGCCACCCATACCCCGATTATCTATCTTGGTACGGGTGAGCACCTGATGGATCTCGAAAGATTCGAGCCCAAGGCATTCGTCCAGAAGCTGCTGGGTATGGGTGATATGGCCGGGCTGGTGGAGCACGTACAAGCCGTCACCAAGGACTCGGCCGCCGCCAAGGAAACATACAAGCACATCTCTGAGGGCATCTACACGATCCGCGACTTCCGTGAGAATATCACCTCAATCATGAAGATGGGCCCGCTTTCGAAACTCTCGGGCATGATCCCAGGCCTGTCAAATCTGACCGCAGGGCTGGACGACGAGGATGGTTCGCTCAAGCTCCGCCGCATGGTGTACATCTTCGACAGCATGACCACTGCCGAGCTTGACGGCGACGGCAAGATCTTCGTCGACCAGCCCAGCCGCATGGTCCGCATTGCCTTGGGGAGCGGTACTAGCGTCCGCGAGGTCGAGGATCTCCTCTCGCAACACCGCATGATGGCGGGGATGGCCAAGCGCGTCGGTGGACAGAAGAAGCAGATGCAGCGCGCCCAAAACATGCTCAAGGGCGGCAACAAGGAGCAGCAGCTCGCCGCCATGCAGAAACGCATGGCTGCCATGGGCGGTGCGGGCGGCGCCGGCGGTTTCCCCGGTATGCCGGGCATGGGCGACATGGCCAAGATGATGCAGATGTTGCAGGGCCAGGGCGGAGCCGGCGGCAGTGGCGGCGGTGGCGGACTCCCCGGTCTTGGAGGAATGGATCTACAAAGCATGATGAGCCAAATGAGTGGGTTGATGGGTGGTATGGGTGGTATGGGTGGTATGGGTGGTATGGGTGGTATGGGCGGTATGGGCGGTGGAGGCGGTGGTCGGGGGAGGGGAAGATAGACAAAAATCGTTTACTTTCGACCCTTTCCTTTTGTTTGTCACATAGTTTTATCATGTCTTATTCGCTCTCCTTGGCTCTGCTTGCTGTGGTCCCAAGTTGAGCGTGGTTCATGTCGGTTAGCATTAGTCGGTGCAGGCGTTGGGTGTTGTATTCAAATACCACTTCGAATATATGCCATACATGTAGCTACTGTAACTGTCTAGACGATTCAAATTTATTGTAAACTTTTCTAAAAGTGAAGAAACTACAATCTCTCCACACGCTCAAGCCTATCAAAATACTCGTAGTACCTCTCATTCAACCCTCGCCAGACTCGGAATCCAACCTCTTCAATCCTTCCAATGGTAGTCTTCAACAGGACGTCCCAGGCACTGCTGACTGTTTCGTCAAGCACGACGCTACCGGCCGGTAACCTGCCGGATGCGTGTTGAAGATGCGGAACGCTCAGCTTATACTTCCAGACGGGTTCGCCGTCGACATAAAGCGAGTAAGTGAGCGTCGAGCTAGGCGCCGTGATTCCCAACGAGGGAATCACGTCCCCATCCTCGGTGTCCGTAATCTCAATCATCCCGAACTTGCTGTTCCCGTCCGGGACGTACTTGACCGCCACATCCTCGTTGTCCGTCTGGCGGTACGTCCGTACAGGCAGGTAGAACATGTTCAGCGGGCCGACGCTAAATTCGTGCACGCCTTCTCCCGCCGTGAAGGGGGTGATGGCGGGAGCGTCTTGACCGTCCAGCTGCAGGAGGTTTGGGTCAGGAAACCGGGTGGCGCCGAACTCGTGCCGGTCGCCGCTGAGAAGGACCACGCGGACGCCCAGCTCCCGCTCTGCTCGCCACATGGCTTCGAAGACGGTACGACGCTCGTTGAGGAACCCGCCCCAGGTGTCGGTAGTGCCGACGTGCCAGTTTTTCGTGAACGGGACGCTTGACGCCACGATTTTCCACCGGACGTCTGAGGGCTCCGGTCGCGCCAGATAAACGAGGAGGGACTGCAGCTGGGCGGAGCCGAGTATGGTGGATTCCGGCTGGGCGGGCTCAGAGCGGTATGTACGCGTGTCAAGCATGAAGAAGGAGGCCGGGCCGTGGATGAAGGAGAAGTACGTCGTGTTTGCAGGCTCGGCGAAGGCCAGTGGCGGGATGGGCGGGTTGACGCTGACATGGTAGTGAGCGTATGGGTCAGCGGCAGCAGGATACGGCGCGGTTGTGTTGCCCTTGGACCAGTCGTTGGCGATTTCATGGTCGTCTAGGGTGTGCAGCCAGGGTAGATTGATTGCTGGGTCTTCGGCGGGAAGGGCCCAGGACGGCGAGGAGTAAACACGCCTATACTCGCTTCGATAGTGATCCCTCGAGGACCCGAATCGAAAAGGAACATCTACATAGATGAAGTCCCCCAGAAAGAGCATGAACGCAGGCCGGAGCACCGAGGGAAGGTTTGCGACAACCTGGGCCAATTGCTCAATACCGGGAATACGCAAAGGGTGCAAAAAGGGGCTGTAGGGGAAGTTGGCCTTGATACAACTCGATGACAGAAACGTCAGCCGTTTCGCTTCTTTCGACCCCGGAAGCGGTGCTGTTTGAAATGTTCCCGTGACGTTATTGGATAACGAATAACGATACTGAGTCGAAGGCTTCAGATTCCTGATCATCACGGGCGCGGTATAATCCGTCGTTGTGTCAAGGGAGTAGATGACCCCTTCTTCCATCCACTTATCTTGGTTGCTCTTTGAATCTTCTTGGTAGAACACAACCAAAGGCAACTGGGCGAGATCTGGCTCCCTGACAAGCAGGTTTGCCGTCGTAGGAGAGACATAGCCAATGCGAGCGAACGAAACATCAGCACTTGGATAGAAGACAAGACCACGAAGAAGAAAGTCCAATGTCAAGACTGCCAATAGAATATTGGTGAAAGCAGTGAGGCGAGTAACCGCCCTATATCTTGACGGAAGTCCCGTAATCAGCGATTTGATCGCTGATCGGTCGTCCTTCTTAGCATCGGAAGTTGTTGACCGCTTAGCTGAGCTCTCTGTAGATGAATATGGTCAACCTATTTTTCACAATTACAAAACTCCAGCTATACCATCAAACTCACTCTGGAAGCCTCTGTCCGCAAGGAGGGCGGAAAGCGATGTGAGATACACCACTAGCGAAGACAGAATAAGAGGTGGGAAGTGATGACCTGGTATCTAAACCCACAGTTAGCCTGTGATCGATAGTTCTTGGTAAATAAGACTGTTAAACAACTCCTCACCCATCGGAGAAAAACAACAGCAGTGATTCTGATGATGGCAGAGCTCGTCACAACCGCAACGCAATGAAACGAGACCATAGTGTTTCAACCGACTCTGACCGGGCTGTCTGAATGCCAATCTAAGATCAAGTCAGATCATATCGTTTCCCACAGCGACGCGGAACCGCAGATGATCCCTTTAGCACGAGACGACGTCGTCTTGAAGCTCTTCTGTATTTGCCTGAGGATGGAGTAGCTATGACGACATGCACGTGCTAGCCCGTTCTGTCGACATTTCAGTTCCGCCTTGGAGACCGCCATGGCCCTTCGTTTTGCTGTTCGACTTGCAAGTTCCTGTTTGTTTTTGTCTGTCCGAAGTGACTTTTGCATTGTGTGGATTACTCGCCTGTGTCTTTGTATACCCATTATTCAACTGCAGAAGGCGATGTGCTTCTGTTTAAAGCAGAAGATGGACTGTGGGGGACTAGTTTAGTGAGAAGGATCATGTTGTAAATCATGAAGAAGCTCAATAATGACGTTGATGCTAACTTTGGATGATCAACTCGGTCCTGTCACCGAAACAGCTATGTACACGATATGACGGGTAAAGCGGTATATACATGCGAATTTCGTCTCTACCTCCTATTCATCATGTCTCTGAAGGCGCTCACCAGATTGTTTGCCATGGAGTTAGGGGTGAGAAGCTCGCGCGCCGTGACCGCGACATCCTTCATGTTCATGCTCATGGACATCTCGGCAGCCCATTCCCACGGCTTCTCGCGCGAACCAGGCAAGGCGTTGAAATATTCCCATCCCATGACGCCGCCGAAGTTGGGGAATTGCTCGACCAGCAGGGCGAGGATGGGCCCGATCTTCTCGCGCGGAACGTACCCCTGCGAGCCGTTGCCCGGGTTGGTGAGCAGGCCGTAGACGACACGCTGGGCGGACCAGCCCTGGGCTACGATGGCGGCGTACATGCGCGGGTCCTCGGCGGGGCCCCAGCCGTTGTAGAACTGGGCGTTGTACCAGTCGATCTTGGCGCTGCGGGCCTGCTCCAGTTCGCGGTAGTCGAAGCCGGAGAGGTTGCCCATGCCCAGCAGGGCGGCGGCGACGGGGGTCAGCGTGATGATGAACGCGTCGCCCATGTCGGCCTTCAGGCGGTCGATCAACCGGATGATCCCCTGCAGAGACATGTGCTCCTCGACATCGAGGTCGAGCCCGTCCAGCCCGTGCCGGCGGACCATCTCCAGGAGAGGTCCGTAGAAGCTCTCAAACTGGGCGAGCGGACCATCCAGCCGGGCGTAGGTCCCGCGGGCCGCGCCGCCCAGCATGCCCATGACCTTGACACCCGCGCGCTGCACGATGGGTACTTCCTCCCACAGGGGGTCAAAGACCGGGTTGTCGGGCGGGTCGTCGTTGAGCGTGATATGGCCGGGCTGGGCGTTCAGATGAATCGCCGCAATGATTATATGCGTCACGCCCGTGTTGTTGTCCAGCAGCGGCCGCATGGACACATAGTCGCCCCGGTTTGGTCGGATGGTTTGGTGGTAGCAGATCACCCGGCGACGCTCCGGGAAATCCGGGCGCCTAGTCGTAGGAGGCATCGTAGGAATAGGTACTACTTCCTAACCAGTACCTTGGAAGAAGTAGTATTTATAACAGTACCACTGCCCTTTTGATTCGTTCACTAGTCGTCCTCTCGCTCTTGTTTGATCTGCATCTCGCAGATGACTAGACAGCCGGGAAAAGAGGCGGGCTCTGGCTCTTAATTAGTCGTCGCTTCTGGTTGCCCCGCAGATCAGCCTGATGAGGCCGCGTCAATCCCCTCAATTGGCAGCGAAGTCGGTAGATTTCGAGCGTTGATAGCTTCGACCAAGGTATGTCTATGACCCCCGGCTGTAGAAATAGACGCTCGGTATGTCTGGAGGCCGTAGGGCCAGCCTCAATCACTTACGGGGGGCTGGGAAGCCTGTGGGGGAGCAGAGGAAGTGAGTGTTGAGCCTGTGCTTAGTCATCACAGGCTATCAGGTGTCTGAAAATGGTGAACCTGAGGCATCTTTATGAGGCATCTTTATTGCTCTACTACAGAGTGCTCGGTATAAGAGGAAATAGCACAGTTTAGGTAGACATATGAGTGGTAGGTTATTAAACTAGAATACGCGTTATTGCTTCACTATCTACCTGTCTAGGATTGAACTCGCCAATTGCCTCCGATTTATATAGTTATCAGGTGCAAGAACGTATAGAGTGCCTAGTAGTACTCATCTTCACTAGATCACAGGCGTTTCTTTTAATCTCAGGTAGAACTTTTAGCATTAGTTATGTATGTACTCCGTAGTATTGACCATCACTAGGAACTCCTGCCTCAGGCACCTGCATGGTGTGCCACCTTCCTATTTAGGTAGACTTGCCAGCTAGCCTGAATTGTTTTAGCTGCAGTACCTTCAGGTGACCTTCGGACTAAGCCTCAATAGGCAGTCGGCAGCAAAGGGTTGGCAGCAGCAGACACTCTCGTCATCTTGATTTGTCTCCTGTCTTCCTCTTCCACCTACCTTCTTACGCCTTGCGACCTCTGTACCCTACCAAACAACCAGCGCCCGGCATAGCTACTTAGATAGTTCTAACTGGGTGCCCACTTCTTCGCATCGATGACGAGGCTGGTTCAAACACCGCCTTGTCTTGGCCTCGTGGGTCCATCTCTGGGCATACTACTAGAAGGCAACGTTAGTCAAGACGCTGGTTGATCAAGCTGTTACTCCGAATGAGAGTAAAGAGGAAGGATTATGACGGAGATCCTACATAAAGAGTCATCTTGAAGAATCGTGGAATATGTAGCCGGCCACATCAGGCAAGACGAATCCATGGGGAATAACTTGATCCTGGAAAAGCTGTGCTAATTCACACGGTGTACAGGGCATGGGCTGATCACTTGTCCTTTCCGTCCAATCCTTTCTTCATGGGCAACCGGACATGATTCGTACGATATTTGACGGGACGAACAATAAGCAAAAATAAAACTGTTGGGGTTTTTTGTTGGATTGGACTTCTAACGATCGAATATAGTAGTTACAGACAGGTGAGGACAAGTATAGAGGGAAAATCACTTCATCTCTTACAAGTCTTATCAATGAAGTACTCATCTCATCTCATCTTTTTTTTTCTGTCTCTTACTAAGTGCATGCCTTGGGTACTGACAGGGATTTGATCCATCAAGACAGCCAAAGACCAATCATCTGACGCAATGGGCATGCACGGTCGATTTATACACGAGACTATCAATAGCTAGCTAAACTGGCCTCTTATTACTCCTCCCCACAAGCTAGACGATCAATATTTCCCTCTCACAAACACAATGACGACTTCCAACCCCGATCCCAGCTCCGAATTCCTGGATCCTGCGCCTGTTGCCGATGTAAAGGCTTTCTCTGCCTCCTGGCTATAACCGCTATTAGTGAAGATGTTTGGCTGATTTCATCAAGGATGATGTTCATGCTCAGCAAGATCCAGATAATGACTCAGAGATTTCATCAGAGGCGGATTACATGTCGATCAAATCCAGCATCTTAGACTACCAATATGAAGTGTTACCCCTATCCCCTTCCTTTGACGGCGTCGACATCGGCTAAAAGATGGTCGTAGAACGGTCGTCGTTACCAGAGCTATCGCAGGGGTGAATACCTATTTGTATGTCGTATGTTTCGACCCTACATCTTTATAGTCTGCTCATCCATCTTCTAGCCGAACGACGAAGATGAACAAGACCGTATGGACTTTTTGCACCACATCTATGGAATGATCTTGGAAGGGCGATTGCACCTCGCGCCCATCGGAGATAAACCCCAGCGTGTTCTCGATATTGGCACCGGAACAGGAATCTGGGCCATTGATTTTGCCGAGTAGGTCAATTAATCTGCCTTCAATCACCATCAATCACGAAAAACTGTCCTGTGCTGTTATCTTGGGGAAACCGCCTTTAATATTTTATCTCTTCAGCCAGTATCCTAAGGCAAAGGTGATCGGGAACGATCTGAGTCCAATCCAACCAGATCGGTGAGGTTAAGATTGGTATCTGATGTAGCTCGAACTGACGGTTCTGCCAGGGTGCCGCCAAACTGCATATTCGAAGTAGACGACTTTGAGTCTGAGTGGGCATACAGCCATCCCTTTGACTATATTCATGGCCGCGAGCTGGCGGGCTCAGTGAAAAATATAGAGTGGCTGGCGAAGCAGGCATTCGAACACCTCAAACCCGGCGGGTACCTAGAGTTACAGTCGGTTGCCTTTAAACTGTTTACTGACGATGGCTCAATAAAAAGGGCTCCATATACAGTCCAGATGTGTGAGCTTGTTGAAGAGGCCGGGAAAAGGTTCGGAAAGTCAATGCACAACCTAGATGTATGGACCGAGGCAGTGGAATCAGCCGGCTTCAGGGATGTTGTCACCAAAGTCATAAATGTCCCAGTCAGTCCGTGGCCTAAGGACCCTCAGCAGAAAGAGATCGGCCGGTATTTTCAGCTCCAACAATCCCAGGCTTTTAGCACCCATCTTCCTGGTATTTTGTCTAATGTGCTGGGATGGTCAAGCGCTGAAGTCATTGTCCTTGGAGCTAGGGTGCGGAATGAGTTAATGGACCTCGGTATACACCAATACTGCAAACTGTACATCATCTATGGCAGGAGGCCTTAGACGAGGCTTATTTTCCTCGAACCGTTTATTCTCTTTTTCCCCGAGCGATCCCTTTTTGCTTAACCTGGTCTTTAGGGAGGAGTTTGGTCCAATTATCGGAGCCACCCTTCTGCAAGAACTTAGGCACACACTTAGAGAATGAATCCTATTTTCTCTCTACTGTGCAATGTGTCCCTCGTGTTCCTAGATTTTCTTCAAGCTTGATAAGCTCGTTGAAAAGGAACCTGAGCGGGGGGTCCACTGTTTCTTCATCTGGATCTGGCTCGACCAAACAATTGAAATATGCTCAACAAATGAAACCAACTCAATCAATACCTATGCGAGCGTAGGTATAGACTTTCCCGTATTGATTCAACAAATCAGTCTCATGTAAACATGTCCTCTTGAGATCTGGTAAGGGTCTCCAGCAACTCAACAGAATAAGTTATATAAGAAAGCCCTCTATGAAGCCAAAATTCAGTCGATTTATCCATTCCATAGGATGTACAAAAACATGGCCACCGGTATCATCATTGTGACGTCCAGTGGCTATAGAAGTGGGATGCTGCTTCATCTTTGTGGCGTATACCACTATATAAGAGAACAGAAACCCCTCAAGGAAAGAAATCTTTCATGAAGCGTGACTCACTATTTTGCAGGTAAAATGCAGTTCCTCCGCTCCATCTTCTCCTCCACTCGAGGCATCTCAACCATCGTACCCACCAACCATCCCAACCCGGGCAATTTCGCCAATCGACCCAAGTATGAGATGCGCGAGATAGCACGCAAGGGAGGGCAAAAGGGCGGCAAGGCAAAGGGTGTAGGCGGGTTTCACGACATGGATCCCAAGAAACAGGTAAAGTTTTCTCGAGGGTATGTATATCTTGATTTGATTGATGCTGACGACCTATTTATTGTTGAAAGCATGAGATTGCGTCTATGGGTGGTCGGGCGGTACACAAAGCAGAAGAACAGGGAGGTCATTATACGAGGGGAAGGAGAGGGGGGGATCCATCATATGCAGCGCCGGGGTTTGGAGGTGAACAAACTGCATAGTTGAATGATAGTAGAGAAGATGAATCGAAACAATTGAGATTCGATCCTTGCTCGTAGTCCGTATGAATTCTGAGATGGACGTTGAGTTAAGCAGGCTTGTCACTTGATCGACAAGTCATGTGATAGTGGGTTGGCTGCCCATCCTGCCTAAATAGGAAACCGCGTAGCACGAGGCAGTGCTTACTAATTGTTGACTAACAACTTGGCGCTAAACCCAATCAGGCACTCAGTAAACACTCCGATTGCTGCCTGAGGAACCGATAATAATGAGGCGCGCATCCGCCTCTTCTCCTCTCCTTCTCTCTCCCTCCTCCAACCCAGTGTTTATTATTCCCATTAACTATCCATCAGCTCATTGTTAACGACACTAACTGTGCCATCAGATAGGTCTATACTCTGTCTTTCTCCAGGCGACTATGCGCCATTGATATATCGAATGAGCTGTCCCCATAATTAGCTGACCCTCCCATCTTTACACCACGCGCGCGCGCAACTACCATCATGGCCGACTACTTCTCCTCGCCCTTCCCCACGACCCACGATACGATCGGCACCTCGACCCTTGCAACTCCTTACTTTATGCCCTCGTCTCCTCCACGGAGATACAGCGCCACCACGCTCGTCTCTCCGACTCGTACCAAAAGCGCCGGCTCTGATCGCGTGTCGACCCCCAGAGAAGCGCCTCTTCGTAGGAACAGCTCCAGAAGATCATCTGTCGCCTCTAATCGTGCGAGTGACCTCGATGCCCGTCTGGCGAATTACACTATCGATTTTAGCAATTTTGCCAGCACGCAGTTTGGCCCCGACGACAAGGATGATCTCGAACCACTTCCCGACATGACCTCTTTGCTTGAGGCGGACAAACTGTCGGATGTGGGAGGCCCGGAGGATTTTACCGTGAATATGGAGAAATATCTGTTTGGCAATAGTCAGGCATCCACACAGCAGGAGAAATTGGAGCAGGCAGAAGAGGCCACGGGGCAGGAGAGAGAAGATGATGCCGAAGAGGCAGAGCAGCAGGAAACATCCACCTTGCCCCCTCGTGCTATCGAAGATGAACCGGAGCTAGGGGAAGAGAGCGAATTCGGGCCGCCAGTTGATATGTCGACGCCGTCTCATCTCCTGCGCCGGTCAAGCGGGTTCGTCAAGGAAGTTACCCACCTCGAAGGAATCGAAGAAGATCCAACAGATGAGCCGGAGAGCCCAGCTCCCACTCCGTCCGTTCGCCGGCAAAGTGTCGGCCACACGCAAGGGAATCACAACGAGAAGCTGTACGAGGAGATGCGCCGGCAGATTGAGGATCTGAAAAAGACAGTTCAAGACAGGGACGAGCAGATTGCGAAGAATCGCAAGCGTGTTCTGGAGGCGGCCTCCGCAGCGGAGCAGATCAAGCATCTTCAGTCGGAGTTGCAGCGCAAGTCCACATTATTGGATGATCTCAATGCGAAACGGGGGGAGGAGTCTTTACTCCGCGAGCAGATCCAGTTGCTGCAGAAGCAGAACGCCGAGAAGGAGACGCTGTTGCACAAGTCTACAGTTGAAAAATCGGAATTCAGCGCCCTTCAGCAGCAGATCACCGATCTGCAGGCAGACCTGCGCACCCACAATACACAGCCAAGTCGGCAAGACTCAGAGCGGCTGGAGACAATCGGTTTCCTCCGTGCGCAGTTGAGCGCGGCCCAGGATCAGGTTGTAAAGAACGAATTTCACTTGGAAGACGCCTTGACAAAATTGAAGGAGGTGACAGCGGCGAAGGAGCAACAGCTACGAGAAAAGAATACGGAGATCGACACTCTCAAGGCGCAGGTCGAGGACCAGGCCTTGGACATCGAAAAGCTGGAATCGGATTTGGACCAAGCAAACGATGAGTACCAAACTCTCGAGGGCCGGTTTGCCTCTCTTGAGGACAAGAACCGGCCACTTGAAGAGAAGAATATCAGTTTGGAAGCAGATCTGACGCGCGCCCAGACGGAAATGACAGCCCAGCAGAACGCCCTCAAAGCGGTGGCCGCAGACTTCCCCATGGGGGCAGGCGGCGACACGTACACGGATATTCTCGAATTGATCAATAACCTTCACCAGCCCAACCACCCGGGAACCTCAGTGACACTACCCGTGGATCCAGTGAACTCGGAGATTGAGAAACTACGCGAGGAAATCGCCAATCTTCGAGCCCAGCTGAAAGAAGCCATTGCTGCCAAAGAGTCACTGGAGGAGGAATTGGGCCGTTCTCAAGACCAACTAACTGAGGCTGAATCTCTTGTCAAATCACTCGAGGGGGAGAATTCGCGCCTGACAGCCCGAGTGGACGATCTCAACGCCACCTTGAACAGAGTCCAGAGCGAACTCAGCCGCGTGAAAGAGGAACGGTCAGAAGCTCTGGCCACCATCGAGCGTCTTCAGGGAGAGAAAGTCCAACAGCCTAGCCCTCCGCCCTCGCCGCCAAACACAACGCACGGCGCAGCTTCGGAGAAAAGCCGCGAGGCCGAGCTGCAAGAATCCCACCAGGCACAACTCCAAGGCATACAGACAGCGCATGCCACTGCCGTATCCACGCTGCGTGCTTCCCATGCAGAATCAGCGCGCAAGCTTCGCAATCTCCTCGCCGCCGCAGAAAAGCGTGAGGCCGATCTCCGGTCCGCGCTGCAAACGCTCCGTCAATCCCAGTCCCAACACGATTCCCAAGTTGAATCGCTCGGCGTGGAGATCAAGAGACTCGAGACCATCATCGCCAGCAAGGAGGAAGCCGCCGCCGCCCTCGACCAGCGCATCGCCCGGTCCATTGAGAAACGCGAGCGCGAATGGGAGCGCCGCATCGACCTGCTCCTTAAGGAAAGGGACCGTATGGGCAAAGCCCTCCTCTGGACATGGGGGGAGAAGGAACTTCCGGGCGTGACGGAGCAGGAGTCTACGGCTGGCCGGCGCCATAGGCAGGGATACCAATACAAACATGCAAAGAGGTATGAGGAGGCTTAAAGAGAAGAAAAAGATTTCTGGTCTGGTATGCTTTGGTTACGATGATTATAGTTCTAGATAATGAAGTAATGACTTTGGGATACCTTTTTTTTAAAAAAGACTTGTAACTTCATTGAAATTCAATGGATTAATGAATGTTGGTATCATTATTGACAGACAGACAGAACACTACACAAATAAAAATACATCTGGTTGTAAACATACATGTGGTGAAGAGAAATAGTCCAGCTACCCCTCGAATGTCTAACAGGTTCCAAGTAGGTAAGAAGAGAGAAAAAAAAAGTTATGCACGAACACCCGTCCGGTTGACGCCGCGATAAGTCTTCGCGTCAAGTTCCGCAGTGTACATGTTATCCCCGTACTCGTCCACGGACAACCGCGTCGATTCCCGGATGCTATCCAGCGTGTTGAAGCCGCTCATTCCACCGAACGTGCTGCTGCGTGGCCGTCTGGTGCTTGGGTAGAGGAGCTCGACGTTGCTGCGCCGGGAAACGGGCGGAGGAGGCATGTGGCGGAAGGAGCCGATGCGCTGCGGTGGGCCGGCGTGGTGGTTATTACTATACTGCTGATGGTTCCGGTGCTGGCTCCGCGTATGACGTGGGATTTGAGTCTGGTCGAACTGGTAGAGGTCGTTCCGGCTGGGCTGAGTGGTGTGGAGAGTGCCAGAGCGACGGGGGCTCTGGCGCTGAAGCCGCTCTGTCTCGGCGAGATAGGAGGTGGCCGTCCCGTGGCTTGGAGCCCGGGCCAATGGGCGAGTCATATGGGGATTCGGGGAACCAGGAATGTAGTTTGGATGGTGAGGGTGATAGATAGATCGAGATGGGGCCACGTAGGAAGTCCGTGACCGGCGCACATGGAGTGGTTCCGGTTGTACTACTTCAGGCGCATCTGCAGAGTTCATGGTCATGGATCGTTCATGGGTCAGTCCCTGTTTCATGGAGGAAAGGCCTTTTCCAGACCTTTCAGCCTCGGGGACAGGGGCACTGGAGGCCGCTGATGCAGAGATAACAGGAGCTGCAACCGCCAATTGAGGTGCTGAAAAGCAAGTAGTTGGTGGGTTAGCGTTTCTCTGCGCTTCAGGGTCCGTCAGAGCTCGGATCTGCGGGTCTGCAGACAATGGCAGGGAAAATGGCAAGGCCTTCGGCAGAAATCTCCTGAGAGATGAAATAGAGGACTTGGCCCGTTTGTGGATGTACTTCTCTGGGATCGGGGGAACTTCAGGTGTCGCCGGCAATTCTGCGATGACTGAATGCGGCGGGTGATGGTCAATAATAGTAGACTGCCTCGTCACCAGAGTGGATGCACGAGACAAGTTGTGAAAGTCCGGGGCTATGCTCTGTTCGCTGGGAGACATTCGAGACGAAACATCGTCCGGGGAGATGACTGAGCGGTAGGAAACATCCCCACTGATAGAGGGCGGGTTTGTATTGATCCTTAGTTGAGGCCTGAGACATGCACTGCTGGGATAACGAAGACTTGGAGGCCGAATCGGGGAATCGCTAGCGGAAACATCACTGGAAGACCAGTACAGTCCACGGTGATTGGAGCCAAGATGTGGACGGCGGCAGAGATAAAGGATATCGTTCTTGAGGGTTTCGCTTTCCCAGCTAGAGCCGGATGAGACACTTCCATCTCGCATTCTCTGACTCTGCTTGTAAACGCCGAGTAGCGACACATCATATGGGCGATCGCACAGTTCGCGAGAGCAGAAGAAGCTACACACCGTAGCACTAAGAGCGATGCCAGTCAGTCGAGGCTGCTTTCGAATGTATATCGCGTGTGAGACTTACAATGATACCACGGCGACGATGATTACCGCCCTATGAAGCTCACAACTAGTCCCTGAGTCCCAGTATCCGGTACCAGCGCCCTCCGCAAGACAGGTAGGTCTCTGAGAGACGACGATCAACCCTGCCACACTAGCGGCCAACCAAGCGAGGATAGTGAATCGCAGAATATAAGTGCAGGCAGTGTGCAGCATTGTCTTCTGCATGCCGAATCCCGCAATTTGATTGTACTGCCATGCAAGTATACTATGCAGAACAATCAGGGGAACGGAAAAGAAGGACTATGAATCAAAGTATCAGTCTCGACGAAAACGTTGATTTGTAGAGGAGAAAATCGTACTGCGGCCAGGGAGAGGACCAAACTGGGCGTCATCTTCGAATCCACCTGACCGATGCCGTATAGATAGAGAACTAGGACCCATTCGATGATAGATTCTAACAGAATGCCATAAAGAGAGGCAAATATCACTGCTCGAGTCCGGGCTCCTCCTCTCTTTGAGATCATTGGCGGCTTGTTCGTCATATTTAAAGAGCCCCGGGGGGGTTAACCTAAGCCAGCACCTTCCCAACTGAGTTGAAAGCAGTTTAACACAGAATACTATTCATATAAAGTCAATTGTTGTGCAGAAGAGTATCATGAAAATGACGTCTATACCAAGAGCTTTGGTCAACCAAGGTCAAGTGCTAGTCAGGAAAAAAATTGAACATTCACTTGCAAGCGTGGTGGACTAAAAAGGTCATATAGATATCAAGCTTGGGACGCGTGAACGCGACCAGAAAAAGGCCAGAGGGATAAGAATGCATCCCTATGAGTGGCCGGCATTCAGGGAAATGACCCAGAATCGCGTCATACCGCCGCTCAAGGGACGAACCAGAGCGAGGATAAAGTCGTCCCTTCTGGAATGTCGACTCTAGTCGACACGCTGTGCGAAGGGGACGTGCACTATGCTGAACGTGTGGTGGCCAGAATGCGCGATGCAAGGGGCTCACGTCAAGACAGGACCTTATCCCTCCGCTTTGATCAAAGCGCTTCTCAACGAGGGAAGAGCAAGGCATCGGAGATTAAAAGCAGCTGGAATTCACATAGTACAATACACCCATCGATCGCTTCATCTGAAGGGAAGGAAGGTTTCACTTTTGTGAGATCATCACCCATCCACATCGATCATCGCGTGGGGTTGGAATTTGAGGGCCTGGACACTGAGTGCTGCCCCAAACCAAACTCCCCTTTTTTTCATCTGTCCCGATACCACATTGGACTAACAAAGATATTCAAAAACTCGTGCTGGGTACTGATGCTTCTAGCAGCAACAAGAATAACCAAGTGCTGATAACGGGCTCCATCAAGAGTTGCCCATAGAAAATCGACAAGGCAAAGCACGTGATCAAGGGAGTCGAACTCGAAACTTGGAAGGGGCTTTCCAAGGGCCAGTTGCAGTAAGGATGGGAATTCGATAGAGTTGATGGGATACTTTGGGAGTGAATGGGATTGCTGATGGTCAAGGGAGCAGAAACAATAGCCATAGCCCTTGAGCAAGCTGGAATGATGACAGTGGAGGAAGAATACAGAACAGAGAGACCAAAAGGTTGTGGTAAGAAGACCCTAGAGAAAGGCGTGAATCACGTATCATAGTCTAATCAAATTGTTCATTTTCTCCATCTTTCAATTCATCTGATACTGTGTATCGAATCGCACGGCGCCAATGCACAATCCTGCGTGTTCTCTCCCCTTGATGTGGAGGTAGGGATCTCGTTGATATTGTCGGAAACCGACATATAGTCGGGTGGTTTGATCGCGCCACTGCTTTCATATTTTTTTGCATCACTCGACTGCTTCTTGTTCCTAAGCTTGCAGCCCCTGACTCGGGCAAGTACCGCGTCGACGACCGGGAATCTACCGTGACGTTCCTTATAGCGCATGCCCATGAACCACAAAATCATGGCAAGCCAGTAGAGGTTATATGAAAGGACAGAGCCGTATGTGGCCGAATTCGTCCAGCCCAGAATGCCCTGGAAGATTCCCCATCCGCCACCGCCATTGAGCAATGGGTTGCAGCAATTGACATGCCAAACACTATCCTGAATGTTATAAGAACCTGGTCCAGAGCCGGTTTCGGAAGAGTCGCCCCCAGTGCGTTTGTTCCAGGTATTGATTTCCAAGAATAATACGCCTTTAGAGAAAAGACCGGCAGACACAAGGTAGAGAAAGCAGGTTGAGATGACCAAGAAGACCTGCAGTGATGCCTGGTTGCCACCACTGAGTAGGAAATGATCTCAGCCCTGAATCATATAATCAAAGAATCTTAACTCACCGATAGAGGACATATCCGACGGCAAACCCAGCCAGCAAACCACACACGACTGGGAGAGGGAAAGAAGAAGCTGGAAAGCTCAAACTAACACCACCGATAAACACAATGGCCTCAAGACCCTCGCGGAGTACCGTGATAAAAGGAAGAATAAACATGGCATATTTCTCTGCCCAACGCTTGAAGCGGTTCATTGCCGTGCCCTGGGGGTGATCGGTTGTCTCGAGTGACTTGGCTAGTTTAATCCGCCATTTATCCTGTAGTTTGTTGACACGAAGCAGGGCCGCACCCATGATAGTGATGATAACGCTTGCGAGCAAGGAGAAAGCCCCCTCCCAGATATCTTCTGTACCTGAAAAGTGATCTTTTCCCAGGCCATAGAAAGCGCCAATCATGCCTGCACCGATACAGATGCAGATGAAGAAGCCGATTCCAACTCCCCACCAAACCTGAAAATCGCTTACTTAGCTTGATTCCCGTTCTTGATTGCAGTGCTACCATACCTGTTTGACTAGTCTCTTGTATGTAGCAAGATCGTTTTCTCTACCCAGTGTCTGCTTCAAGAACGACAGCAAGACCGACACGATAATGCTAGTCTCAACACATTCTCGAAAGCAGATGAAGAAGACTGTTGGATAATAAAATAATTAGGACACTTTTTCAGAGGCATTATCTCTCATCTTTTTTTTCGTTCTCTCACCGGGCACAGCGAACACGTTCACCGTCATCGTGTAGTGGTGGTGATATCGAGTAAACAACCCTTGCCGTGTAGACCAAACTCAACTGGCCAAGCTGATAATCTGATTGATAAATCTAGAGTTTCATGGAAAGCAGTCAGTCAGCACTTTGACAGCGACCACAGACGCTTTTTTAAACCGTGACAGAGTGGGAACAAGGGAACGCCTTCAAACCTTAACTCTGCTTGCTCAACTGACTCTTCAGCCGAAGTCGATTCCCACTGTGACTAGCACTGGCTCCTTGGTTAAGATCGAGTTGTTGTGGACTCCTGCCATTGTCGAGGAGGAGGTCTGTTCTGGAGGTTAGACAGGCACGTGCAAGTTGAACTGGGAAAGTCCCTCCCCTACCTCAACCCCCCAAGGACTTCGGCTCACCTGTCCTCCAGCAGACTCAATCACGTATTACAAGCCATGAACCAGCAGAGGAAGTAATGCAGCAACAGTGCCAAGGTGGAGTAAGTTTAATGTGCGCTCCGCTTCCCGTCACCTAAGGCTGGAAGAGTGACATTCTGCTCGATTCTGGTAGGTGAATTGACTCCGAAAATCACCGTCCCGCTCTTCTCAGTGGGCTCAAGACGCAGTACAGCTGACTGCTGGAAGCAACAGATTGGGCTGCTCCCGTTTGTTTTTTCCTTGGACATCTGTGTGAGTTTTGCAAATTATTATGGACTGTTTGCGGATGGTGAAACCACGGACAGGTGAAAGTTTGTCTGTGATCAGATACCGGGTAACATGAGTGCAAGTTGCCTCCCCCAAGCCTTGAGGAGCTTGCATCTCCTATGAAAGGAAAGTGAAAAGGATCAAATCTTATCAATCTTCTTGCTGATAATCTGATTCTGTCTTGTCAGGTTCATGTCGGTCGCCTCGCAGACCTGAGCTGTTGCGAGTATCCGGTCATTTCCCGCGAATAATAACATTACTCCGGGGACTGACTTGCTGCTCGTCGGCGCGACAATGATGGATTTGGATTGGAACATCACTTGGGTGATTGCAAATCTAGATGGCATGCTGGAGCGGCCTGTAGTTGGCAACAACAGTTCATGGCCACCGCCAGTTCTCAAACTCACCAAAGGTGACTAAGTGGTCACCATGGTGTACAGCGCCTTGGGGGAGGGGGAAAGAAAAAGCATCCACGGGTACGTATCAGAATGGCTCAAATTATTGGAAGGTTCTCCCGGAGTCGCTCAGTGTCAGAGTTCTCCCGAGTCGAAAATTCCTTCAACTTCACATCAAGCTCCTGTTATTTATATATTTTCCGGTTTTTGTGGTAAGAGAAATCCAGGACTCACCAATCTATCCAACTGCAACTGCTATCATGACCGAGTTCCCAAGCTACTCGACGAACTTATCAAGGAGGCCAACTCGACAGAGGCAGAGCCTATGTTCCAGACTGCATTAATGGATGCAACGCAGAACCTGACCGTTGCGTAGGACCAGAGAAGATTTATCTATTCTATCTGGTTGGTGTGGGCGCTTTTGCGAGGAGGCACTGGATAGAGCAGGAATGATTTATATCACTGACGCACAGCGCTACGGTGTGCTGACGACAAGGAAAACGAGATCGGCAAGAATTACGCCATATCTGGGAGTATAGATACGTACGGTCGACCATTCTACCTCAAAATCGATGTAAGTCAGCTAGCCAACTGACAAGTACATTAGGGCCGTTCGACAAGGTTCCATAAATTCTGGGTTATAACGTGAGTGGGTGATTAGTTTACGATTATGATGCAGAGAAGCTTCCACCTACTGAGGTTGTCGAGTTCGATCCGTACGGTGACTTCAGCCTCGTACCGGGATACTCAGAGAAGCGGACCGGATGGTCTTTAGACCTCGCCGTGGCTAATCTTGAAAATGGAGCAATCTAGTTAGTTGAGAGCTCTTTTGAGTTTTCATTCGAAAGACGAATTATTACGATAATGCCATGCAATAGCATCACCTACACTTGTCTCACGATACTGGGTCCAAAAACACAGATTCCACGCTCTACGGAATCTATATCAAGCCTTTCGTTCTGAGAGAGGGCAATATTGTGGATATTGGTCTTGTCAATAATGACACGTGCAAATATCCGTTCAATACATGGACGTGTTTTCGAGGTGATCCATCGAGGCGAGGAAAAAAGTCAGCCACCATGACTCGAGCAACCGTTCAGCATTTCCATGTGTACCCACGGAACCTAACACAGCCCTGGGCAGTTTCTTTCTTCGATTTCAAGCAAACAATCCAGGCAAGTCAAGCAGGGTGCTTGTTGCTTATAATGCCCAAGGTACCATTCATGTCTGGGAATCACCTCCACTCCCCCCCCTCCCCCCGTCATTTACTAAGAGGAATCTGACTATTTCACCGCCGTATCGAATAGCATATGGATTCCGATCTAGCTGGATAAGAGTTGAAGCTCCGCTTGAGTTCTCGCAAAGACTTTGCATCCCTAAGGACTAAGTTTTAGGTCTACAATGCTAGTGGCACACTCAGTAGACTTTCTTGGTCTCACCCAGCAGAAGACAGAGTAAGTTGGTAGTGTGACTTCCGACCGGATTCACAGCTAGGGGGTTGTTGCGCTGGTTTTCTGCTGTGATGCTGCTGTTCTCAGCATGGCATCAATTGTGTGGGACTGAAATGTCTCGTATAATTCAAGTTTATACTACTATGATACTACATAGTAAATGCATAGTACCTATCTTGTCTAACCGATTAATAGGTACGGCATGGCCCCCATCGTACCAAGCACATTGAAGTAAGACTTCCGAGGGGGCCAAAAACTGGAGGAGGTCGAATTTGTTGATAATTGATTAACCATAGATACAACACACAGACACACACACATATTGTATGCAACAATAATTAAATATGTAGCAAAGTAGATCTTTCTTGAGTCCTATTGATCGAGAATGAACATATTCTCTCCCAGGAAATCCAGAGAAGAGTGTACGATATCACATTATTACTCCGTACTCCGTAAGCGCCCGTGTCTGCCAGGATTAAGAAGCAGGTACCACTTTTCCATCTGAATGGATGGAGTCCACCCAAAGCCATCCCGGACGGTAAGGCATCTCGTCATGGCTGAACTACAGGGACCAAGCATTCCTTGCTCTTCGAGGAGATTGCCTACAGAGTATACTACATAGACAAACAGTCTTCCAAACTCTACGGAATTAGTTGTCCTTGGCGAGAACGAATTCATTAGACGAGAAGTGAGGCCACTTACTAGGTTACTTGCATAGCCACTCCATTTGACCGGAAACCTAGTCAGGTAGTCAGGTAGTCATGTAGTAACTAGCTAGTTAGTCACCCCATAGCTACTAGTCACTCCGTAATGAACTAGAATATGAAGAGTAATTACGGAGTAGTGATATGGAACCACTTGGCGGCTGGCTGAGAGCCACGTACGGAGCTTATCATGCGAGGCGTTTCCCCCCTTGTAAAAGAGAGAGAGAAAGAATGCTCAATAGAAAGCCTGAGGCCGTCAACTCCAACATGGTGGGGCGCACTGAATGGATATTTGAAGCGAGGAAGGCCATTGGGTGTTGTTTCTTACTGACTCGATATAAAATAATCGTATTAGTAGTTATTAGTTTCATCAATCAGTTACCTAGATGGTAGGATGGAGTTCAAATAATTCATTCTACATATTTAGTCTGGGTAGGTATCAGTCAAGATACTAAATAAACTAGGATGATCCGGGCGGTAGTCCGAGATTAACGCTCTAAGCGAAGACATGCCAAGCATCCAAGAGCGAGAATCTCACCACAACTACATGGGAGTATCTGAAATAGGTACCTAGGGTACTACCTAAATACATATGCTACTCCTTCTGATACTAATCTTCGAACTGGGAGGTCCAGGCAGATGTAATTTCCCAGAAGAGCCAACCAGCACCAGGGGTGTTGCCTAATCGGGTGGAATGTCTTACTATAGTAGACCCTGGCGGTCTGTGCGTCTCCTGCAAGTTGGCGCTAAGCCTGATTTTCTCGTTAGCGGGCTCCACGTGCGTGACTCGACGCTGTCACGCTGGAGGGTGATTTTCCAGGGAGTGTGGGGCTCTGTCTTGATTGGCTGGAATGTATACTACTAGGCACCTGGCAGTACCCTAGACACACACCTAGTACAGATCAGGCTAGTGTCCATCAGCCTTCTGGATGACAGAACAGGTTAGCTGCAGGTACTGTTGCAGTAAAGCAAGCCGATTGGCCTGGACACGCCGGAAATTTTGATCGGTTTTATGGCTTCTCGCAACTTCCACCTGTTGGTGCCTGGCGCCCCCCGGCAAGACTAGCCCATTCTTCAAGGTTCCTCCTGCGACTGCGGCTCTTCGGCTGTTCTCACCTCGTTCCTGGGAGGGCCAAATTTTCCCTGGTTCCCCCCCCCTTCTCTCTTCTCTTGTCCTTACGAAGCGATGAAGAAGAGGACAGTGTGTGATTGTGGCCACCACCAAAGTGAGAATTGACCGTGGAACAATGGGGAAAAAATTCTAATCGAGTCGTATAAAGTCAGTACTAACTAGGTAGTTATGGGAAGGGAACTATAAAGTAGTATATACTAGCCATGTCTTTGTCTAGAGATCCTATTACTACCTGATTACTATTACTACTAAACTTAGGTACTCTCTGTACCCTGTACTAGCCATGGACTGACTGTCTGACAAGCTATGAGTACGTACTACGTACTCCCTAAACTAGGTAACCAACAGGTGCTGCCCATTCAGGTACACATCCTTCCTGGGTTAGTCTGTGATCACCTGCTCCCTGTTTGTTATTTTGGACCCCTGCCTCCTCCTCCTTCCCTTCTTCCCTTCTTCTCTTCTTCTTCTTCTTCTTCTTCTTCTTCTTCTCGGGCACTTCATTTCTGTCAACCTTCGTCTCGAAAGGTTTCTGTCTCCAACTAAGCAGACGCTTTGTCTGCGTCCTTTCTTTCCGTCGGTTCTTCGACATTCCCTTCGTTACACAGACAGATAGACAGATCTAATATAATATATTCCCCCTCTCTCTGGTGGTCTTCAAGCCAGTCAACCTTCTTTCGTTCAACATGAGTTTTTCCAAGTTCTTTCTGGCCGTTGCGGCAGTCCCTTCCTTTGCTCTTCTTACATCGGCCTTGGACGTCAATTCCAATACCAACGTTGTTGTGTACTATGTGCGTTGTTTGTTGACATGAACCAAAAAAAAAAAAAAAAAAACAACCAAATCTTTAGGGTTGAATGTTTGACAGACCAACTGACTATATAACAGGGTCAAGGTGATGACCAGCAGCGTCTGTCCCATTTCTGTGGAGAAACCAGTCTCGACATCATCAACCTGGGCTTCGTCAATGAATTCCCTGACCAGGCGCCCGGAGGATGGCCCGGGAGCAACTTTGGCAACCAGTGTGGCTCGGGAACATATACCAACGAGGACGGCGAAGCGACCGACTTGCTCTCTGAATGTATCCAGTTGGCAGAGGACATCCCCGTATGCCAGGCCGCAGGCAAGACCGTCTTGCTATCCCTCGGGGGTGCGTCTCCTACAAATCAGCAGATTGAAAGCCACGATTCCGCCATCGCGTTTGCCGATTTCCTCTGGGGTGCGTTTGGCCCCGTCGACGACACATGGATCGCCAACAATGGGCCCCGTCCTTTTGGTGGTGCTGTCGTCGATGGGTTTGACTTTGATATCGAGAACAACGGTGGCTACGGTGCGTTCTTTTCTCCCTCACCCTTTCCCCCCCCCCTTCACCCCTTTCGACGTATTCATAAATCCAGGTTATGCCACCATGGTAAAGCGTCTGCGTGAACACTTCGCCGATTACCCCGACCAGACTTTTTACATCTCCGGTGCTCCTCAGTGTGTCATTCCTGATCCTCAGCTCGCTCACGCCATCACCCACTCCGAATTCGACTTCGTCTGGGTCCAGTTTTACAACACCGAAGAATGCGCCGCCAGCAACTCTGATGGATTCAACTATGACGACTGGGTCACCTTCCTGCAGCAGGGCGAGAGCGCCAACGCCAAGCTGATGATCGGCTTGCCAGCCGACACGGATTCTGACTATTATCTGACGCCCGACCAAGTCAATTCCCTTGTCGAAACGGAAATAGCCGCGTACCCGGATACCTTTGGAGGTATCATGATCTGGGAAGCCACCTCCTCCGATGAGAATGTCATCGACGACATGACCTACGCCGAGAACATGAAGAGCGTCTTGGTCGCCAACGCCCCTGTCACCCTGACCCCGACTCCCACGCCCTCAAGCACTCCAGTCTACACCCCGAGCAGCACCCCGGCTGTGAGCCTCTCCAGCACTCCTGTCTACTCACCGAGCAGCACCCCGCTTGCCAGCACCCAGGCCACTGGGTCTTCTAGCGCTGCTTCCAGCGCTGCTATTTCGACCCCTGCTGCTTCTAGCGCTGCTGTCTCCAGCGCTGCTTCTAGCGATGTTATCTCAACCCCCGCTGCTTCTAGTGCTGCTGTCTCGACTCCTGCTGCCTCCAGCACTGCCTCTAGTGCTGCCTCTAGCTCTGCTGCTTCAAGCGTTGCTTCTCTCTCTGCTTCTAGCTCTGCTGTCCCGACTCCTGCTGCTTCCAGTGCTGCCTCCAGCGATACTATCTCAACCCCTGCTGCCTCTAGTGCTGCCTCTAGCTCTGCTGCTTCAAGTGTCGCTTCTCCCTCTGCTTTTAGCTCTGCTATCTCGGCTCCTGCTGCTTCAAGCGCTGCTTCTGCCTCTGCTTCTAGCTCTGCTGTCTTGACTCCTGCTGCCTCTAGCGCTGCTGCTTCAAGCGTTGCTTCTGCCTCTGCTTCTATCTCTGCTATTTCTACCCCCGTCGCCTCCAGCGCTGCCTCTAGCTCCGCTATCTCCAACCCTACCTCCAGCACTGCTTCTAGTGTTGCTTCCTCCCCTGCTGCCTCCGGCTCTGCTGCCTCTAGCTCTGTCGCTTCCAGCGCCCCTAGTTCTTCCGGATACCCCAACTCCTCCGGCGTTTCTCCGTCCAGCTCTCCTATCGCTTCGAGTGTACCCTCTACCTCTGTCTCATCCCGCAGACCGTTCCCTACCATCAGCGTCCCTTACAACGTTACGCTTCCCCACACTCAGACAATCGTGAGTGGTAGTCAGCCAACTGGTACTGGTTCTGGTTCGGGTAATGGATCTGGATCTGGCAATGGCTCTGGCAGCGGCTCAGGTTCTGGCTCTGGCTCTGGCTCTGGCTCTGGCTCTGGCTCTGGCTCTGGCTCTGGCTCTGGCTCTGGCTCTGGCTCTGGCTCTGGCTCTGGTTCGACCTCTGGCTCGGGCTCTACCTCTGGTAGCGGATCTGGGTCTGGATCTAGCTCTGGCTCCGGCAGCGGATCTGGCAGCGGATCTGGCTCTAGCTCTGGTTCTGGCTCTGGTTCCGGTTCTTCCTCTACTTCTGGATCTGGCAATGGATCTGGTAGCGGATCTGGCTCTACCTCTGGCTCGGGCTCTACCTCTGGCAGCGGATCTGGGTCTGGATCTGGATCTGGCAATGGATCCGGCTCGGGCTCGGGCTCTACTTCTAGCTCAGGCTCTACCTCTGGCTCGGGCTCTACCTCTGGCAGCGGATCTGGGTCTGGATCTGGATCTGGCTCCAGCTCTACTTCTGGCTCGGGCTCCACCTCTGGCTCGGGCTCTACCTCTGGCAGCGGATCTGGCTCTAGCTCTACCTCTACCTCAGGCTCTGGTTCTACCTCTGGCTCTGGTTCTACCTCAGGTTCCGGTTCCAGCTCTGGCTCTGATTCTAGCTCCGGCTCTGGCTCTAGCTCTACTTCTAGCTCTGGCTCTGGCTCCAGCTCCTCAAGCTCCGGATCTGATTCTGGCTCTACTTCTAGCAGCTCTGGCTCTAGCAGCTCTGGCTATAGCAGCTCTGTCTCTAGCAGCTCTGGCTCTACCTCCACCTCTGGTTCAAGCTCCGGCTCCGGCTCTACATCTGGTTCCAGCAGCTCTGGCTCTACCTCTGGAGGCGGCTCTAGCTCTAGCAGCGGCTCTAGCTCTGGCAACACCTCTGCCTCTGGCAGCAGCTCCGGTTCTGGCTCCGGTTCTGGCTCCACCTCTGCCTCTGGCAGCGGTAATGAGAGTGGCTCCAGCTCAGGTACCGGCAATGGCTCTGGGTCCGGCTCTGGCAGCGGTAGCGGCAGTGGGACTGTCACAACTGCATCCACCGGGGCTCTGACCACTACGGCGGTGATCACCACCTCATATGTTGACATCTGCTCCACTGGCTTCACGACAATTACCAAGACCTACACCACGACGTACTGTCCTGAAACCGCGACTGCGACCGCGACCGCCTCTGCGACTGTCGCCGAGGGCTGGACCACGATTGTGACCGTCTGCACGCAGTGTGCCGCCACACCCACGACGGTCACGCTGACGCTGCCCGTGACCACTACCGAGGGATCGGGCTCGATCAGCCAGCCCACTGGGGGTTCCAGCTCTGGTGGCTCGATTGGCTCCGGTGGCTCCGGTGGCTCCCAACCTGGCGTTCCTGATCAGACCGAAACGACCACTCAAACGATTGTTGTTGTTCCATCTCCTACCTCTGGTGCTGCTCTTCTGGGCACTGGAGTCAGCCGCGGCGCGTATCCGTCGACACTGGCGGCACAGCCGTCAAGCAGCAGCGGCGGCGCTCACACGGCGGTGGTTGCGCCCAGCAGCACCCGCGAGGGGGTGTCGCCCGTATACACCGGCGGCGCGACGAGTTTCCGTCCGCAGTGGGCGGTTTACGTGGTTGCACTTTTCTTGATGTTTTATTGACGATGTGATTACTAGTACTACATCCCTGGCAATTGTGTACCATTTGTCTTCTAGTAGCACTTTTACCATTTGTTTTCTACTAGCACTAGTATTTACCTTCCTTCTATGTTATGTTATTAATTGACTAAAATAAATTCATATTCTTCAAGGAGTCTAGTTACCTCGTAGTCACCGACTAAACCTCGGGTATGTAGTTAGTAGTACTAATTTAGATGCCTAGTTTAGTATCTCCAGATCAGATAGATTACTTGGTCTCACCATGTCGGGAAGAATAGTATGAGGGATTTGTGGCGACGCAAGCGCCAGCAGATGGTCTGTGACGATGGTCTAATCAACACTAGCCAGTCTGCTTGAAGACTTACAGATCATACGGAGTACATGGGCCAGGCTGTGGCTGAGGGGTAGTATTTACTATTATTTACTATTTAGCAGTTAGTTACTGATGTGATAGTAGTAGTATATATAGTACACACGGTATATTTACCCCTTACCCCCACTTCCAAAATACACCTCTCTCTCTCTCTCTCTCTCTCCCTTCCACACACCTCCCTCATACATACAACAAAAAATGGAATACGTGCAGGAAGAAGTCGTCGACCGCTGGGGCCCCGGCGGTCGCGACGAATTCGTCGAAGAAGAAACGGTGTACGACGACGCCGTCCCCCGCTATGCACCCCCTCCTCCTGCCGGCCCCCCCCTTGACGGCCCTCCTGGCCCGCCCCTGCCTCCGAACTGGTTTGCCCGCTGGGATGATCGTGACGGGTGCTGGTTCTACGAGAACGAGATCACGGGCGAGACGAGCTGGGATAGACCTCCCCCGCCGCCTGGGTGGGGATATGGCGGTGGTCCTCCCCCCCAGGATGACTATGTTCGAGAGGAAATTGTTGAAGAGCGAGTTGGTGAGTTTTTACTTTGACCTCTTATATACTTTATATTTAATTGTTAATGTTTTAGATGATTATGGTTATAGACAGGAGAGTTTAGGTGAGGAGGCGGCTGAATGGATGGGCAGAAAGGTACTCTCTCTAAAGATGTTATATCCACTATACTCTACTCTACTTATACTTCTGCCAGGTCGGAGAGGTTGAAAGAATCCCCCAGGATATCGCGGATATCCCTGAAGACGTGGCAGACTGGGCAGGCCGTGAGGTCGGTAAGGTGGAGCGGTTCGATGATAATATTGACTATGCCTATGATGAGGGCAAGTATGAAGAGACAGGTAGATGGTAATAGTTTAGGTACTTTATTACATAGTTAGCGAATATTGTTATACTAGTTACTTGGCTGAGAACCCCGCACTCAGCTAATAGTACTGTGTATAGAGTACTTATCACCGAGTCAAGCCACCAGTCAACGGTAGCTATTATCCTAATGTTTGCTTATGCAGCCAAGTCTTTTGATACTATCAAGGTAAGACTGTTGATACTATCAAGGTAAGACTGTTGATCAAGATTGACAATGCGAAAAACGGAGTCGAATAAGAGTAGAATTGGAAATGATATTGCGGTCAGGAATGGTCCAATCGGCGGTGTTTCATTGCAAGTGGTCTAGCATCCCTAATTCTCAAGGTCGTGGCGGGGTAATTGATTCTCTCACTGCTGCCATTTGTTCATAAACCAAAAGGGCTCTAAGCTTTTCAGGGAAGCCGATGCTGTCTGGTGTAAACGAACCGTTGTGTTGTCATGGGCAAGAAAACCTGTCGAAGTATTTCCAGATCTTTGTTGTCTATAGCCGATTTGCTTGGACGAAAGCTGGATTCGGTTGCCAAACATCTCACAGCCTGTTTTTGTAGAACATTTTGAGATAATCTGATCTTCACTGACCCTTTCACGCGAATAAACACCGCATCAGGTAGTCGTTTGAAAACAACTGATAGCCATCCAGGGTGTTGCAAGACTCTCTCTTTCAAAAGTCCTGTCTATTCAGACCGAAGAGATAGTTTTGATCTTCGAGAAAAGAGTTGTACCTCTTGAGGTGCCGTCTCACCCCGCCAGTGAAGTTTTCAGACACTCGCCTACTAAAATTGTCCAGACAATTAGTAGGACATACGAAGGTCATTATTCGGCGAAGAAGGTGGCTCGAATATCAGTGGATAGGAGATATGATATGAAAGATTGTACGTCAATGCAAGAGAACGCGTCTGTCAATGTAGGAATAATACTGGAGAATAACTTGAGGTACCTGAATAAGTTAGAGAATTGATGTCAAGCGAGAAGTATCAAGTGAGAGGTATCAAGCTAACCACCTGCAGGTAATACCTATGGACTCATATTAAACAGTAGAGTAAGACTTGCAATTAAACTGGAGAGTCCTAAGCTTTCAGTGACTTCCAGGCTCTATTGATGAAATTGAATAGGTACCTAAAGGTGACTGGGTAAGGGCAATATCTACCTGGTGAATAGTAGATAGTTTCACTCACTTATCAGGTAGATTTAAAGTGTATACCATATAACTTAGACTCTGATAGTGTGTAAGTCATGATTCACTGAGGTTTGGGTGTCGCCTTCCAGGAACTGAAAATTTATCTTGGTGCCTAAGTGAGGTGTCACCTGCCTCCTTCCTAATTCAGCACTAGTCAAGTATAAAAACCCTCCTTCCCTCCCCCGTGGCCCAGCGGGCAGGGGAAAAACATCTTCTTCTCCTGCTGTACTATTCTCTGTCTTCTACCCTCTGCCATCTGTCCTCTTTTATATTTCATACCATATCCACCCTCTCTGTTCCTGAGCTCCATTTACTTATCTGTGTCCCACTAGGACCAGGAAGAGCCATGGACATGTCGACAAAAGAGCCCCTCTAGCCCTAGCAAAAACCGATGATGGAAAATGTGATTGTAAGTCACGTCTGGTGTGGCTAGACCTACCACTTTCTTACTCATCAACAGGATTACAACGAGATCATCTCGAGGCCTCTTCAGGAGCGACAAAACCTCGAAGAGCAACTCTTCCGACCAGTCAAAACCGCTGTCTATGATGACGAAAACCTAATCGGCAACGATGAAGGCATAAAAATCTGGAATGAATATCTCCAGCTGAGATCAAGTGATCAGCAAAGACTTCCAGCGACACTGTTTACCCTCTGCAAAGTGTCCAGAGACCTCCGCAAGAACATTTAAAACGAATACCAAGACCTCCGCAATATCAACAGCGCCATCGAGAACAACCTTATTGACCTCCGCAAATCGCTGTCAGACTCAGCGTACTGTTGAATCAATGAGCCCGACCATCCGAGCAGTTCGTGTCTACGCCTTAAGCGAGTCTTGTGCAGTGAAACAAGACCTCGCAGGATATATGACCTTATTATGCCTCTCTAATTGTCTGGGCAATTTCAAGTGGCCTAGCGGTCTAACTTCCCCTAATTTCTGCGAAACATGGTCAAAGCGACAGCGATACACGGAATGCTCTCGTCCATGGAGGCGACATCGTCAACGACCTGGTAGTGGTCAATGAGCTGCAGTCGGGGGATCCTACGAGAGCGGCTTGGGAAGCTGTTTTCAGACAAAATTATGGTGTCTCGACGCAGACGTGTTATGCCCATGACTCTCTTCGCGGGACTGACCCCCGCATCGTCAAAGTCTTGAATATCTCGGCTGATATCAGGGTTCTTCGCAAGTGGAAAGGTTCGGAGCAGTCAGATTCAAGAGAGATGATTCTGTGGTTGACACATCCACAATCCCTCTTGGGCGCCGATTCTCGGTCAGCATCATGTTACGAAGCAATACTTATGTTAAACCTTGAAGACCCCTGGCTGGGTAGTTAATTAGAGCAAGAAGAATCACAGCTGGTCAGTTAGGTTTCTGAAACCACTGTCCTGTACTGCCGGTGGTGCTTAAACTGCTATTGGAATGAGGGAGGGCCTCATTTTCCATCGGGAACCCTCAGCATGCTACGAAGGGTTCTACACAAAGAAAAGGTCCCTGTCGATCTTCTGGATCGAGTGGAGCGACGAACGGAGCTGGCGAGAAGCTCTCTGAAAACGGAATAATCAGACAGCTCATCAGAGTTCGACGACCTCTATAATGAGCGTGGTACTTCGGCGTGTCAAATAGCTAAGATAATATAAGTGAGGATTCCAACCAATTCTCGTGCTAGTTATTCAGAATATAATTCAAGTACAACCATTCCTTGCCATCAAATTATAAACGTTACCTAGGTAGATGGTGTGAACCCCGCACCTCGGCTAGATGCAGTACTGTACTACATATAGAGTCCCTTGTCCTTGTACCTTGTACCTTGTACCTAAGTGAATATATAAATAATATCACTCAAACCATGTACCCCCTCTCTGGCATAAAAGTTATTGAGCTAGCTGGTCTAGCACCAGGTATTAACAACCTGGAATCTACTAGATAACAGGTATTACTATGCTGATGCTGATGTTCCAGGCCCCTTCGCCGGCCTCCTGCTGGCCGACTATGGTGCTTCAGTCCTACGCATCGACCGACCGAGGAGTACGACCGAGGAGAGCCATGCTCCAACCCCGGACCGACTAACCCGCCACAAAGCCTCTCTCTGTCTCGACCTGAAAGAAGAAAACCCAACCGACAGAGGGAAACTGTTCTCCCTCCTCGCCCATGCCGACGTGCTGATCGACCCGTTCCGCCCGGGGGTTCTGGAACGACTGAATTTAGATCCCGTCGACTTGCTCGCGCGATTCCCCCGGCTGATCGTCGCCCGGCTGACGGGGTTCCGACCAGATGGAAACGATGTATATAGTTCCATGGCGGGGCATGATATCAATTACCTGGCTGTGTCGGGGGTTCTGAGCCTGCTCGGCCGGAAGGGACAGCCACCCTACGCTCCGGCTAACTTGCTGGCCGACTTCGCCGGCGGGGGAGCCATGTGTTTCACGGGGATCTTGCTCGCCCTACTTGTTCGAAATAAGATGGGAAGAGGCCAAATCGTACATGTCAATATGGTTGACGGGTCGGCTTACTTGGCTACTATGCCGAGATTGTTGGGGTTGGATAGCAGCAGCCCCGTCTGGAACGGGGAGAGGGGGGATAACCTGCTCGACGGGGGGTGTCCGTACTACGACACCTACGCTACTAAAGATGGGAAATATGTTGCTGTCGGAGCGCTAGAGCCGCGGTTTTACTCTGTTTTACTTGACAGACTGGGCTTGGGCGAGGCCGATCTCCCTGCTCGTACGGAGAAACGGAATTGGCCGGCGTTGAGGGAACGGTTCCGTGCAGCGTTTGAATCCAAGACGAGGGACGAGTGGGCGGCTGTGTTTGAGGGGAGTGATGCGTGCGTCACGCCTGTCTTGGAACTGGGGGAGTTGAAGCAGAGCGGGTTCAGGCAGGCCTTGCCGGTTTGTCTGGGGATGACGCCCGGTAGGGCGATACCTGGAGAAGATGGAGAAGAAGAGAAAGGTGGACTAGCTCCGGGGGAGGGGGGGGATGATCTCGTTAAAGAGTGGTTGAGGGGTGCTTCTAAAGCAAAATTATAGTCATTGCAGCTATTCTATAATAGGTTTCCCTCAGCCATATAAAGAGTAACGGCCCTGCTAAAACATACGACTTGCCAGCACCCTGTATTCCTAGCAAAACAGCTTCAGGCAGCTTATTTGTGCGTGTCAGGGTCGTCGTGACGAATCCAAAAGGGTGTGTGCGCCAGGAGGAGCAGCAACTAAAGACAGATCTATGCTTTGCAGGCCTCAGGTAAAAGTTAGCTGGCTCACTCTTCCATATTGTTCATCTCATCATCGCCAGAAGTCTCGGTGTTCTCGCGCTCCCTTATGCTCACGGTGATGGCATCACGAGAATCCACACTCAGGACCATCCCAGCGTCATTGCCTTTTTCAATATCACCCTCCAGCTAAAAAAACTTCCCATTGGCCAGATTGTCTGGCAGCTCACAACCCGAAATGCAGCGCGCCAGAGACACCAAGGTTGACCTGTGAAGATAACGACCGATAGTCAGCCAGAAGTCATTCTTATTGACCTTGTCGTCGAGTCTCATTCTCTTGAGATACAGGCAGGTGTGACGAACCTGAAATAGAGAAAACGGCGGGCGGGACGATTGTCGGTGCGGAAGATGAGCTCCCGGTTGTCGATGTCCTATATCGTCGTCAGAGCCTCTTCATAACCAATATAATACTCTCGGCACTCACCTGCAGTCGCACTATATTATTTCCCATTTGTTGAGCGATTTCCTTGCACTTGGTATCACCCAGTAGTACGCATCTCCATCGCGTCGGTACCGCTATCTCCCCTGGCATTGAGACGACCACGAGTCTTCAGTTGATGTTGGCAAGCAATATGATTCCTGCATAATAAATAAATAGTATTTGTTAGCCATTTTCTATGCCTGAGAGGTAGTATGCCGCAGTCTTACCTTTCGGAGATCTGTTAGCGCCACCTCTCCAACGCCGAAGAGGTATGGCACTTCATCGCTTGCCAGGCTCTTCGGCACAAGGTGGGCTGTCTTGACCTGGTTATGATCCAGACACCACATAATGCTTGGAGTGCCGGGGTCTAGCCTACCACGGCGCTTCGGTCAAATAACTTGTCTTGTGCTTGCAGTTTGCCGCCATGACGCGAGGCACAGTGCTGGTCATGGATAAATGACCTTACAAAGCGCTATTAATTGTCTTGACAGTTTCCAGTGGTTGGATGGTTTGCCCCCGATTTTGTATAACTGTTGGGCCTTGACCTCATCTAGGCCATCCCTGAAGCCATGAATCCAATCCAGCTCAACTTGCATTGCCATGACTTTTCTTCCAGATATCTGAGACAGATTGAGCTGTCCTCTGAGACAGTCGAGTTAGTTGACATCGCTGGCGGTCCAAAGCGGTTTGCCGGTTGGCTGGCAGTAGCGATATAGTCCTCTCTGGGATGGCGGACTGATTGAGCATGGTGGTGGTGATGAAAGTTAAGTGGAAAGTAAACAGATGCTGAGAGGGAGATAGTGAGAAGGAGTAGAAGTGAAGTTGGTGAATTGATAGAATAAGTAGGCAGCACTACTATTCCGATTTAGTCAACTCCTGCCTGCAGAACCAGGCATAATTATAATTTAACTACAGTAGGTACCTATTAAATATTACTACTAGATGGTGACTTTACCCACTATATATCTATAGTATTGAATCTAAGCAATTACCTTCGGATATAGTGACCGAATTTCCAGCCTATATAGAACACTACTATGAGGTCTAACACGGCAAGTTGTCTCAGATAGACCCGAAATGCCAGTTTTCAGGCAGTGCACAATACGAAGCGCTTAGGAAATGCGAACATAAAAAAAAATCTCTGACAGCAAGTTTGATGGCTGATGTACTCCGTATATATCTTAGAGAAACGCCACGCCAGCCAAGAAATAATCCCATGACACTCCCTTTTGCACGGATGCTTCGATGGTCTTCTTATCAAGTCCCTGCATGGTGTCAATGCTGTGGAATTGGAAGACTAGCAGGATATTCCCCGCAGGCACTGACCCGTTGTTCATAGGGTAGTTAGTTAGAGTCTGTATAGGGGTTTACATTCTATTATTTGCTTAGGGTCTATACTACATAAAAAGTATTAACTATGCCCACTTCTATAATAAGCAGGTCGTATTCACAGGTCAGCCAGCCATGTCGTATCTACAATGTAACCCTAACTGGACACTCTAAGTATCACATAGAGATTACTACAGTATATTATTTACCTCATACTGATTACTTGATCCATCGGATAGATAGTTATACTAGAGAGTAGAAAACTGCCTAGTAGCAACTATTTATATTTAGTATATTACTAACTAAATTAGCTAGTAAATAGTACTCCGTAGACTTAGCTGAATGCCTTTAACTAGTCAAGTAAATACTAGGTAATCTTGGAATACTACTCAACTAACTAATAGTAGGAGAATGACCCACGTCGACGTCATGATTCTATGGCGTACAATACAATACAGCGAATAATACGCCGGTGAACAGTGATAACCGCTCTATGCCCCACGTGCTCAAGGCTACAATTAGCGAGTTCAGTACAGCAGTACTACTACATACAAGGCACAGCCTGGAAGTACCTTAGCTCTTGGGGTAAAATAGCCTAAGCAATCAAGTCCTCGGAAGTTGGACTCCCTTGACTCTTGGGATACCCCTCAATCATGAACTACTCCTAGGTGACTAGTGAGGGTAGTAAACAGGTATCTACCGAATTAAATAAAATGAACCAAAGGGTAAACTGGGAATATATGACCATTACAGAGTACCTAGGTACTAATAGGTAAGAGTAGTATCTAACTAGACACTAGTTACTGCACATCTGGTACGATTAAGATGATCATTAGGATTATGTGGTAGAGACAATAATCAAATAACAATTGATATTCAGGTACAATCAAGTAAGTACCTTAGTCTAGGGTAAGACTCTAGTTACTAGTACCACGTACTACCAACTGGAGGCTGTGGTCCACCTCCAAGTCTGTCTGCCGTAACAATTCCGTAATTACATGCAAAGTCATCCGAGCCCACTTTGATCTCCGTAGGATCCCTTCTCCTGATCGCCTCCGCACGATCTTCTCTTTGCTTTTCAATCAGATTGTGTCTCCGACCACGGAGGACTGCGGACATTGTACAGAATACTCCATCCTCACAGTCAGTCTTGATTTTATTTTTTTTCAACCACTCTCAATTCCCCCTTACATCCGGCACTCGCCAAGCGCCCGCCTCGTGCCGCTCGTCTCACACGACCCTGACTGTCTGGAAGAAAGAGAGTGAGAGAGAGAGAGAGAGAGAGAGAGAGAGAGAGACATTTCGATCCAATAACTTGAACCAGACTCTTCAAACCGACTTGAGATCGATGAAATTATGACCGACTTTCGACTCCCCATTCATCAGGCCCCGCCTCGTCGCCCTGTTGCCTCCCACCACCCCTTCTCCTCCTACCAGGGCTACGACGGCTACCAAGGCCAGCAGCAGCAGCAGCAGCAGCAGCAGCAACAGCAACAGCAACAGCAGCAACAGCGGCAGGCGTCTCACCACTCCATTTCTCAGTCCTCCACCCACAGCCGCACTCGCACCTCATCCTCTCACACATTACCCTATGGCAATCGCTCGCAGTATCCCCCCGGGGCGGCCTCCTCGCAACCAAACCACCACCAGAACTTTCACCAGCATCACCCTCAGTACCCGCCACCGCCGGTGCCGCCGATGCATCCGATGAACCCACCCCCCGCCCGCCGCTTGTCGAATGCCACCACCTCGACCAGCTCGACCGGCCACCGGGCCTCGCAGACCATCTCCAGCGCAAACTCGGATATCCGCCGTAGCTCGTCCTCTCGTTCCGGCGGCGGCGGCGGCCAGCTGAGCTACGTCGCCCTCATGCGCCGCCAGAAGGCCACTGTCTGGTGTGACCGCGCGCAGCCCGAGGATGCCCGTCTGCGCGCCCAGAAACTCGCCGACAAGAAGCGTGCCCACCTCGAGGTCCACGGTGCCGCCGCCGCCGGCCGCACGGGCACGCTAGCCAGCAGCAAGCTCAAGCACGGCGGCAAGGGGGCCACCGACTTCTCGCCCGCCACGCTCGTCGGAGCCGCCGCCGTCCCCGTCCGTCTTAGCGCCAACGAGATCGGCGATGCCGATGACGATACCACCAGCGACTCTGGCGCCCTCTACCACCGCCGCACGGGCAGCAGCCGCAGTTCGCTCGGCAGCAATCATCGCTACCCGAGCGGCTACCAGCGCAGCATCAACACTCCTCCAAGCGAAAAGACAGACTTGCCGGGCGTTTCCGAGCATCCGCCGGCAGAGGATGATCATGATGATGATGGTGACCACCACCCATCATATCATGATTCGGAAAGCCACCCAGACGAGGATCATCACGACGACACAGGCAGCCATCACCGTGAGGACAGTTTCGGCAGTTTGGGCGAGTTGGCCGCACCCGTTTCCGTCAACATCACCGCCCAGAAGATTAAAAAGGCCGACGAGCTGCGCCGCCGTGGCAGCGTCGACGACCGGTCCATGTCTATGAGCGGGGTGCGGTTGTTCGTTGCCAACCCAGATCTAAGCGATTGAATGGTTTAGAACAGTCTTGTTGTTATCGATTTTGAGTTTGTGTTTTGAATGTGTTCAATATCCAGTTATACTTGCCGATTCTTCTTCTTCTTCTTCTTCTTCTTCTTCTTCTCCTACTTCCCTTTTTCGAGTCCCTGGTTGTTATAGTTTGCAATTCTCGGCCCTTTCTTTGCTCATGGGTCGTTGGTGTGGTGTTTGGTGGTTCTCTGATCTCGCTTGAGCTAATAATACTAATATGTACATATTTGATATCCTGGATTTACAGTATAAGGAATAAATAGTAACCTAGATACTACCTACTTTATCATATCAAGTAGTTATAATAAACCAGTGTGGCATTGTATCGTGCTTACTAATATTCCCTTTTGGCTAGTCCCGACGCGAGACGCGAAACTTCAATTAACGCGTGTTGCAACTCCCCAGCGAGCGGAGAGGAACGATCGGCCTGATCTGAGCTGAGCTGGAGACCCAGGCCTGAATTGAGACTGAGAATAGAAAAGCCTCATTTGACTTGGTAATATGATCTTATGATTTGATTTTGCTGAAAGATTGCTGTGAAGACTTGAATTGGATCGAGAACGAATCTCACTGTTGATTTGGAAGGGACACCTCGTGAAAGGGACACCCCGTGAAACGGACAAAAAGAACACAATGGACATGTCTGTCGATACACAAGCACAGGGCTTCTCTCAATCGCCGTCCCGAAAACGCTCCTTCCACGAGACGGAAAATACCGCTGTCCCGTCAGACCCGAACGCAGAACAAGAGAACACCAGCCCATCATTCGAGAAGGAGCAGGAGAGTGGCGTGAGCGGAGAGGCTGTCGGTCCATCAGAAAGCATTCTCAGTCCTATACCTGCACCTAACACGAACATGAACATGAACATGAACACGGAAACGACTCCCACGCCAACTACGCCGTCTACAGGCCCACCGAACAAGAAACGCAAGTTATCACCGGCTAGCAAGGCAGCAAAGGCACAAGAAAAAGAAGCCAAGGAGCGCCAACGGGTCGAAGAAAAGGCAAAGAAGGAGGAGGAAAAACGGGTCCGCGATGAAGAGAAGAAGAAACGGGATGCCGAGCGAGAAGAGGAAAGAAAGCGCCGGGAGGAGCAGCGTAAAGTGAAGATGGAGGAGAAGGCGGCCAAGGATGCAGCCAAGGAAGAGGAGAAGAAGAAGCGAGAGGATGAGAAGAGCAAGAAGGAACGGGTAAGTATTTCTCATTGTTTTTTTTTTTTTCAAGATTGCGGCCTAGTGTCCCGATATCAACGGTGTCAATGCTTATACTATGTTAGTCACAAATGAGGTTGAATGCTTTCTTCGCCAAACCGACCGCTTCTTCACCTGTCAACCCTACCAGCTCGCCTAAGAAGACACCCGCGAATAAAAGCATGCCCCAGGCAGATGAAGAGATGACACCCGTCATGTCTGATTACCAGCGTGAATTTCCCGAGTTCTTCGTGCAGTCGCATACCACGCTGGCACCTATGCACCGGTTCGAGCGGGACGCCGAGGCCCTGCAGCACCTGTGTGCGACGGTTGATGCGGGCCTGCGTATTGCGTCGTCGTCGTCGTCGCCGCCGCAGGTCCCAACCGTATTTCGCCCGTCAGAGCTGTTCCATCTTATACCCTATCGTCGTCGTCTGGGTCGAAATGTCAAGTCTGTGAAGAACATCCTGATCGAGATGCAGAATGAGAACCATGATGTTACTCCGGCTGTGGAGGAGGAGAAAAAGACAAAGACTCGAGTAAACCTGCAGGACCTGCTGCGCAGGGTACCGATGAAAACTTTTCGGTTCGGCGAGGACGTGCGCCCCCCGTACCAGGGCACATTCTCCAAACCCGTCCCTGATAAGACAGCAATGCGACTGTCTCGTAACCCTTTCCGCCGTGAGTTACCAGAGACCAACTACGACTACGACTCGGAGGCGGAGTGGGAAGAACCCGAGGAAGGCGAGGACTTGGACTCAGAGGAAGAGGAAGAAGGCAGCGATGACGGGGAGGACGACATGGACGGCTTCTTGGATGATGAAGAGGATGGGTTGGCTGCCGGGGCGGATGGGAAACGGCGGTTGATCGTCGGCGATCTGGAGCCGGTGTGCAGCGGTCTCTGCTGGGCAGACGACCACACCACCACCCCCGATGAATTCCAAGCGTACCGCATCGAGACCACTGCTGAGAATGTGCGGTTCCCGATCGATCCGTTTTCCACAGCGTACTGGGAGAAACCTCGGCCGGCCGACCAGCCACCACCGCCTCCCCTCTTCCCGTCTGCTGCTGCTGCTGCTGCTGCTACTACTGCTGCTGCTGGAGGAGTAGGGGGAGGAACAGGACCCTCTGGCCGGTCGACGCTGCACGCGTACGCGGTCAACTCGTCGGCGCAGGCGTCGCGAGGGATGTCGAACATCGCAACGCTCGCGACGGGCCGCGTGAAACGACCGTTTCCCCCGGAACAGCTGGCGGAGTTCAAGGCGGCGGTGGATGGCAGCGACTTGACCAAGGCGGGTTTAATAGAGGTCTTAAAGAAGCGGTATGTTTTCTTTCCCCCTTTTTCTTCTTCTTCTATAACCATATTTATATCGGTGTTAATACTAACTTTTTAGATTTCCTAAGGTATCCAAAGACGTGCTACGGGAGACGCTGAATAGTGTGGCGGTGCGCGTGGGCCAGAAGGAAGCCGATAAGAAGTGGTGTATACAGAGTGTCTAACCATAGGATGCAGAGTAGTCTCCGAATATACTCCGTACTTCGATCGATTCGACTTTACCTAATTTACTCTGATGCAGGGAATGGTACTAGTTAGTGAACGTATCCCTCCTGAGGTCTGGTCTGATTGCTCCATCGGGAGGACAACGCATGCATTGCCAACGCATCACGCAGCAGAAGGGTACGGAGTAAGTGATAAATCAATGTACAGAGGGAGTAAGTAGTACAGAGGAATAGGGAAATAAAAAATTAAATAGAAATAGAAATAGAAATAGAAAACAATAGAAATAATGAGTAATAGATAAGTCTGTATTATTACTTTATTGTATAATAGCACTCCGTACTCTGACCTGCAAGTCATTTGATCGGAACAATCTGAATCCACTCCTTCCTCCTCGAGTCATCCTCTGCGTCCTCCGTACCTGTTCCTGTTGCTCTCCTCCACAGTCTGTCTGTCTCATCGAGACTTCCATTACTTGCCTCCCTCCCACCCCCTTTTCTTTCGTCAAGATATCCCTTCCTAGATTTGTTCCTGCATTTACTCTGCTTTGACTACCCTCAGCATGCGATAGTTCAGCTGTGGATCGGAGAGTATGGCAAGATGGTAGATGATGCCCAACTGGACCCTCTCCTCCTGAGTGCGCCCCTCCTTTCTTCCCTCTCATTTGTATCTTTGTGTATTTTGATGTTTTCTTATTTTGTTTTTGTTTTATTATCTTTGGTGGTTTCCTTTTTAACCCTCTAATTCTATTCTTACAGTTCCACCATGCAAGGTCGCCGGAATGCCTCTCGAGGATGCCATCCACGTTGCGGGGATAGGTGAGAAAGGAGAAGAAGAAGCAGCCCTACAGATAGGAGAAGCCTCTCTGGCACACCCCCGTGTGAACGGACAAATCCCAGAAACAGCCACAGATCATAATGATGGTGATGATGGTCGGATTGGTTCCGTCAAGGCAAATACAACCCCGAAGAAGATGATGAAGGATGTCTCCTTCCAGGAGTTTGCTCTGCGCGTCCGCCAGAGTCAACACAAACAGGCCCAACGCAGGAAGCTGGAGCGGCGTCTCCAGGCCTCCAAGGTCGCCCTCGGCCTTGCTTCTCGGCTGGTCCGTGTCGGGGCCGCTGTTCAGCGTGGTCTGGTCGAGAGTTTGAAGCACGAGGATAAATTGGCCTTTGTCGCGAGCCATGCGGCCCTGTTGGACCTCCAGGAAGCCTGCCACGAGGCCTTTTCTTCATCATCAACATCATCATCATCATCATCATCATCATCATCATCATCATCATCATCATCATCATCATCATCATCATCTCCTTCTTCTAATGCATCCATGTCCACGGTCCCGTCTGGATTCTTTCACCATCTGAGCCCGCAGTCTCGAGCAGATCTGCTCCAGATCGTCCGTCTGGCCCGTTCCGACCCCAACTTTTTGTTTGAGCGCCTGTGCAGTCTGTCCCAGGCCCAGCTGACTGCCCTCGTTGCCCCCTCCTCTGCTCTGGAAGCCGGGGATCCGAACCCGAAAACCGCAGCGGGTGCGGCGACGGCCGCGGCTTCTTCTTCGTCGTTGTCGTCGTTGTCGTCGCTGTCGTCGTCGCTGTCATCCCGTCTCCGCAACGGTCCCTTGTTTTCGTCTTCCTCACTGGCCAAATCACGCCCGGCGGCTGCCGCTGCTTCTGCTTCTATTACTACCTGCTCCAACACCTTCAAGGATTGGGCCCTGGCCTTTGAGCGGACCGACCCCCTGTCCACTTTGCTCTTCAATGTCTTTGCCGCCCCGCTGGATGCCCATGGCCCGGAGGCCCACCGCCGCCTGCAGCTTTGGTCCTCCGTCTGTGCCAAGCTGCTCTCCCACGGCGGTAGTAAGTTCTATCCTTTGGTCGGCCATATCCTCTCCGCCTGGGCCATTCGCAGCGACTGGAAAGCCAAGCCCCGCTTCGAGCTCTACCTCATGGACATCTTGCAGCGTGGCGCCTTCTTGCTCGAGCCCGTCGCCGCGCCCCCGGCGGGCTCGGCGTTTGGCGCCAACTCCGCTGACCCTATAGATCCCCTGCGCACCGGCGTCGCCGAGGAATTCTTCGTCTCCGCTGTCGATGGCCTTTTCGACCTCCTCGATGACCCGGACGGAGGCTTCCCCCAGGCGATCCGTGAATTCGCCAGCGCCGTCTACGCCAAGCTCGACCATCCAGAGTTTCGTGACCGCTTTCTTGACTATCTCTTTGTCCAGTGGTTTTTCTCCAAGTTCCTCTATGGCGCCCTTACCTATCCCGAGGTCTGTCATGGATCAACTTATCTCTCTCTCTCTCTCTCTCTCTTTTCCTCCTTCGAAATAGGGACTATTAATTGCTGACTGCTGATGACTAGACTCATGGTTTGTTGCTGGACTTTCATATCAGCAAAGATGCCCGCGAGAAGCTCCTAGGTCAAGTCGGACTGCAGGCCTACTCACAGGTTTTTGGTGTCCTCCGCTCCATGTAACGATTATTCCCTCCCCCCCTTTATCTACTCTGGATCAATGTTTTAATATCCTATCAGGCCTCGCTTCCCCATGCCTCGCCCTAGTGTCCGCCAGCATGTCAGGAATATGCTCTCCCGCTTTAGGACCCCGCCCATCAACAATCCCTCCGGCGATAGTCTGTCGGACTCGCCCGCAGCTTTTGTCATGTTGTCTGCCACCGACGCCCTGACCCTGCTCGATGCCCTGTTTCCCCGAGCTCCATCCCCGGTATACAGCCCCCAGTCTCCTGTTCTCGGGGCCTCGCCTCTGTCTTCATTCAATCCATTCCAGTCCTCCTTTGATCCCCAGTCTCCACCCGCCACGCAACCGGGATTCTTCCGCCCTCGCATGGACGGCTTCTTCAGTCCGACTTCCCGTGGTAGTCCCGTCTTTGCCCCAGAGAACTTGCTGGCCCGCACCGCAGACCGCATCCGGTTCGAATTATCCGACATGGGCGAGCCCCATGATCGACCCAGCCTGGATCACCCCTGCTCCGAGGATTGGGCCATCTTTTCCGTTGTTGAACACGGGTCCCGTCTTGTCTGGGGTCTGTTTGCCACCCCGACGGCTGCCACTAATAACCAAGCCCCTAACGGAGACAATTCCTCCTCCTCCTCCTCCTCCTCCTCCTCCT